>NC_054383.1:109192564-109528814 GCF_017654675.1 Xenopus laevis | reverse complement strand
TAGTTTAAGAAAAGTTTATTTTGCTTAATAAGCACAATAGATTCAAATTTGGAATTATTCCTTTGGGTGACAGGTCCCCTTTAAGTTATACAACAGTTGAGGTTGGAAAAAGACACACACGGGTGAAACAATGTCAATATTACTGGGAAATGGGTTTTACAAGGATTATTAACAACAACTTATTTCTGAATACTATATAACTGAAAATCAATAAATTGACATAACAATGGACTTCTTGCTCCATGAGCACCTAATGACATCAGCACCCAAGGCAAATACCCTATTTGCCGTACTCTAGAGCCTCATTGATTTATTGTAAGAGGCAGCCATAACCTCTTATATATAACATCCACATCCTCTACTTCTGTGGAAAGAGGAATAACAAATAAGGGAGTGTTACGTGATATTAGCATAACATTTGCATTGTATGATCAGTTAAAGGAACAGTAACACCAAAAGTAATTATAAGATGCTATGGTGGCTGCCATATAGGCTGAAAAAGGAGAAAAGGCACAGGCTACTTAGTAGATAACAGATAAGCTCTGTAATAGAATACAATGGTATTCTATAGAGTGCATCTGTTTTCTGTTATGTAACCTGAGCCTTGGATGGTTGCTCCCATGGCTACACAGCAGCTTGTTTATATAAACTATAGTAGTCTTTCTGAAGCAAACACACAGCTTTTACCAGTGCAGAGCAACAGTATATTATGTTTGAATTACTTTGACACTTTAATTTTTTGGTGTAACTGTTCCTTTAACATTAATGTTACATTTCTAAGACCCATGTTAATGATGGTTGAATAAAGGTGCTGACCTCAAGGGGTAGTTCACTATTGAGTTAACGTTTACTGTTTTAAAGAATGGCCAATTCTTTTCAGTAGGTCTTAATTTTTAAAAACATTTTTATAGTTTTTTAATTATTTGCTTTCCTCTTCTGATTCTTTTCAGCTTTCAATTGAGCCTACAATTTTTTTGTTATTATTGCTTTTTATTACTTGTCTTTCTATCCAGGCCCTCTCCTATTCATATTCCAGTCTCTCATCAAAACGAATGCCTGGTGGCTAGGGTACATTGCACCCTAGCTGAATTCCAAACTGGAGAGATGCTGAACAAAAAGCAAAATAAATAAATAGCCACAAATAATAAAAACGAAGACCAATGACAAATTATATCAGAATATCACTCTCTACGTCATATAATGTTAGTTTAAAGGTGAGCAGCCCCTTTATCAGAGCACATTATATGTCTTCTGGTGAATAAAAGTCACAATATCCTATCTATCCTATCCTATGGCATAGGTTTTTAGTGTAATTCACAAAGTGCCTATCCAGTGTACAGTGAATAGTATGTTCTAGTTGCACCTTTGTTAGCACCTTATAGCACTCAGGCCTTGAGCAGGTTGTAATTACCCCCAATGCTCTTCATGTCCTAATGCCTCACCAAGACAAGCAAGTAAGAATATGCATGCGGATAGTAATGGGCTTTGCACAACCTACCCATAACATGGTTGGTGCTAACTGTGCCTTCCCGCCTGCTATTCTCTTTACGGGCAAATCTTTGGCCCCACATTCTGGGTTCCTTTCATAACCCATTAAAGAATAGATATTCTCTAACTGCACTGCAGTCTGATGAGGATCTTTTTGTAACTCAGTCATGCCATATCAATACTTACATCAGATTACCCCCAGATAAAGAGTAGTGTGGGCATAACCACTTCTATTTTTGAAGTGGGATATCAGGTTATAATACACTGACACCTGCTGGCAGGATTCAAACTAGTTTGGCATTTTCATACACATACTAAAATACTATTGCAAGATTCACGACAAATTTGGTTGCACAGGGTCCCTAAGAACAAAGCTTTTTTTTTTTTGTAACAGCATTCATACAGCCAATCAGAGCAGTAAAACAGTTAAGGTGCTAACAAGTATGGTAACCAGCTCACATGACCCTAGATTGCATCCAAACCTTCCTACAATTCTTGGGGAGTTTATACCTAATACACCCTGTTTTGACCATATAAGAACATGGCAACAAAGCATCAGCTCCCACCAGGCCCGGACTGATCCGGGATTACACCATGGTTGGAGTGGGCCAGCGGCATTTCAGGTACAGAAGCCCAATCAGCCCACATAGAAGCCCAAACAGCTCCCACCAGCCCACTAAATACTGACTTTCTATGGCACCTTATAGCAGCCCCTCTGGCATTTGCCAGAACCCACAGATTCCCAGTCCGGGCCTGGCTCCCACAAATAGTGAGAAAATGAAAATTGTCTCTGAACCACAGACAAAATAAAATATGGCAACACACATACACATTTCCTTATCTTAGAATAATCTGTTGCACACTCATACAGACACATACTCATTTTACCCACAATGTCCAGTGAAGACTTGGGTAAATAAATGACAACATATAAGTGAAATGCTTACGACAGAGGGAAATATTTTCATTTAATGCAGCTACTATTTACCACTAAAATGTTGAAAACCCAGGATAAAAGAGCAGATAGAATCTGCTAATAATGGCTATTATGTCAGAACGTGCCTGATTGGGGGAAACAGCCCATTATTCTAAGGAAGGTTCCCACTACACTGCGCTGGCAGCAAGTCACCAATGCACTTATTTAATGGAGAAGAATGTGAAATTGCTCTGTAATTATGAAAAAATTGGGGAAAGGGCACCGGGGAGCCTAGGAATTGCTTAACTCTGGCAACGCTAGAAGTTCCTTGTGTGCAGGATTTGTTGTCACTCTGGCACATGCTGTCACATCAAGCCGCCCACACAGACATCATGCCAAGGGGAAATCGCATTCCTTTCTCTTCTTCGCCTTTAGATTCCAAAATCAGAAAATGAGGCATTCCGTATTAGAAAGCTGCTGAGGCAGAGACGGAGACTGACTTGCTGTCATTGTTACTGAACCATCAAATCTCTATACCCTCTTATACAGAATTGGGAACATGAATGAAGGTAATTCTGGCGGCACATGAAGGGATGTTAAATAATGCTTATACAGTATGTTTCTATTCCTTACAAATCTAGAAAGTGTTGCACACTAGAATAAGCATGTGGGCTTGGGCCGATTCTGTCATTTAATAAGATTATAAAGCTCATGACACTTTGCATACTGTGTTCTGCCTTCTTGTATTGACTGTTAGGCAGCACTGTATTGCATTCCTCCCAACATTATGGAAATAGAAAGAGGTACAACATTTTTAACCACACCCATTTTGTGGCCACACCCCCTAATTACCTTGTCCATTTTACAAAATTTGGCAGGTTATGAAAGTTTGAACACATTACTATGGTTTTTATGTGTTATTACAGTTTTGCTAATGAAGGTGAATTGTCCTCTAAGCTGCAAGTCAGTTTCCCCAAGAGACCTGCTTATCTTAAATTGTTACAAACGTATCTTATCTATACTGGGCTGTCTGCCAAAAGCCAATTAAGTTAGAACCTTTGTATCTTTTTCTGGCTGTTCAGTGCAGGAAATCTGAAAGTCTGGACATTTCAGTAACAAACCTGGGACTGCGGGTTGAGCTGTCCAAATCGAGACTGTCCCGCGAAAAATGGGACAGTTGGGAGGTATGTTATTGGTGAGGGGGAGGATTGGGGAGGCTAGTAGGTATCCTCCCCACCCCACCCTCTAACTTGCACATCATTTAGACAACTGCTCCCTACACTCACTGTCAGATTTTTAATCCAGTACAGAGTGCAGCATTCTCCATGGCACAAGTACTTGCCAAGTGAGCACCACGGGGCACAATTCCATAGCACTTTAGCATGTGCACCCTGGGGATCAGTAAATTACCACTTATAACATGTACATATGTGGGATCCACATAAGAGAAGCAGGGGCTCCAGTCTTTCACCTAATACAATTACCCCACATGCTATTCTTCAGGTGCTTGAAACTGTGAGATATTTCCTATAACCACTCTTTCAGTTCTGAGGGTGTCATCTAGCATCAGACTGGAGGGTCCGAGACCCCACGGGGCTTCTGCCAGAGGGCCCCCCACTCTCCTCTGCGCCTTCCCTGCCCCCCCTGTGCCCGGGTAGTGAATGGGCGAGAGTCTAGGTTGGTGTGCCCACGAGGGGCAGGCCGGTGGGCCCATTGGTGTCCGCTGGCCCAGTCCAACCATGGTGTCATCCCGGATCTTTTCCCCGCAACAAGCATGAGACAACATATCTTAACATTATTGGTATTGAAGATGTTGTTCAAGGCCTCCTTTGCTCATAACAAGTATACAGATATTGGCATGCATTGGTGTATAAGTCATTCACTCATAGTTCCAAGAATATCTGCTAATCACCCAACTGACCATGAGACCTTGAGCTTTCAGGAATATAAGAGGTCCCCTCCAGACAGGGTTCCAGCCATGCTCAGTTTAGAAACTACTACCCCAAAATAAACAATGAATCCTCCATTACTTGTGCATCTTTGGCTGTGAGCAAAGCTGGCAATGTATGACAAGCATTCACCTTCATTTTCCATAAGCCCGCTTGGAAAGACCTTACACCTGCTGCCTGTACAATAAAAAATGACGGCAAATATTTGATGGTCTTAACACACAAATACCATATAAATAACAACCACGGTGGCAGCTTTCATGGCAGGAACCTTGGACTTAAACAGGTTTCCTTCTACAGGGAGAATTTATTATCTCAACTGATAGATTCCCCTTCTTTTTCATGTCTTGTGAAGCGTGAGGTGTCATCTGCCGACGGGACAATTTACTAAGCTGCTGAAGGTCAATGCATATTTTACATGAACGAGCAAATGCACATCTCATTTAAGAGCCAGATTTACAGCTTGAAAAGGATGGTAACTATTCTGTCTATAAATAGTCAACATGGTGATTGCTTTCTACTGGACTTCAGTGTAGAACAGATTGGAAGGTATTAATAGGATAGCACAATTTATACATTGACTTATCAAGCATGATGATGGGATTGGGAATGATATGTTTATGCTGGTATAATATTGTTGTATTCGGGGTTATTATTAGTGTGAGATTTTTTTGTATGGATATTAAAAAAACAATAAATAAAAATACAAATAACTATATCTCTCTATATATATACTGTATATCTATAATATAACAAGCTAGAACTAGACTTTACAAAATACTTTACATAGTACCAAGTTGGGAGAGGGGTCAGATTTGGCCAGTTGTAATATTTTGGGGTATATTTATTAGGTGAAGTGACATTAGAATACACCAAACATTGCTGCTTTTTTGCAAGGGTATGCTGGGTAAACCTGTGCTACATTTGGTGTTTTCTTTGTAAATAAAGTATCGCCATTTCATACACCAGTGCTCATGCCAGAATTTCCACTTTCTGTTGAATGGGTTATGCCAGGTCTGAGATGGTGTAAAATAATGGTGTGACTTTCACTGTTAGACTGGTGTAAAAAAACAATGCACACCTCTATAAATAACACGTTCAGCTCTTTGCAAAAAGATTTTTTCCTCAGTTTTGATGCATGCAGGAAAACAACAGCGCTTTATAAAAAAGACATTTACTTTACAACACTTTTTACAGGTTTTTAAATAACATCCACTCAGCTGAGCCCAATTATACACAGTCTGCTCAACCCCAGGGTGAGAACCTTGCCTCAGGTGGTACTTGACCAAGAATTCCGCAGCCACAGCTTCCCCGAGGCTATTATCCCCACTCCTACTATAGGCACCATCTCTACATACTATACCTGCTATCCCACAGCCACAGTCCCTTCCCAGAGACTATTATCCCACTGTTACTATAGGCACCATCTCTCCCTACTATACCTGCTATCCCACAGTCACACTCCCTTCCCAGAGACTATTATCCACTGTTACTATAGGCACCATCTCTCCCTACTATACCTGCTATCCCACAGTCACACTCCCTTCCCAGAGACTATTATCCCACTGTTACTATAGGCACCATCTCTCCCTACTATACCTGCTATCCCACAGTCACACTCCCTTCCCAGAGACTATTATCCCACTGTTACTATAGGCACCATCTCTCCCTACTATACCTGCTATCCCACAGTCACACTCCCTTCCCAGAGACTATTATCCCACTGTTACTATAGGCACCATCTCTCCCTACCATACCTTCTATCCCACAGCCACAGTCCCTTCGCAGAGACTATTATCCCACTGTTACTATAGGCACCATCTCTCCCTACTATACCTGCTATCCCACAGCCACAGTCCCTTCCCAGAGACTATTATCCCCACGGCTACTATAGACACCATCTCTCCCTACTATACCTGCTATCCTACAGCCACAGTCCCTTGCCCTTGCTTATATCGGTGCTGCACAGTTAGAAGGCGAATACAATGCTCATTAATGAGCCTCAGAGACACTGCAGATCCGAGAGCTATGCATTTGGTATAGATTATTTTATACAGCTATAATATGTGAAGGAACCATAGTAACACAGTGAACACTTTATATGTTATTATGCGTTAGAATTCTGTTTCATCTTAAGGAAGATGTAAAACTTGGGAGCATTTAGGCATACATCTTATTGTGAATCAAGTATATCTATTGTGAGTCAAATACATTTTATCTACCACAGCAACACCAAGTAATTGATTAACTGTGCAATCAGAACATGTGGATATATTATCCCTTCTACAACCATCACCAAGAGAAGAGCTTCATGCTAGCTTGGAATATGAATACATGAAAGTAGGATTGTTACAGAGGAAGCCTTGCAAAGAACATCAGGATTCATAGAAATGGCACTTTCTCTTATCAGGAATATATCCCTAGGTGGAAAGCTCTCTGTGCCTGAATTAGCCATTACACTTTAACAGCTTACTGAACTGGCTATTGTTGACTGTTGCTTATGTGCAATCTAGTTATCAACATTATTCGGTCACTTTTTTGCTTCTAGCAAAGACAGAGTGAGCTCCACTGCCTGGAATAGGTTTATCTGGCACATAGAAGGCATGTCCTTAGAATGGTGGTTTATTGCCTGCAGTCAAGTCTGCCAGAATTACTTGTCGAGCTGGAGTTACTGTAATGTATTTGCTTTAGTTCCACTCTACTGCCCAAACTCATTTAGTCTGGCCTATTTGGCCAAATGGAGCTTAAGATCGTAGGGCACATGTGCATTCTCAAGTGTAGTAAGTGCAATTTCAAATGCAATCGCTTTGCAGTTTTCACAGAACTCCAGTGTCATTGCAGCCACTAGGGGGTGATGCTCTTGGCATGCTGCTCTTTTGTCTGATTCTAACAAAATAACATAAACTGGGAGCATATTTTTTCACAGACTGCACCTAAATCCCGCAAGCATTATATCTGGTGTTCAGTATGTGAATGATATCTGCAATTTCAACAGAATTACCGCAACTGGGTGCACATTTTGTTGCAGATTGCACAGAAGTCCAGCTGCCATAATTTCCGATGTTTGCCATGTGAGTGGCATCTGCTTGCACCTGATTCTTTAGGTGCCAGTATTATTCACCTAATGACATTAAGCGTAAGGGAAACCCTGGAGCTACTTCTGGTTAGTAGGTGACCTCTGCATCAATAGGCACAGCAGCGCTTGATTCAGGGAAGGCAAGAAGGACTGAGCAGTGCCGAGCACAACAATACGGAAGTGCAAGGAGCACATTTTAACTTAAGCGTGACCACACAAATGGGCGGCCCCTCTTTTTATTTCCAAAATGTTGGGAGGTATGATGTACCCAAGCCTTCATTAAAATCCGCCCATGCCTGACAATAAGGCCAAAAATGGAAGGACACCTGCTCAAAATCTCATTCCCAAACCATGGGTATTAATATGAATACAGACATCACCCTCTACTCTTCTGGGAAGGCTTTCCATTAGATATTTGAATGTTCCTTCAAGGATAACAGGATGAGGTTTGAACACGAGGTCCTCTACTAAGCATAGCTCAGTGGCGTAACTAGAGTCGGGCACCGGGCCCCCCTGCAAAAAAATCCTCAGAGGGGCCCAGCGCACTCCGATCCCCATCCTCCTGCCCACTTCTAGCCTCCGCCCACTTCCCATCCAGACTCCAACCACTCTCCATCCAGACTCTGCCCGCGCACCATGCACTCTACGCTCCTGTGACGAATTGCGTTCTGCTTCCCAGCCGCAGGTAAGAGAGCGGCTGGGAAAGGGGTTTCTTGTTAGATATTGAGGAAGCAGACCTATATGCTTCCTCTGTAGTTACGCCACTGATATAGCTGATTGCTAAAGTCTTCTGTGCTTCCTATGTGAAATAACCCCAATTTGTTTTTAAAACTCAAAAAATTAAAGAAAGAAAAATAACAGTGGACAATAAAAACACCATAGAGAAGTGGCCTTTTGTTGCCTGTAGCATTATATATCCAGACAGCCTAGCGGTCAAGTATTTTTCTTTTCTTTACACATGATGCCAAAAAAGAGATTTATTTTCTATTATGATGGATTTTAAATCGCACTTGAGCCTTAAGGCAGATGCTCCTTTAATTTACTTTTTAGTTTCAGTACCAACTGAATCTGATTCACACTCATACTGTAAATTGTATCTTCATCCTTCAACAGGGTCGACTTGTTATGCACTCACTATAATGCCCTAGCAATGCAGAAAAATAGCCGATCTGCTTTGTACCCAGCATACAGTCATTTGATACAAATTTTCATCACATTTGAGTTGTTTTTGTTCAAGCTTTGCTCTTTTGGTACAGAACATTTTAATTACATGTAAATCAACAAAGGGTTCTTTGTTTTATGAAAAAGATTTCCCTTAACAATTCCCAGTGCATAACAGCTGCATTGTATAGCAGTTTGGAAGTTGCTGTTGAGATAAAGATGCAAAACAATGGTTTTATAAAGATTTTGATTGCCTAATAAAGCTTTTTATTGAACTATATCTTATAATATATGTTGTGATAATTTTTTTATCTCCATATTGGCTCCCAGTGATAAGTGGGAGCTCCAGTCTCACCACCTTGTTTTTATTGTATCACGGCCATTTTCCTTTGCCCTAGACCTTAACGAGGTTATACCAACTGCTACCAGCGTTTTAAAACTGGTCATGCCATACAGTACATCTTGCCCAATCACAGCTCCTAAGGGAACTAATTAGAAGGGATAATGGAAACAGTTGCACAAGGATGGAAGAAAATGAAGGGTAGAGAGGGATAATAACAAGCAGAGAAACAAGGGAAAATTAAAAACCAGAGGCAAGTAGGGGACACATTGAATAAGGAAGTATCAAAGGGAAAAGATACAATGAGGGAAGTTTAAAAGAAAAACAACAGATAAGAAAATATACATCATCTCTTCACTACCACTTTATATCTACTTTGATAAAGGTGTTAATGTTGACCCTCATATTCCTGCAGCTGCCACTTTAATCCACATTAATTGTTTTGGAGATCAGGAACCCACATGTGAAGCACATTTGTAATATCCTTCATAGGAATTTATCTGAAGATTATTTCATACTGAAATGTAACCAAGAGAGAGGATACAGAGATGGATATTCCTTAGATCTTATCATTTAATAGGACTTTTGAGTTAACGTGCAAGGGATTCATAGCAAACATTATTGCCAGTCTGTTTTTTTGCTCTGGGATCCAAAGAATAGCTTTTGTTTAAGGAGGCCATACACAGACCAATAAAAGCTGCCGATTTGGTCCTTCCGACGGCCATCCAACAGATATGCCCAAGTGCTATCACCTAACAGCCAATCAGGCTAAGACTGACCCTAACGGCCAATCAGGCTAAGACTGAGGAGTGAGTGAATGCTTTGTTCACTTAGTATGATGTAGTGAGTGATATTCTGAGACAATTTGCCATTAGCAATAACAATACATTTGTAACCTTACAGAGCATTTGTTTTTTAGATGGGGCCAGTGACCCTCCTTTTGAAAGCTGGAAAGAATCATAAATAGGCAAATAATGCAAAATCTATAAAAAAAAGAAAAAAAGGAAGGATGAAGGGCAATTGAAAAGTTTCTTAGAATTACCCATTCTATAACATAATAAAAGTTATCTTAAACGTTAACCACCCCTTTTATGAAGAGGGAGAAAACAAAAAAACTGGCAACTGAAATCCAAGTAAATAAGTATTAGGCTAATGACTATGCTCTTTCCCCTCTATGCTAATTTATTGATGGCTCATTTTAAGATGAGACATATCTTCCATGTGATGGATATATACATGGTTTGCTCTGGATTTAGCCGGAAAAATGTTGGGGTTTTTTAGGCAAAACCCCCAAAAAACTAGTGCTTTGGAGAAAAGAGTCAGAAAAAATTGGACGATTTGGGTTTTCGCTCGATTTTATCAGGTTATTTCCCAATCCGATTAATTTGAGTTTTTAAATTAATAAATAAGGTCAAATTGGGCATCGGAGTTTGGTTGTGGTTTTTTTAATAATAAAATAAGATAAATTCAGAGTTTAGTAAATAACCTTTTTTATGTCTATTTGGGAAAAGGGAATTGGTAATTGGCTGCCAAATAACTTCTCTGTGTGTTATATATTTTCTTCAAGCCAGCATTTAATGTTTAACAACAACTAGTATCTGTATATCTGCTAGGGAGGTATATTTACAAGAATGTATGATGACATTTCTTGATGCCAAGCTATAATGAAAGATACAAATGTTGTAAACGTGCACAAAACAGGCTAAAGATACAAATCGCAATCACGTCAAACACAGACATGCTATCAAAGGCAATGCGTTAAAGAGAGGTCTTTCTGTGAAGCCATTCCAGCAGAACATACAATTCTATTATAGACTGTGAAACCGCAGGCAGGAAATCTAGATTTGGCAGTGGGGGGAAATCTAGCCCCGCACACTAAACTCAGTCTATTAGAAATGCAAAGAACAAGGCGCAGAACTATCTTTCAGAAAGTCCTGCTCACAGGAGATAGGATGCTGTGTGAAATTGAATACTATAAGAAAAAGTCCCATTTAGTGAAGAAAGTGTGCAACATGATATAAATGTTGGGGAAAAGTACTGTAACGGTCGGCACCCAACACCAGAACAAACACCAGGCACCCTGGTCTCGGCTGGTGCTTCACCAGTAGTGTGACCGCCTTTGGGCCTCAGGAGGAGCCCTCGGCTTACTTGGATGCCATCTGTACTAAAACGAGAGGCGCAAGATGAGGGTTCTGGATAGGCAGAGGGGCACGACTGTAGAGCAAAGTTATTGGGCAGAAGGTCGTGGCACAAGGCAATAGAGTAGTCAGATCAGGCCGGGTCGAGGCAGGCAGAAAGTCAGCGTAAACAATTCAGGCCAGGTCTGGGCAGGCAGCGTTCAAAACGAGGTCAGGCAGGCAAGGGTCAAAACCGGCAGATCAATCAGAGGGATACGGCAGAAGAGGTAGTCGAAATTCAGGCAATGGATCAGGATACAGAGGTCAGAATCGTCAGGAACAGGCAGGGGTCACAACAGGTAGTCAGAATCACAGTTCGGCGCAGGAAGAAGGAGATGTGGCGGGCGTCCTTGCCGTTCTTGCCGTCCCCCCACTAGACCACCAGGGTAAGCCTTCACAAGTACAATTCAACCAAATAGCTGAAAACGGAACAGACTAGTTAAATGGAGATATGGAGACTCATACAGTTCACCATAATCTGGTTTAGGCTGTGCATTAAATACTAAATAGTTGTAAAGGTAACAGTCAATGATTTGGTATGATATATAACCAATTAACAGTAACCCATAGCAACAGAAACAATGCTGGCTTTTAAACAGGTAACCAGTAAATTATACCTGCTGATTGGTTGCAATGGGTGTTCCAGTTCAGTGGACAGTGGGCTCCTGTGACAACGTAGAACAGTGATCACCAACCAGTGGCTCGTGAGCAACAGGTTGCTCACCAAACCCTTGGATGTTGCTCTCAATGTCTTTAAAGAAGGTGCTTATTTTTGAATTCCTGGATTGGAGGCACGTTTTGGTTGCATAAAAACCAGGGGGCAGATTTATCAAGGGTCGAATTTCGAGGGTTAAAAAACCCTCGAATTCGACTTTCGAAGTAAAATCCTTCGAATTCGAATATCGAATTAGAAGGATTTTAGCGCAGAAGGTTCGATCGAACGATCAAATAAAAATCTTTCGAATTTTAAGCGATCAATCGAAGGATTTTTATTCTACCAAAAAAAACTTAGAAAAGTGCTGTGGAAGGTCCCCATAGGCTAACATTGGACTTCGGTAGCTTTAATTTGGCGAAGTATGAAGTCAAATTTTTTTTTAAAAGACAGTACTTCGATTATCGAATGGTCGAACGTTTTTTACTTCGAATCATTCGATTCGATCGAATTTGACCAATTCGATGGTCGAAGTACCCAAAAAATTACTTCGAAATTCGAATATTTTTTGATTCAAACTATTCAACCGAGCTTAGTAAATCTGCCCCCAGGTGTACTGACAAACAGAGTCTTCTGTAGGCGGCCAGTCCAGGACCTACCAAATGTCCAATCACAGCACTTATTTCACGTTGCTCCCCAACTCTTTTATATCCATTTTGCTAGAGGGTAGGAACTCCCTGTGTAGAATCTCTACCAATGCTACAAAATCTCTGTGGGTGCACAGGTGTTAGGTTTACTCTGGTTCTATCCATCCATTGCAGCCACTCAACAAGTAGCACTCATATACAGTAGTTGCATAGTTAAGTTGGGTTGAAAAAAGACCAAAGTCCATCAAGTTCAACCTCTCCAAATGAATCCCAACGCATATACTGTACCTACACACATCCACTGAAACAATATATACCGATGTCTATATTAATTGTAGATTTTAGTATCCCTATAGCCTTGGATATGTAAGCCCCTCTTAAAGGTATTAACAGAATCAGCTATCACATAATCACCCGGCAGTGCATTCCGCAACCTCACTGTCCTCACTGTGAAGAACCACCTACGCTGCTTCAAATGAAAGTTTTTTTCATGTAGTCTAAGGGGATGGCCTCTGGTCTGATGATTAATTTCATGGAAAATTAGATCTCCTGCTAGGGGTCTATAAAGCCCTCTAATGTACTTATAAAGAGTAATCATGTCCCCTAGCAAGCATCTTTTCTCCAGAGAAAACAACCCCAACCGTGACAATCTACTTTCATAGTTTAAATCTTCCATCCCCTTAACTTACTGGCCTGCTGTTGGTATCTAAGAATAACTAGATCTGGACCATACATTTTCACTTTTCACAAGTTTGACCACGTGCAAGAAACATTGATGCCCAGATTCGCAACCATCCCTAAACATCTGGATGAACATCAGATTATGAATACCCTTAAAATATGATGTAGCAGAAGCAATTATTGGTAGAATGACTGGGAACAGGAGCCTGTTACTCCAACTGACTGGGGTGTAACTAGACCAAGTCATGACAATATTATTAAAATAGGAACTTTTCAAATTGCGTCCCTCAACAATACACAATGTATAATTAACCCAATGCTATACTATCACATTTAGACCAAACTATAGAATTACAGTCATTCCTCTCAACTTCAAACCGGATGGAACTCCGGTTTAAAAGGCAGAAATTTATTGCAACAGGCTGTTATTTATTATTGACAACCATGCCTGATGCTTTTGGGAATAGCTCCCTTAATCATAGGCTCACATTATTAAAAGTACAACTTCCTTAAATAGGCAGTGTGATGGTGTCTGTTGGACACTTCATAAATTACATATCTATACAGCCTACAATGTTAATTCCATATGACATAAAAAAACATAAAAACCAAGTTGCAATATTACAAACAAAAAGAACTGCTGAGCACCAATGTGCCTTTAGTGAAACAGGAAATATTCAGCCTATTGGGCACCATTGCGTCTAAATTTAGAATACAAAAAAACCGCCCTTAAATTAAGAGGACCCATGTTTGCTTTAAAGGGTTTAAAGGGTAACTTGTTCTATAACTCTTACACTCAGGTCCCCAACACCATTTGTAGAACATAATGCAAACTGTTTTCCTACAGGGGACCTCTCATCCTTATTTCCAATGGCCTTTTATGTGCTCCCTTATCTTTTCTTTTAAACAATGAACATGACGACACAGCGCTGCACAATATGTTGGCGCTCTATAAATACATGTTAATAATAATAATAACAACCGACTTTTTGTTTAATACAGCAATATGTTTAGTATTACAATTATAAAAGCCTTTATTCTCATAAGTAAGTCAGGTCTTACACATAGTAGCTTTACACTTATATGTCCCCTTTATTGAGATCCAATTACCCTTTGGGGTATGTCTAGAATTACAGTACCTAGGAGAAATAAGTCTAAAGCAACTGGACTTCTTGAGTTATCTTGAAAACATTTCACCACTCATCCAAGCCTCTTGTTGAAATGAAGAAGTCACTCAGATGAGCTGCTTTAGACTTATTTCTACTTGATACTGCATATCATGACCTGGATGAATGAAAATCTTTATAGACAAACAATAGAACTTCCCTTCCTAAGATACACTTTCATGTGTGGACCTTCAGCACCTACAGTATCTGGGTGCAGGGCTCCAGCCTATCACAAAGGTATGCTGAACTTTGTTTTAACTGAAAATGATTAATACTTTTAAAGGAATTCCAGAATCAATTCATTTTATATAAAGACAGTTCTTAAATAAAATTAATTTGACCAAAATCGTGTTAATTGTGAAAAAACAAACTTTAAAGACTCTTACAGACAGTACTTGGCTAGACATAATCAAAGTTGCAGTGTCTCTGTTTTAGAGGGTTCCGTTACTCGCTCCTGTTATTAAGTGGCTACAGATTGTGAGCGGGGACCATTCCCAGGGATTGCTGTCTATTGATTGACATGGGAACATGCCCTTTACTGGCATCTGTAGCTGATGGGCCCTGCCAAGCTTCGCAAGTGGGCTGAAAGGGTCAGGAAGAAATGTATTTTCAGGAGCCTTTGGTATTTTATTCCTTTCCTTGTTATTAATTTAATTTTGCTTGGCCTAAACCTGCCAGGGAGAAACTGGAATGCAAATCACTTGTCAGTTGAGGGCACCATTATCTGCGTTGTTAACATTTTAGCACCTGACAAAGGGGAAAATTCAACATAATAAAAAAAAATATGCCTTTGTGACATCTTTCTGTGAATCTTCTCACAATACAACCAATCGTTTATTTATAACAGGTTTTATGTATTAGGTGCATAGCTATTAGTGGTACTTTTTGAAATGTCAGCTCTTCTTTCCTGTGGCCATTTAGGTGCACACTTAAGAGGCAATGCAGAATTTTTTCTATTAAAAATAGCATTCTGTTTTTCTGTTAAAAATAGCATTTGTATAGAGGCAATAAGGATGGTACCACATTTGTACCAGGGTCCATTAACTTGTAGATATGCACTGCAGCCCAATAACCAATCACAATTAATGCTTGTCGATAATCCAAGTCTCCAAATTTTTCTATAAAATGAGTATAACTGGTCATCTGTCTCTTTTAGAAAAGTTGCCAAAAGAGCAGGTCTTTGACATATCTGTTCGATCACTTCTCTTGGTCCCTGGACCAAGGATTGGATCATAAATGGATATGTGCAGACTCTTTTTGTCCAGTGATGTCTCATTTGATGGGATTTTTTCCCATGACATAAGTTAATATGTCGTAGAACCAAAGCAAAGTTAACAGCTGTTATTACAAACCCCTTTAGTAGCTGCTATATCTGGAGTGGCAGCCAAAGCCATGGACAAGCACAGGCTTTTCTTCTGGTTAGTTTAAATTATTGTAAATTAGAATCAAGACCACTACAGCAGTGCACAAATTGTCATGCGTAAGCTATTTGTTTCTTCATATTAAACTGTCTGTTCCATATTTGTTGTATTGTTATGCAGTCCAGGGGTTGTTAAGAACTTTCTGTTAAAAATAGTATTTGTATAGAGGCAATAAGGATGGTACCACATTTGTATCAGGGTCCATTAACTTGTAGATATTTACTGCAGCCCAATGACCAATCACAATTAATGCTTGTTGATAATCCAAGTCTCCCCTTAATGTGGTACAGGTATGGGATATGTTATCCAGAAACCCGTTTTCCAGAAAGCTCAGAATTATGGAAAGACCATCTCTCACAGACTCCATATACCCAAATAATCAAAATTTTGAAACACGGTTTCCTTTATCTCTGTAGTGATAAAACAGCAGCTTGTATGTGATTCGAACTAAGATATATAATTAATCCTTACTGGAAGCAAAACCAGCCTATTGGGATTATTTAATGTTTACATGTTTTTCTAGTAGATTTAAGGTATGAAGATCCAAATTATGGAAAGATCAATTATTCGGAAAACCCCAGGTCCTGAGCATTATGGATAGCAGGTCCCATACTTTTTTTTTTTGAAGGTTTTATTTTGCATTTAGGTGAACATAAAATGTACAACAATGTCTAGCCTGTGGGCTAGAAGAAAGAAAGGAAAGAAAGAAAGTGTAATATAGAAAGGGAGAAGGAAAGAAAGCAGTGAGCTGGGGGGCCTTCATTATCTTAAAATATGCCACCTATTTACCCATTACAGTGGTCATACATACATTTTGTTACTGCAATACATTAACCTCCAGCCATGTACGCCAGATGCCTTCAAATTTGTCTGGGCACCCACGGGCCTGATATACAAGCTTCTGCTTGGGCAAGGAGTCATTGATGAGTTTTTTCCAAAAGTTCAATGCAGGTGGTTCCATGGATTTCCAGTGTAGCAGTATTGCCTTCTTTGCATAATAAAACAGTTGCAAGTAACATAGTCTAGTTAAAGGGCTCATCTGTAATGTTCCCACAATACCCAAAAGACACAGACTGGATGACAATATATTAGGAAGTGCTAGGGATGTTTCAGGTAGTTAAGTATCTCCCTCCAGAATCCCTGGATTCTCGGGCAATCCCAGAAAACATGAATAAACGTGCCCACCGCCCCTCGACACGTGGGAACAGGTCAAATACTTGAACAATACAGATATTTACATTCTTGGTATAGCTAGAATGAGAAATGTGATCGCCAACCAGAAAAACACTAATAAATCACTTTCTTGAAGGATTTTCTTCTGCAGTTATTTCTGTTCTTCCAATTAAGGGAGCCAAAAATGGCCTAAAAGAGAAATTTGTGTCAGCAGTCTATTTGCTCATTGTTCCTGCTGTTAAGAGGGAGGCAACTGCTTTGCGGAACCTTGCAATTATTTCCAAATGGAACAGTCGGAGACTGTGTTCACACGCATTGATTCCAAGAATAAAACTGTTGCATATTTTTACACTAGTTCTTAATTTGATAAAGTATAAAGTAAGCACTTTGCCAGTGCCCATTCTGCTGGAACACTCTGCACAGATGGATTGACTGTACTTTAAAAGGGGATGGAAAGAGTATTAACAATATGATATAGAGAGCTCAAAAACTGCAGGAATACAATCTATGTTGGATCACATGTGGTGCTATCGCAATTGCTTTTTATGAGGAGTTTTATCGTAGCAGAGGCTACCAGTTTTACAACTCCCACTCATGAACAAATGGAAATAGATGGAGAAGGAATGTTCTGCAAACACAATTAAATGTGTCTCCATACTTCTTTGACTTAAAGGAAAACTATACCCCCCAAACAATGTAGGTCTCTATTAAAAGATACTGAGTAAAACAGCTCATGTGTAAAACCCTGCTTCATGTAAATGAACCATTATCATAATAATATACTTGTTTAGTAATATGTGCCATTAGGTAATCATAAATAGAAAATTGCCATTTTAAAAAATAAGGGCCGCCCCCTGGGATCTTAAGATTCACTGTGCACACATACAAACCACATGTAAGGTCACATGAGCCAATTAACAGACAGAGTTCTGCCTTTTGCTTCCTCACTTCTTCCTGTTACAGTTAGTGTTGTAGTATTTCTGGTCAGGTGATCTCTGAGGCAGCACAGAGAGAGTCACGAAATGGTGGTTCAAGGCAAGAGATGTAAAAGGGCAATATTTATGTAAATATATATTCCAGTTTGGTAAGATTCTTTAATATGTCATTCAATTTGATATAAACTATCTGTTGCTTAAGTATTCATTTTGGGGGTATAGTTTTCCTTTAAGAAGGTAAAATAGAAGATTGACCTAAATGCTGGTATTATCCCATGAGTACTAGGGCTTTGTAGAAATGTTACATTTGCCCTGACAGGCAATTGCTCTACAGCATTGGCACTTTTCTCAGCAGGATATCAATAAAGCCTTCTCTGGAGATTCTGGAACAATAGTGGAGCCACTTCCATTCCTCATTCATGACATTGCTGCTCCCACTTAGCCTGTGAAGAAGGTAGATTGATGGGATACTGAACTATGGATTTGTATGTATGTTCTTTCCATGTGTGCATGGTTTTCCTCCTACACTCCAAAATCCCTTTTGTGCGTTTTTGTGTGATAGGGACCTTAATGTAACAAGGTGTAATAAAAATGCACAAAGGAAATTTTCTCTTTATAGGGAACTGTCATCACTCCTCTACAACTGCAATCACATCCACTGGTGACAGTGATTACACTAATATTTTGGAGATACACTGCATTTTCAGTAAAAAAAGATAGCAAATTGCACTTTGCACACTGCCTTCATTAAGTAAATGAGCCCTTCTGACATTTGACTCAAACAGTCCTTTGTTAGTTTCTGCCAACATTAACAAGACTTTGCATCAACAGACGCATATATTCTTCAGGCCAGGTGACAATTATATTGATTATTGAGGACAATTACCAACATCTCTGCTATACCATCACTCCCTCACCATTTCCCATGTGACTGATGACAAAGCTGTTCAACTGGATATGCAGAAGGTGACACACCAAGGGGTTCTTAATGTCCTAGCTTCCCTAAAGGCTCCACTCCTCCAACATGTAATGGATAAACTGCTAACTACATACAGCACTTTGTTATCTTTACCTAGTAACTGATGTCACCAATCAACTGGATCTTTCCCAATATTGGCTGCAAAATGTTGGGCCAAATAGTGCTGGTCCAGCTGTTTGAGCTCTGGTTACTGATTAGATGATTGATCCATAACACATAGGGGCAGATTTAATTTTAAATTCAACAAAACTACAATTTGCAAGGACATTTAATAAAAAGCGAGTAACATACTTAGCTAGTGAAAAACCTCAGCACTGAAGAAGTTTAAGTGTGAAAGTTTCTATTCGTTAACCTTTTTGCCGAAGTCTATTTCATCAGCTTCTGCCTGATGAATTAAGATTAAGATGAAGCTACATCCTCAACATTATTATGTCAGTGAAATCATATCCTGTATTCCAAAAAAGTCATAAAAAAAGACAAAACCCTGGCATTTTTTTCATATTTAATGTGGGATTATGTTTACTACGTGGAACTGTTAAACATATGTTATTTTCATTTGAAGATCTTTTCAATATTCTTTATTAAAGTCTTGTAATATTATGTATAGTGTTATGGGGGGAAATGCGCTCTGGATTGGGCCATCTTTGAATGTCTCTGCCTGTGCTAGAAACCTGTAGCTCAGAACTAGCATTCATTAAGTCCCACCACATGTAATTAATTTCAAACTATCCTAGGAAGCCTTTAATCAACATAAAATGTTCGTCTCATATCAAGAAAATGAGATGGAAGTCACAGTCAATGTGTTCTATTACACTGAATAATCCCAAGAATCTTCTTTATTGCATCTCCCCAGATGTTGATTTTCCAAGCAGCTGAGACTATATTCTCTTTATAAAATGAAAAGGCCTCTGTGTCTCATTTGTTCTGGGGGTTACCTGTTGGTTGCAGATAGGACTTTCCTTTCGAGTGCAGGTATAGATATGGGTTTGGCAGGTCACGGAATTGTGAAAGCAAGTATACTCCTTTACACATTTTTTAAAACGTCTGCCCCACCCACTTCTGATTATGTCACTGCTGGTTTACCTGTTTCTTAGTGGTCACTCAATCATGGTTCGGGTTGTGGATAAGGCAGTTGCGGGTTCGGGTATCAGGTAAAAATGCAGATTGTGGGTCCATGAATGGGTTGCGAGACGCAGATCCTGGTTTCAAAAATTGGTTCTGCTTGGGAAAACCACACTTGAGTATATATATATATATATATATATATATATATATATATATATATATATATATATATAAACAACAACATTAGTTGTGGGACTGCAAATTTGTACCTTGTCAGTAACCAATAGCAACCAATCTGCCAGAAGATCAATGAAACCAAAAATGTGATTGGCTGTCACTGTTCATAAATATATATATCTATATAGATAGATAGATATATGCAATACAATACATATAAATACAATACTATATATAATGATAGAAATCTTAGGGGAGCTTCTAGTAGAAGAGGGAGTACATTTTTCCCTATTATAATACATTCATTTGAGGCATTTTACATAACCGAGCATTAGTGAGAAACAAATTTTTTGGCCAGCCCTGGATTCTCTGTGAAATTCAGCTATCTGCAAATTTTCCATAAAAAAAAAAAAAAAATTTGCAATCTAAAAATTCTCTGGGACAAAAAAGTTTCCAAAGACAAAAATTTTGCAAAAGTAGCCATAAGAAAAAAACTCCCATTGTCTTTAATGCATTTGGACAAAAAATATCTAGACACAAAAGCTGGCACAAGACAAAACATCTGTTGACTTTAATGGATTTGGAGCGAAAAAAAATTGGCGTGTGCATAAAAAATTTTGCGCGTAAAAGAAATGTTGCCACCTATTGACAATGCGTTTTTCAATTTTTTTGCCGTTTCGTGGACAGATTCGCTCATTACTACTGAGCATCAGTTTTTGTTGTTTCTATGAACATATTTACAGGTTTTATGTACTGCAAAAATAATAGAGACTATATACCCCAATATGCTGAGTCTCAGCAGTATCTGTTTCTATCACTCCCTGTATTTATTTATTCAGTTCAGTGTGAGCTTTATAAAAGAAATTAACTCATTTGTCTCTTGGTTATTTATTTACCCAATTATTTTCCCATCTGCTCTGGGGATGGTTCTGAGCACTTTATTTACATAAAAAGAAGTTCTTTAAACTTCAGGAGAAAATATGAGTTTCTTTTAATTGCTAGGAGACAATATATTTACAAGATTATGGATAAAATGTGCCAACACCTAAGTAGGCTTATTTCATAGTATGGTCCCAAAGGCAATCTGGGCAATATTCTGGTAGCCGGCTAGACTACACTACTGTGAAACCTTGCAGGATCATCAGTTACAGGATAGCAGCCTTTCAGGCTCTTTGAAGAATTAACACTAATCCAAGAGCATTAGGTTAATTTCTGGCAGAAGTATAGAAGGCATTAACCAGGATTTACTATAGCCAAGTCTATTACTTTATTAAAGATATCCAACAAAATACAAGATAACATTGGCTGCTATCTGCAGGTCACCAACCTCTCAATCCATATAACAGAAAATATGCATTGTAATAGAATTCTTTCTCAGTTATAGGGCAAATTTCTTTAATGATAGACCCAGAAATATTGCATTTTCCCAAGCATTGAACAATTTTAATTCAATCGGTAAAACTGTCTGTGAATAGTCACGTCTGACAGATAATTCAGTCCACCAATGCCTTCTTTTATTGTGCAAATTACCATAACATGGCAATTGAATTTACTGCATTGTTTTTTTCTTTGAGATCAGCCCATTGACAAACAAACAAGTAGATCTGGAAGATCAAATGATAAAGAAAAGACCTAATTTGGGGTGTTCATATAAAACTGAGTTCCTATTGTGTTTTGGCTAGCAATACTAATAGAAACCTGTCTTTAATAGCAACATATATATATAAACACAACTTACAAATGGATTCTCCAGTTGGCCTTCTATAAATGTCATATTCTGTCAGCCATAAGCAGTGGGTAGGCCTGGAATCAGTCTGTTAGCAGAGCACACTGCCATTTCTTTTCTGACGTCTAAACCAGACCATTCCTTTTCCATTCCACTTTTCTGTATGCAATACTGTGCTCAGTGAATCAGGGGTGTGTACTAAATACCTTTGCCCTCTATAGCTATCCCTAGATTGTTCCCCAGTATTGATCTACAAACCCCACAATAGTCAGAGTAGTGAATGCTCAGTGTTGTGGTTCTTTAGATCTGCTATCTCTGATCTGTCTGAATATTGGCACCAAACTGCTATGAACAGTGTGCCAGGATAGTAAACATGCCCTACAATCACCTTATCCTCCAAAGTATGTCCAACAGAGCAATTACGCAAGAAATCCTTTGTCATAATCCCCAGGCTCGTGAGTAATCAGTGAGCAGCACTAGTCCTTTTAATGGACATGCATCACTTTTTACTAAGACTCTGCCATCTGTCCTGTCCTCTGCTTACATCTACAGAATAAAAGGACACAGGTCGGAATAGAAAGAATACGGGGGAGGGGATAAAAAATATACAATTAATTGGAAGACTGTTCTGCAGTTGTAGTGGGTGAGAGAATTCCTAAACTTGAATTACATGGGATTATTTTTGCACAAAATTGTCATTTTTGGTGCACAAACAGCTCCTAGCATACCAGCCAAAAGGCTACAAACTCAGTGCTTTTATACAGATCATAGAACACTTAAAGGAGAACTAAACCATAAAAATTAATATGGCTAAAAATGCCATATTTTATATAATGACCTTATTGAATCAGCCTAAAATTTCAGCTTCAAAAATTTTACTACTCAACTGCTGCAGTCGATACAGGCCTGTCAAAAAAGGGCCAAGGTGCTGGAATATAGCCCCCAACTCCAAAGGGCACTCGGATCAAAAATTCAAGAATATATTTCCAGTCAATACTTAAAGTTAAAAAAAATTCTCTTTATTTATCATAAATATTAAAAAGTAGGCATACAGACCAATTGATGCTCCGCCTTACGCGTTTCGCACCCACAGGCACTTATAAGTGCCTGTGGGTGCGAAACGCATAAGGCGGAGCATCAATTGGTCTGTATGCCTACTTTTTAATATTTATGAAAAATAAAGAGAAATTTTTTTAACTTTAAGTATTGACTGGAAATATATTCTTGAATTTTTAAAATTTCAGCTTGTCAGTAACAGCAATGATCCATAACTTCATACTTATCACAGGGGGTCACCATCTTGGAAAGTGTCTGTGACACTCACATGCTCAGTGGGCTCTGAGCAGCTGTTGGGAAGCTAAGCTTAGGGGTCGTCGCAAATTATCCAGCAGAACATTAAGTTTGCCCATAATATAAGCTGATGCTTCAGGGCAGGTTTTTAAATTCTGATGCTAGTAGCACTGGTTTATGTGTTGCCATGTAGTAATTATCTGGATTAATTACTAATCAGCCTTATATTGTGACATTTATAATCTATATTTACTGTATATTGTGAGTCGGTCCCTAAGCTCAGTAAATGACAGCAGCACAGAGCATGTGCAGTGAATCAGCAGAAAAGAAGATGAGGAGCTACTGGGGCATCTTTGGAGACACAGATCTTTACTGCTAAAAGGCTGTGGTTGCTTTGGGCTGATACAAAAACCAAAACATAATGTATAGTATTTCTACCCTACATCTTTAGTTAAGCTCTTTTTCATCCCCTCATAAGTTTCATCCCCTCATTAAAAACAGCAAGGCCGAAATTTAAAGTGGTAAGTTGCATATCAAGCTCTATAACTGTATAGTTTTGCTGTAGGTGTACTCACTACACTATCGATAAGGGGTTTTAGCCCTTTTGGAAATCTACTGCTTAGGTGGGTTGGTAGGAATGACCAAATTTGCCCATCATCCTATTTATAGATATCAGACATATACTGTAGTTCTTTCTCCTCTACTTTATCATCCACTTTGTTAGGGCCTACATTTTAGTCTTATATCCCACCACCCATCTTCCTGTAAGTGAATAATGGTCTGTTGCCAAACTGCAACTCCAATATTCTCTGTAAAGCAACAACAGATGTTTTAACTCCGTAAAAAACATTAAGAATGTAGATCCACAATATACTGGGCACCATTGTTAACATTGAGAGGGCAGCATGCTATGGTACCAGAGGTAGCCCCTAAATTCATAAATGCAGACAGTGACAGAATGCTGAACCAGATAAAGAATTTTAGCTTTTTACCATCAAAGCTAAGCAGTGAACGGAGAAACAAACTCAAACCTATCACAAGGCAGCTTGGGTTAAAAATAGAGTTTATTATATGAATGCTAATTATAACCAAACAAGCCTCTATAGCATGTTCTTATCACAGCAATCCAAACATGTGGGCAGAGTAGAAAATGTTGGGATAATACAACAATGCATATAAATATAAATGAAAATTAGAACAAAATACAGATAAGAGTAAAGACAGTAGTTTGCCCCACATATTCAATAATAACATTAAATATTAAAAACTGTCCGGGTGGCAACCCTATCAGGAAGTCGCCAGCAAGTGCGAGGGCTATATAGAACTCCCAGGAGTGACAGGCAAGACAGAGCCGCAGCAAGATGATTCATCATGGTCCTTACCGTGGTTACACACTCAAGACAAGAGAGGGAAGATCAGCATGGAGCTTCAGAAACAGAAGTCACATTAAACCGATGAGAACACTAGCATTTAATAGGGCTATTCAGTGTTTCATTTATTTCAAAGTAGGCTTACACATACACACTGCACTTCTGTTTGTTGTATTCTGTTGTTGTAACAGTTAAAATTAAAAAAAAAGGGTAAAACGTTTAAAAGTTTATAAGCTGTGTCATGTTTTGCGGCTCCAAACTATTTTTCTTTAGTGGAAGAGGGGGCAAAATGGCTCTTTTGATAGTAAAGGTTGACCCCTAACGATCCATTATACTTATGGATTCAATTGTCTTGTAATTATGTTTCCACCTCAAAGCAGGTGCTTATTTTTGAATTCCTGGCTTGGAGGGTTGTATAAAACCAGATGTACTGCCAAACAGAGCCTCTTGTAGGCTTCAGGTCCACATGGGAGATACCAACAGCCAATCACAGTTTATATTTAACACCCAGTGACTTCTTGCATCTAACTAAATGTATTAATATGATGTTGGTCATTTGTGTGTTACTACTAGTGATGGGTGAATTTATTCGGCAGTCGCGAATTCGCGGCGATATAATTCGCCGGCGTCAAAAAAATTTTTCCGAAAAAACGGACGCCTGCGTCAAAAACGGACGCCGGCATCAAAAACGGGCGCCGGCGTCGAAAAAACAGGCGCCGGCGTCAAAAACGGGCTCCGGCGTCAAATTCACCCATCACTAGTTACTACGATAGCATCTACTCTTCTTTGTAGACTTTACAAGCGTGTTGGTGGGATCTGCTTCCCTTAAGCCAGTGATCCCTATTCAGTGTTAGTAAAGTTGGGCACTGATATTGGGTGATCAGACCTGGCTTCCACTTGGCAATGCATTTCACATATACAAGTGGCTTTGTTGGACAAAATAAGCTACACATTTCTCTGTTCCTTCATTTCCTGACGTCTGTGTTACCCTGTGTCTAAATATAATACTCATGCATTACTCAATTGTCATATTTATGTTGCTTTCTATATGCAAATTGCCACTGACCTGCATAGTAGGAGCTCCCATGAACCACCACAGCTTATGTTGAGGGTGCCCAATTTTTTTTTTTACCTGTTAGTCACAGTTAAATATAAACAGAGTTGGGGAGCAACAAAAACATGACAAAAGTCCCTGGGTGCCAAATTAAAGTCCCTGGGTGCAAATTGACTATTTAGTAGCTCCTAAGTGGGCCGACAGCCTACAGGAGGCTCTGTTTGTGAGTACATCTGGTTTTATGCAACCAAAACTTACATCTAAGCCTGGAAATAAAAAATAAGCACCTAGTTTGTGACACAAGAGCAACATCCAAGGGGTTGGTGGACAACATGTTGCTCGAGAGCCACTGGTTGGGGATCACTGGCTATAGGGAAAAGATACACAATATCCGTCATTCTCACTACAGAGTGATTGAAAAAACCTAACAGTCTGGATTTTACAGATAGGCTACTTCCTAAATCAGTAGGTTTCTCTATATTTACAGCTTTGCTTTAGATTGCAGTATTATGCTTTTTTTCCTGAAAGGCTAAACATTCTGTTTTAAGGTAGAGTTGACTGTCTCTTTAAGCATCATAGCCTTCTTTGTGCACATATTATTATCTTTTATATTCCACAGAGTATTACAGAGATTAGAGATTAAACACCATTCACGTCAATCCCTGCCCCAGTGGAGTTTACAATCCCATTCATGCAAACTATCAATTTTAGCAGGAGCCAATTGACCTGCCTTTATGTTTTGGGATTACAGGGTGAGATGAGAGTATTACACTTCCACAGAGAACATACAAACTCATTAACATATATGCTATGTGAATTTGCAATCAAATGACTTGCCTTCATACATAGTCACAGCACACAACCCTGCAGGTCATATAGAGATGGCACTTTTGTTCCTAATAAAGAATGATGAATACAGTTTTCCCTATACTTACTGCCTGCCCTATGCGTCCACTGGTATTGGTCCCTGCAAGGTAGGAGGTGCAGTCCGCAGAAAAGCTATTCATAAATCAAGTTTATTCATAAATGAAACCAGTGTTTTGTAAAGCACAATACAGCTATGACATTAAAACAAAATTGTTATGCTGCCCTCTCTCCCCCCACCTCACCTTATAAACTTTAATCTCCTGCCCTCTCATACCTGCCTTGAGCCAAGGGGAGAGGGTTGAAACAACCAACTAGAGAGGCCTCACCCCCTCATACTGGCAGTCAGCAACATCTAGTCCCAAGAACAATAGGTCTCATGGTCCTCCATTTAAATAATTGCAGCCTTCTCTATACTCTGCCACCTAAAGCTGACCATGGATGCAAAGATTTGATGGTATGAATCATTGTTTCGTAAGATTTTAGGACTGTGTGTAGAGTGTCCCGACATTTTTTGCAACATGGCGATTGGTTGTTCAGTCGATCGGACAGGTTACAAGATTTCTGTTGGCTACCGATAATTTCTTTGCATGTATTGACTGTCGCCAGCTTTTGTCGGACATAACTTTTGTATGATTGACGTCAGGGGCAGAACATCGTTTGATCTGTTTTTTTACTACTTTTTTGATCTGAATGGTTAGTGGTAGGTCAGAAGATTGCTCCACATGATCGTTCGTCCAATATTGAAGGTAAATCTGCACGTCTGTGGCCATCTTAAGGCAAGTATAAGGTTGCTCTTATATCTGAATACTAATATACAAAGAATTCACGTTCTATGCACACAATAATTTATCCTCCCATGTTTAATAGAAACAATATTATTATAAATATGTTACTAACTATTTGCCTCTAAATTACTCTTTTCTGTTTGATAATGTGCCTTTAACACCTCTTGGTATTTTCTCCCTGCATTGTACCTATTTTTGTACTGATTACTAAATCGTTCCCTAAAGGCCTGAATAACACACAGTCACTTTTGAGTACACATTGTTCAAATAAACTGTAATTTCAGCCTAACAAGTTCTAGATGACAAGACAAGAGGGAATGCTCCATGGCATCTTTCATTTGGCTTGTTCTTCCCCCTTAATATCTCTATTTACAAAGGAAGCACGTTCATGTATTAGAATGAGAAAGAATTGTTAGAATGTTTAAATGCAAAAAGACCAAGTGGTTATAAAGTGGCCACAGAACAAGACT
Organism: Xenopus laevis; assembly: GCF_017654675.1. Taxonomy (NCBI): domain Eukaryota; kingdom Metazoa; phylum Chordata; class Amphibia; order Anura; family Pipidae; genus Xenopus; species Xenopus laevis. The sequence continues at coordinate 109,501,249 of NC_054383.1, read as the reverse complement.
GTTTACAGCTCTGTCCAGAGATATTTCATAAATCTCCAAGATTATTAGAAGAGACGAGTCCCCGTCTGCCTTCTGGGCTCATGTCTGTGAGGGAAGAATTCTTGCATTCAGCTTCCATGACATTGAAAGACCTGTCAGTTTTAACTACTGTATGAGCGCTCAGTCACCATTAACATCACTGCTTGCACAGATATCCCTCTCCTAATCAGAATAATAAAAATAATAATAAAAAAAACTTAATAACGACGAGGCTTCAACTTCAACTATGCTTCTTATTTTGTATTGGTAATTAAGATGGAAGTTTAAATTCCAAGTCTGAGAGCTTGTGAAGGCATATGGTAAAAGAGACGAGTGTTTCCTTGTGTTAGATGATAGTGGAAGAGTTCATGGTAGCCCAAATTTTATATCTGCCTTGGGAGTTTACAGGGACAATATAAGGAAGATGAATCTGTGTACAGGTATGGGACCTGTTATCCAAAATTCTAGATAAGGGTCTTTCTGTAATTTGGATTCGAGTCCTGCAGTGGGTCAGGTACCAGTGAGTATCCGCAAAGCAGTTGGGACTCAGTTTGAATATTCAGAGACCTGTGGAGGTCTCTAATTTGGATCACCATACCTACCTTGAGTAAGGTAATGATAGCTGACAAACACACCTACACTAGCTGCAGGACTCTGTGCTCTGTAAAAGAGTGCAGAGACCTGCAAAATGTGCCTTGATTCAATGAGGTGGGTGAGGGGAGGCATGTACACCCCTACCTGCTCCATTCCTTGCATGTCATTTAGAGGTGCATAGTACAGATATAGTATAGGATATTGCTGACTATTTTTTAAACGAACCAAATTGATACAGGGAATTGAATGGCAAAGGTTATGCAGTAGTTTGCTTCTTCTGCCTGCTAAGAAAAATTATGTTAATCCCTGTTAGAATAGGGGTCAACACATAAACATTCCAGTTCTAGTGAAGCATACTAATATACAGTACATGGCTTTGCCTCCTTTCTTTGTCCCATCTATGATACCACCATATTACAGACTATTATTGTACAACAAAACCAATCACATTGATATCAGTGCAGACATAAATTAGATATTTGTGAGGTTCTGGGCAAACATTGCTACTGTGATGTTGCTGTGATTGCTGTAGTCACGTTAATTAAGTCAGAGACAAATAATGGCAGGACATAGAGACAGACGCCAGATAAGTGGAAGATGAGCTGTTATTAAAATAAATGCAATCATTTATTTATTGATATTATGTTACTCTGCCATTGCTTTTACCCTTTAGAAAAATAATAAAACAACTGTGGATATTTTGCTGTCACGTTCCTTCTATGCTGCCAATAATCAGTTCTTCTTCATATGAAGACCTGTTTGTTAAACGTTGATTTTTAGCGGTTTTCGGGGTTTATGAAACCACAACTAAATTCACTTTCTCTAAAACCATGAATGTCATGAATTTTATGAAAAAAATCCGAACTTAAAAAGCACAAATAAAAAAAACATGTTGAATGATGCGCTAAAAAATCCAAATTCTTCTAAAACCTCTAAAAATTTTATTATTTCAGACGATTCCTAGTGAAAAAGAATACGTAAAAGTCTGAATTGATTAAAAACAGTCCAATATGGTCATCACAGCTCCCATTGACTTTTATAGGACCTCAACAACCTTTACCTGGCAATTTTTTGTATTAGAGTTTTTTGTGGGTTTTACACTTAATAAACCTCCAATTTTTAGAGCTTTTTAAAAAAATAGGAAAACTACAAATTTTTAGAGATTCATGGAAAAAAATAGAAATTCCATTGTTAGTAAATCGGTCCCTTAAACTCAGTTGAGCTCTTACGAGTCACAAGCACTCACAGTGGGAACTCATGTAACTGTTTTGTACATTGTAAATATTTATTCTATTTATGACTTTAAATTCTCTTTCTGCCACGCTGGAGAAAGAGAGGGAGAGAGAAGTGTCCACACCATATTCTTGTACCAGGGCCCTTTATGATCTTGCTCTTCCAAGACAGGTACACAAACACTTTCTCTTCTCTTTTCCCCATTGTCAATATAATACAAACCATTTCCCCCATTCCCTTCAGCATTTCTGCATGCTGCTTTTTTTGACATGCAAGTGATTAAATATATGCCTCATATGGTGGAAGTGGTGGCGGTGAAACAGAACAGTAACCAAAAACAGGGAACCAGCTAAAGAAAGAGAATTCCTCAATAAAAGTAAGAGGTCTTTCTGAAATCTTGTGGAATGAGATGTTATTTAGTGTTTCATAACCTCTTTCTGACAAGACCCAGGCCTGAACCAAAATTATGATTTATATAGAAAACAATTGTGGTACTGTACTGTTATCAAACAAGTCAATTTCACCATATAAAAAGTAGATTATGGAGATCCAGCAGAAACTATATGGTCACAGAGTTAGGATGCTTAGTTGATTGTCCAACATATCTGTGAGCTACTGTTAACTGAGTGCAGTGGACAGATGCTGGAGAGTGCAAGAGACATTGAGACTGATCAGTCGCTTAAATATTAGTGGTCATGTATCTGCTCAATGAAATGTCAACACACAACTGATGATCTACAGTATATATCATCAGTTATAGTACTGGAGTCTAAAGGGAATACTGTAGTTGAATTGTGTCTTATCCTTGGCCCATGACATCTGTTGAGTGTTTCTTTGAACTTTCTGATTATCATGATGGAACAGATTTGGCCTACAATAAAAGGGATGTAGCACTCAATCTGTGGCATACCCTTTGTGGATCTTGGTATGACTTGGGCATATCATAGGCTGAACAAGTTGCTCCAATATCACTATGCCTGTGAAAGCCAATATTTATTGAAATGCTTTGCTTTAAGCATTTTGCTCTTAGGCAAAATTTCCAAAATAATGAAGTAAATATTAAATATCTTATAAAACATTCTATTGGGAAAGTGACTATGCCATTGAAGACACTTACAGTACTCTGGTCAATGTCCATGTCTAACGTGAATCATTACTGGTAAGTAACAGCTATTTGCAGACTCATTGGTGGCCTTCCTATATTCCCTATATATATTATTTAGAGCAAGCTCCAGGCTGGCTTATAAATTTATTCAGCTTTGGGGTTAGTTTATAAAGACAGTGCACCTGTGCAGTAATCCATAGCAACCAATCAAATGTTTGCTTTCATTTGTTCAGCTTGCAATTGGCTGAAAAAGCCAGTCACCGATTGGATGCAATACATTATACTCATATGCAAATTTGCCTAATTTTTATAATTGAGCCCTAGGTGCAAATGTTCATGATGGCTGGAGGCTGAAGGTGAGTCTTAGCAGTTGATGGTGTGGACAGCTGCTGGTAGAATGGTACTTGTTAGAATGTTACAGAAACCTCCTTTATCCAGATTTACCATGTGAATGTCAGCCACTGTTATACCTGGGCTTGGTGGAACTGGAACTCACCAACCACTTGGATATTGCTCCCAGTGGCCTTAAAACAGGTGTTTATTTTTAAATTCAAGAGGCAAGTTTTGGTTGCATGAAAACCAGGCGTACTGCCAAACAAAGCCTCCTGTAGGTAGCCAGTCCACATAGGGGCTACCAAATGGAGAAACACAGCACTTATTTTGCACCCCAGGAACTTTTTTATGCTTGCGCTGTACCCCAAATCTTTTTATGTTTGAATGTTGCTCACAGGTAAAAATGGTTGGGAACCCCCGATCTAGATCTTCCCTATTACATCCTCGGGAGAAGATCACAATTAAAATGTAGTGGCTTGCTATTAGTCTCCTACTGCATCATCATCTAGAAATGAGCTAAATGAGACACATCCTTTATACTAAAATATTAATTAGAAATATGACCCAAATTTGTTCCTTGGCTTACTGATAACACATCACAAAACAATTCCACTATGAGCTGCAATATTGCTTGCTCTTTGTTTTTCCTTCTTATACGCAGAACGTACAGATCCACAAAATGAAAATGTATATTATCTTAATCAGCTTGTTGTTTTTTATTTGCCACAGCTTTTGCGCTGTCTGCCGACTTTGCTGCCAATGAGCTTATAGAGCTTTAATGGCCGGCTGTGTAAATAAATTCCTTAAGGAACATTGTAAAGGTTTGTATTGTATATTTTTATCTTCTGTTTAAAGATGAATTGCAATGCAATGAATAGAAATGCAATGCTTGTGTTCACACTAGAATCATTCACACAGTATTATATTTTTGCAGGTTTTGATGCTTGCTTGTATCTCTTAATAAATATTCCCCAGTGCTCCCTTCACACCATTACGGACAAGCTGGATCTTTCAGCCACTAGATTTGTTCAGGTAGTAGAGGTATCAAATGAAAGCTGACAAAGGTGAAAGTTTGGCCTTCACACATAGAAAATGAATTTCACTTTCCACTCTACTCTCTGAAATATTTCTATTTATTTATTTAATTCTCCCACCGGCGTGGGTGGACCTGTTAGCATGAGTATCTAGGCCTGGAGAAAAAAATCCCAGTTGCTATGGTAACCTTAAACACAGTACAAGCTGGCAGCTTAATTATTGGTCAGGAGAATCCATCTCGGTTGGGAAAGTACTTGTTTTGCATTGCTGCGTGCTGCTTGTCTTGTGTTCATTCATGGCACCTAGTTGTACCAATGTCACGGAGAGATGTGACACACGCAATGAACCAGGGAGAGAGAAAAGAAAAACAAGAAGCAGATTCTTGATCATGACAAAACTGATTAACCGTAGTAGTTGTGATTGATAAAAGGCACATGTCCATCAGGTTCATTCTTTTACTCAATGAATTCCTTTTCAACTTCAAGCTTATCCAGGGGAGGTGAAGAAAATGTCTCTATCGTTTGTCTAAGAATCAAGAAAATCCTCCCTGACTGTAAAACTGCAGCTGGACCAGTCCCTGAATCAATATTTTATTACTTTCATCTAACCCTGTCTTAAAACAACTGTGGTTTGCCTAAGGCTTTGTGAAATGATGTATTGTTTCCCAGTATATACCCTTTGTGTATCAACCAAACGTCAGTGCAGTACATATAATATGATCACTGCATTCAATCAAAATTCCCATGTCTGCTGTCAGCTGCTTTGCTTTTTAGTTGAGTGTAAAATTCACAGTGGCATTGCCTGGGCATGTTGAGGGATATGCAAAGCAATGGTTATAGCGGTTTGATTGTTTGGTTCTCACAGAAAGAACCTAGTGTTGTGTGGGTTATCAGTTTGCTGCCTGACCCTACCCAACTTGGGCCAATGTTCTGCCATGATTTTTAAACAAGCATGTGACCCGTTCCCTCTATTGAAGTAAATAATGGGCTAGGTATTGGAGACAAGTCAAGGTCAAGTCAAGAGAGGTTGGCATAGGGTATGAGATAGCACCAGTTGGGTATCAGCCCACCACTTGCCCTCTACTTGCTACAAGAGTAATTTAGCTGTCCAATCCACAGCACCACTACTGTGTACATTAAATCCGGTAAAAAACATGGCCACAATATAACCCTAGACCAAGATTACCCATAGGTGGTCTTTGGTTCATAAAAAGCTATCTAACTGGTACCCCTCCGCCTTCCCATTTATACTAGAGGCTGTGGACAAGCAAGTTTGACACATTTGATGGCATTCCACAAAAGTAGTCAGATCTTGGTCTAGAGAGTATACATTCTGATTACAAGTACAACTGACTTTATTTCCAAGAAATTTCCAGCCGAGGCTTTCCTGCACAAGAGAGTCGTAGGGGGGAAACAGATATTTAGGGTCCTCTATTAAACACATATCCTCAGCAGCAAAGCCGACTATAGCGAAAGCTTGGAAAACAGCCTCTATAGGAAGTCAACAAGTCAAGACTGGAATGGAAAATGATCTAGTTATGGAGTAACCATGGGTGTTAATACAGAGGAAGCCGACTCTGCGGTTGCAGGGGGGCCCAGGAGGTTAGAGAGAGGGGAACAAAGATACAGACACACAAGACTTAATTTGCAAGGAAACCCTTGCTTTAATTCAAAGTGTGGAAGTACTTCCGCACTTTGAATTAAAGCAAGGGTTTCCCTGCAAATTAAGCATGTAAATAGTGAACTTTATGAAGGCCATACTTCCTCGATGATAGATGCCCACCCAACCATGAAGACCATATCCTCTCAAAACCCCTTGCTCCACTCAAAAGTTACTGCATTCAAAACAGAAGTAGAGACTCCCACCCAAGATCATGGGGAGGGCGGGTAACAAAGTCAACAAGCAGATTCTAAAACTAGACTACAAAAAGTTTTGCTTCTGTTATCTGGAAACCTGTTATCCAGAATGCTCCAAATTACGGAAAGGCTGTCTTCCATAGACTCCATTTTATCCAAATAATCCGAATTTTTTAAAATGATTTCCTGCAATAATAGCAGAACCTTGTACTTGATCCAAACTAAGATCAAAGGCAAGACCACTCGAGCAGTTCACAAATTGTCATGCGTAAGCTCCTATACACTATCCATACAAAAAATGAAGTTGGGTAATAGAGTGGGAGAAGGGTGTGTGACCCCTTATGTAAAACACTGGGCCTGCCAGACTATGTGGAAGGTATAGGGTGTCTCAGAAGTCACAAGTTTTGAGCCTGTTAGTTACACAGGGGGAGCTTATAAACGTAGGTCCTCTGTGGAAGGTGTGACTTCTTCTCCACTGATAAATCTCTGCCATTTGAGAAGAAATCCATTGTAGATTCACATCAAGCCGGAAAGATTCCAATGCACTTGAATTACTGCTGGCATTCAGAGGGGAGAGCATGACCCTTTCTGCACCTATGGCATTATTGTACAGCCCCCCTCAATATTTACTGTTGGCTGCGCACCCAAGGACAGTGCTCTGCGACTGCTTTCAGTACAAAACACAGTGCATTGCCTTTAGAATAACAAACAGAAAAAAATGGAAAAAAGTCTGAATGAAAAAAGGCAGGAATGACCAACGATAAACATGATTACCCAAGTAATTTGCTAAATGGCTTGTTGAGGCCAGGGAAGTGCAATCAGGAAATCCCATATAATTTGGTGGGTGTGGCTCCTGGGCGCCCTGCAGATGTTTTCCTAGGAAAACGGTAATTTGTTTGTCAGAGAATCCATCTCCATAGCAAAGAGAATAGCTACAGAGTCAACTCATCAGCCATGGTACAATAAGCACTCGTCTGACTTGTGGTACAGCAAATTAGCATCAAGCTCAGCATCCTGAGATCACAATGTATATCCCAATGGAAGTGGATACTGAGTATTCAAGAAACTGACCTTTATCTTCTGCACCTAGAGCTCCCTGCTAAAGGCATTGCATGGTCTCTTTATGAGAAAAAGGAGAGCAGGTTAAAAGCATAGCTTACCAAATACACTCGGCATTCACAGTCTGCGTGCTTGATTTCTAACAGGATAGGGAGCTGCCATATTGCTTGTCTCTGATGTCATGAAAGGGGGGAGGGGCAAGTGTACGCCTATAAATGGAGGCTGCTGAAGTCAAAAACCAACAGAGTAAGGTCATGGGGAGGGAGAGCAGAAGATGAGCTCAACCCAAACCCACCCACGACCCTCAGAATGTGTGTGGCAGGAAGCCCAAACCCACTCGACCCCCAGATCGAGGGTACACAGGTTTATCTGGTACATTCTCCAACCAATTCACTCACCAGCCAATCAGGTGGAGTCACACGCTTTATGGCTGACTTTTTATTGTTCTGATTTTTCCTGCTAGGTTCATGAACAGCAGTATGTGAATCATCTCTGGCCATGTATTCATTCATTTTCTGTCTGTGTCTTCATAGTAATGTTTTAAACATTCTACTGAGCTGCCTGAGGCTGTTGTTGAACTGTAATAAGATTGTCAGAAAGACCCTCCAAGTGGTTATATTCATATTCAGTAGAACAACAGCCCTGCCCCACAGCATAACCTTTGATAAACCAAGTATATAAAACAATTTAAAAACAATGAAATACTGTACATCTCCATGGCTGCCTTGTCAAATAACATTACATTGATTAACACTATGGCACATCCCTTAACAAGCCTTACTATAGATGACATGGAGTCTATAAAATACAAGCGCTTCTAGCAATCTGCCCTTTGGAAAGACCCATAAATATTCAAGCTCATTTCTCTGAGCTGGGAATAACAAACATAAAGCAATTACCTAAACCCAACACTAGCATTACTCACTCCATATTTATTTCGGAGATGTATAGAAGTAGCCCAATATACATACTGCAGTCTCCGGAATATAGAATTATACAAAGGAGCCTATAACTATCTCCAAATATTGATTCAAGAGGAGCATTCTTACCCCACCAGCTTATAAAATATTTCACATTAGCGGGAGGGGAAATGTACCCTGAGTGGCATCCAAATTTAACTACCACTCCTATTATATCCTTCAAAAGCCAAGGGATGCTGGGGGCTAAAGTATAACAACTGCAGGAGGCCCCATGCTAAACTAACCTACAGGAATTCACGGGACCTGGAGTTGTACCGATAATGGATCTTTCTGTAATTTGGTTCTTCATACCTTGTCTACTAGAAAATCATGTAAACATTAAATAAACCCAATAAACTGCTTTTGCTTTCAGTAAGGATAAATTATATGTTAATTTGGATCAATTACAATGTACTGTTTTATTGTTACAGAGAAAAGGACATTTTAAATATATTTTTAATACTATTTTAAAAATGTTGGATTAATTGGATAAAATTGAGTTTATGCGAGATGACCTTTTTGTAATTCAGAGCCCTCTGGATAACAGGTTTCCAGATAACAGATCCCATACTTGCCCTACCAAGCTTTCGCATCTGAGAAAAATTGTACAAATTTACCATTATTTGCATATTATCCCTGTGTCCCTCCCATTATAGACACCTATGGGCCCCACACACCTACCCCCCTCCCTACCAGCATTATGGATACCTAGCTGCATGTAAGGTAAGGCATGATAGTTGATTCCAATGTTATTAAAAGGGAAAAAAGGTAAATATATAGGAAGGCCGGTATTTTTTTCCAGAAAAGGTGGCAACCCTAGCTGCCTGCCACCCACAGGCCTTGTCCTTCTTTGTAATGTTCAGATCAGGGATGCACTAAATCCAGGATTCAGTTCGGCCAAACCAAATCTAAAAACTTACATGACTTTTAGGGACCAATTCATTAACTTCGAGTGAAGGATTCGAAGTAAAAAAACTTTGAATTTCGAAAGTGTTTTTTTGGCTACTTCGACCATCGAATGGGCTACTTCGACCTTCGACTACGACTTCGACGTCGAATCGAATGATTCGAACTAAAAATCGTTCGACCATTCGATAGTCGAAGTACAGATGCAGCCACTTTTTTTGGTACATTTAACGCGCTGTGACGCTAGCTAAGCAGCAGCAAGCGCGATACCTAGAGATGTCTCGTCGCATTTAACGCAGTTTCAGTTTTTAAATTGGCTGCAATACCAGCTTTGGCCACTAGATGTCTCCAAGCGCTATGTATTGCTTCAGATAGGAATCTACGTGAGCTGCCGTGAGAGGTGAGAGGAGACAGATCGTTCCAGCCACAATCTCCTCATAAAATGAAGAGCTGGAGAAACGATCTCTTTGTATTCAGCTAGAAGATTAAGGCAGTGTGATTTATATAAAAGTGTGGAGATATGTTTTTGATGGAGAGTAACACTAATTATAAATTGTATTTGTGGATGACATTGCATTGGGTTATTATAGGGGATCTGCACTCAGAACTTTAAAACAAATCCATGATCTGCCCTTATGTTTTTTTTAATTATGCTGAAGTTTTTTTAAATTAGCAGATTGCAATGTAATTAAACAAAAAATAATCAGAAATGACTGTCAAATCATTTATAACATCAATTGTGTAGCGCATGTAACTGCTCAGGCTTTATAGCTTAGTGGGCTTGTTGCAGGATTATGATGCTGAAGGTCATGAGTTCAATTCCTGAAAGTTTTTTGCATAATTTTTTTTTCCTCTAGTTTTAACTATTTATTATTTTTAACTATTTACTAAATAAACTTTGTTTTACTTGATATACCACAGAAAGAGCACTTGCTGCTTGTTGAATTTTATGCTCATCCTAAAACCTTAGTACATGTATTGGCACTGGACCAGAGTTTATAGAAGGCTGTTTCTTGAGCCCTCATACAGCACCAGGTCAGTTCTATCAACTGTGGATAAAATATGGGTAAACTATTTTATATGCCACCTCCCTATAATGCCATTGATTTTTCAAAACGATAGCCAATCCATAGAGAATTTCACCTAAATATCTAAATACTGTATATCATAATTTTGGTAATAAATGTTGTCATTAGTGACCAAAACAAGCATATGTATGCATTGGTACATCTACAATCTAACTATCTGAATCTCCAGATAAACCAAAGTATTGATTCTGTTGGCTGGGCTGCTAACCTCTAAAGTTGTCTGTATATATCTCTTGTACATAAATCCTGGGGAGTAAGCTTGGAAGGCATTTTTCCAATGTAAATTTTCCCACATTTTAAATCCAAAAAAGGCAAAATATTTTCAGGGAATAAGAGCCACAGGTCTACATATTCCCAGTAGCAGGACTATCATGTGTATCCCCCGTCCCCCATGAAGTCAGGCTGCTGTCTGATTACCATGTAAAAGCTTTAAAGCTGAAACTCCAAGTGTGCCTTCAGAGCAATCCGACGCAACGCAAAGATTCGCATGTGTCATGTGAGATGCGCCGCATCTAAGGTAAGTAATAGCAATGTCAGATGTTGTCTCTGCGTGCATCTGACGTGACACAACTGTCAGATGAAGATGCAACATGCAGCACAACAACATCCGACATTGCTATTACCTATCTTAGATTTGGCGCATTCCGACGTGACGCGTCGGATCACTCTGAAGACACCCGTGGAGTTCCCCCACTGGCTCCTGCATTGTTTATATCTCAGGGTTCAGGCTGTAAAAGCCCTCCATTGTTGCTCAAACCTAAAGCTGGCCATAGATGCAAAGATCCGATCGTTCGAATCCTCGAACAATCGGACTTCTCCATCTCCTGACCTGCCACTAGGGTTGCCACCTGGCCGGTATTTTACCGGCCTAGCCGGTAAAAATTATGCCTGATCCCAATGTTATTAATATGGAAAAAAAATAAATATAAGGCCAGTATTTTTTTCCAGAAAAGGTGGCAACCCTACCTGCCACTAACCATTCCAATCATGTTTGGGCCTCGGTGTACTTGAAATACCAAAGCCTATTTTGACTCCCAGTCCAGACCTAGTTCACAACTTACTGTATGTACTACAGGGCACATTATTCACCTTTTGGGCTGATCTCTATTTCCACTCGGTGTAGCTAAACGCACATATTTAATAAATATGTTTTTTACTGTATATTACAGTCTATGAGCATTTTTCATAGCAAAATATTTCACCCATCTAGGCCTGGATTTGTGGCGTATGCACGGGCCTAGGGCGGCAAAAGTTTTGGGGAAGTGTGCCATGCAGCTGCATCCTGCGCATGCGCATGCAGTCGTAGGGGTGCATGTTCCGGGGGTGGGGGGCTGGCACATACTCACAGGCCGTGCCACGCAAAAAAGCGAAATCTAGACCTGCACCCATCATTTCTCCTCACCTAGCAGGCCTGCTCTGGCAATCTGTGGGTTCTGGCAAATGGCAGAGGGGCTGCTGTAAGATGCCATAGAATGTCACTCTTTAGTGGGCTGATTAGGTACAGTTTGGGCCTCTGTGTATTTGCAATGCCAGGGCCTATTTTGACTCCCACCCAGATACTACAAAAGGCAAGGCTTGTATAGATGGTGGTTTCTCTCCCTACACATCACCATCTCCCACAACCTCTTACTAAGCACAAGGAATACAACAGCACACAACCCCCACCCCTACCCTTTGTTGTCTGTACCTTAATCACCTTAAATGTGTATTGCTGTGCACTTTAGCTAATTTGCATTTGAAAGCACAAGGGCTTGCTCATGTGAACAGCCTCAGACATAGGACTTTAGTAGGGGGATGGGGCTGTTAACAAGAGGCACTGGCACCACCTAGAGCTAAACTCTACGGGCGACTTCAGCGCGATCCAACGCAACATTCACATGTGTCACGTCGGATGCGCCGAATCTAATGTAAGTAATAGGAATGTTGGGTGTTGTTGCAGCGTGACAACATCCCACATTTCTATTAATGACATTAGATTCTGCTCATCCAACGTGACACATGCGATCTGTTGGCTCATGCTGAAGTCGCCCATGCAGTTTTACATTCAAATGTAAATAGCCGGCTGCACGATTCATTTTCCGAATTTGGGTGACTAATCTCCCTGAATCTGCCTGTGTGCCCTGACCCTTAGATGTACAGAAACTTGAAAGCAAATGTTTTTTTTGAATCTCAGCCTTAAAGCAGGACAGGACTACTGCTTCCAATGAGGACCAGATAGAATCTGTGCAGCCACTGGGACAGAATGTTCTGTTATACAGATAGCTAGAATCTCAGCTGCCATAAAGCAGGACAGGACTGCTGCTTACAATGGGGATCAGATAGGATCTGTGCAGCCACTGGGACAGAATGTTCTGTTATACAGATAGCTAGAATCTCAGCTGCCATAAAGCAGGACAGGACTACTGCTTCCAATGAGGACCAGATAGAATCTGTGCAGCCACTGGGACAGAATGTTCTGTTATACAGATAGCTAGAATCTCAGCTGCCATAAAGCAGGACAGGACTACTGCTTCCAATGAGGACCAGATAGAATCTGTGCAGCCACTGGGACAGAATGTTCTGTTATACAGATAGCTAGAATCTCAGCTGCCATAAAGCAGGACAGGACTGCTGCTTACAATGGGGATCAGATAGGATCTGTGCAGCCACTGGGACAGAATGTTCTGTTATACAGATAGCTAGAATCTCAGCTGCCATAAAGCAGGACAGGACTGCTGCTTACAATGGGGATCAGATAGGATCTGTGCAGCCACTGGGACAGAATGTTCTGTTATACAGATAGCTAGAATCTCAGCTGCCATAAAGCAGGACAGGACTGCTGCTTACAATGGGGATCAGATAGGATCTGTGCAGCCACTGGGACAGAATGTTCTGTTATACAGATAGCTAGAATCTCAGCTGCCATAAAGCAGGACAGGACTGCTGCTTACAATGGGGATCAGATAGGATCTGTGCAGCCACTGGGACAGAATGTTCTGTTATACAGATAGCTAGAATCTCAGCTGCCATAAAGCAGGACAGGACTGCTGCTTACAATGGGGATCAGATAGGATCTGTGCAGTCACTGGGACAGAATGTTCTGTTATACAGATAGCTAGAATCTCAGCTGCCATAAAGCAGGACAGGACTGCTGCTTACAATGGGAATCAGATAGGATCTGTGCAGCCACTGGGACAGAATGTTCTGTTATACAGATAGCTAGACTCTCAGCTGCCTTAAAGCAGGACAGGAGACATCCCAGGCCCTTCATCTAGAACTTCCTAAATTTCAGATATAGGGAAGCTGTGTGTAGGCATCAAGGAGAAAGGCCCTGCTTACGTGGAATGGCAGCCCCATGTCGCTCTACTCAGACAACTGCTGATGAAATAAGCAGTGCACCACCTTCCTAGGGGTAAAGAGAAGACTATTATGTCTCTACAGAAACACTGATGCAGCCGGCCTTATACTGGCTGCACTGCTACATCACTAGTGCATGCATTCTATCCACAGGTTGCACAGAGTACGCACATCTACTGTATATGAGAAGCGTGGTTGTGCCCCAGGCAAGGACTGGCAATCTGTGGGTTCTGGCAAATGCCAGAGCAGCTGCTGCAAGTTGCTATAGATGCTCACTATTTATTGGACTGCTGGAGGCGGCTGTTTGGGCCTCTGGGTACTAGGGATGTAGCGAACCGCCGATAATGTGTTCGCGAACGCCGTTCGCGAACACCGGCAAAAAATGCGAACAGTTCGCGAACTTCGAACATCCGAAAATCGTTCGATTCGAACGATCGATTTTAGCGACCGAATGGTCGAACGATTTTGACGCGAACGCCTATTGGCGAACGTCGCGCGACGTTCGCGAACTTGCGGCGGACGCGAACAGCCGATGTTCGCGCGAACAAGTTCGCCGCAGAACAGTCCGCGACATCCCTACTGGGTACTTGAAATGTCAGTTGAATCCTAGTCCAGACCTGCTGTGCCCCCTGAACTTCTCTAATTTTAATACAATGCAAAGGACAACCAATATATAAGTGACTAAATTTCCCTATGCTTCCTCGGTGTGCCAAGTCTCCACTACTATGCAATATAGCCTCTGAATGCACCCCACCAATATGACTCATGGGGGGTTGGTACCATACACTATAATGCTATAAACGTTACTGCTCCCTGACGTCTGCTGAGACACTAAAGTACAACTCCCCCCCCATATAACTGTACAATTGCTCAGATGTAATTAGTTGTGGTAATGTTTGTTAAAGGAGAAGGAAACCCCCTCGGCGCAAAACCTCTCCCCCCTCCCTCCTCCCCCTTGGCCTACCTGTCCCCCTGGGCAAATGCCCCTAACTTGTTACTTACCCTTCTGCGCAGGTCCTGTTCACGGAGTTCACAGTCGCCATCTTCTTCCACGCGCGTCTTCTTCCTGCTTTGACCGGCGTCTTCTGTCGCATGCGCAGTAGGAACATTTACTCGTACGGATCTACTGCGCATGCGCCGAATGTCACAAAGTTTTCCGATTTTACTTCGTTACATTCGGCGCATGCGCAGTAGATCGGTACCGGTAAATGTTCCTACTGCGCATGCGTCAGAAGATGCCATGGCTACACAGCAGCTTGTTTATATAAACTATAGTAGTACTTATCTGTTATCTACTGTGTATCCTGTGCTTGAATGGCTGCCCCCATGGCTACACAGCAGCTTGTTTATATAAACTATAGTAGTACTTATCTGTTATCTACTGTGTATCCTGTGCTTGAATGGCTGCCCCCATGGCTACACAGCAGCTTGTTTATATAAACTATAGTAGTACTTATCTGTTATCTACTGTGTATCCTGTGCTTGAATGGCTGCCCCCATGGCTACACAGCAGCTTGTTTATATAAACTATAGTAGTACTTATCTGTTATCTACTGTGTATCCTGTGCTTGAATGGCTGCCCCCATGGCTACATAGCAGCTTGTTTATATAAACTATAGTAGTACTTATCTGTTATCTACTGTGTATCCTGTGCTTGAATGGCTGCCCCCATGGCTACACAGCAGCTTGTTTATATAAACTATAGTAGTACTTATCTGTTATCTACTGTGTATCCTGTGCTTGAATGGCTGCCCCCATGGCTACACAGCAGCTTGTTTATATAAACTATAGTAGTACTTATCTGTTATCTACTGTGTATCCTGTGCTTGAATGGTTGCCCCCATGGCTACACAGCAGCTTGTTTATATAAACTATAGTAGTACTTATCTGTTATCTACTATGTATCCTGTGCTTGAATGGCTGCCCCCATGGCTACATAGCAGCTTGTTTATATAAACTATAGTAGTGTTCCTGAAGCAAACACATGTTTTACTAGTGCTGGGCAACGCTGTATTATATTATCATTACTTTAAAACACTTTTTTTTTTACATTACTTTTCCTTTAACCGAACATGTTATACGCCAGACTGCAACCACCACAGAAGTCCTTCTAACAATGTACATCATGTCTCCCTATTAACACACTACAACCAACTACACTAGGACCTTTGACGCTGCAAATCCATTACTAGAGTATCTACTGCAAATCCCTGAAGGCCTTTGTGAGTCTTTGGGTCTGTTTCCCATAGTTTTCCAACCCAAATTAACCTGCTTCTATAAGCGCCACGTCTCACTTTGCCACTTGTGTCTCACTACAGATGTGCACATACTGTATATGGATAACACATATCCACTGTACTATTACTAATGTTCTAAGTTACCTGGTTACCACAAAGTAGGTATATTGTGTAAAATGCTGTGTCAAACTGTCATGAAATTCTGGAGCTTTTGTATAATGTTAATATTGAACCACTGTCACATGAAAATGAACTGCTAAGTTAAAGCTATTTTTATTTCAAAACTTTTTTTTATAAATTTTTTTATACATTGCTTTTAGCACTTAAATATTGATTAAATGATTGATTTTAATACCAGAGATTAAATAGGTTTGAAACTATAAACTCCTATTTTAATACATATCTACAAAACAAGGCTACAATCAGCAATTCAAAACCTTACTCTGCATATTATGACTAATAAAAAGTTCAATACAAAAAAAAAAAAAAATGTATTAGGAGATTTGAACCCTTGACCTTCTGCACTAAAATCCCATGCCTAAACCACTACACTATAGCAGCTGGCTTTAAAGACATTGAGAAAAACTTTCTCTTATTGTTAAATATAGTCAGTAGCATCAAATATTTTTCACAGAATATCTCATTAATTTATTCAGGATAAAGTTTTGTTTTGTTTTTTTTACAGAAAATGGCAAACGTGCTGTTTATTGTTTTTAGTTTTTTTCTAGGTACAGAGCTCAATCTTTTGAGGGAAATAGTTGCATGTTACTATAACTTAGACTTAAGAATGTAAAGCACATACATTGTAAAGCACATACATTGGCTGTGTGTCCCATAGTGTTACAATTAAATGAGTTTTTTTGCAGCAATAATTTATTATTTAGTTTAGCCTGCTCTTTAGCCTGCTCTCTGTCACGGAAGATCTACTGGAGTTGGGTCAGGAATGAAAAGTAGGTCACCTGGTGTCCATTAGTGGAATTGCGCCTATTTTAATTTAAATGCCTATCTTTTGTACACGTCGGGACAGCCCGATTCCCTGCAGTTAACGCGACTAGCGCATTTAACTTGATATGTTACAGCGCGCCAAACGTACCATCCCTTCTGGCTTCATCTGTACTGTCTCTTTAAGAAAAAACTTCGACCCCCTAGTTCGCCACCTAAAAGCTATCGAACCCAATGTTAGCCTGTGGGGAAGGACCCCATAGTTTTTTTGGTTGAAGGATAATCTTTCGATCGTTGGATTGAAATCCTTCGAAGGATTATTCCTTCGATCGTTCGATCGCAGTATTTGCAAAAAAACCTTCGACTTCGATATTCGAAGTCGAAGGATTTTCATTCCCAGACGAATATCGAGGGTTAATTAACCCTCGATATTCGACCCTTGATGAATTTGCCGCTTAATCACACAAACAGGAAAGTAAAAAAAATGTTTAACCACACACAGCACACGGTTCTCTTTCCCTCTTGTTTCCCTAATTTACAAATTAGGGTTCAGATTTGGTTTGGTATTAGGCCAAATCTTTTACAAAGGATTCTGGATTTGGCTGAATCCTAAAATAGTGAATCCGGTGCATCCCTAGTGCAGATGACAGGGTGCCTACCTTACCCTTTTTTTAAAAAGATATATATATATATATATAATCCTAATACTGAATGGAACAGTACATGGCTACACAGAAATCAGTGCAGCATATATCCAAATTCATAGCTAATTAGCCATGGTGGGTGTCGATTTTGATGCCTCCATTTTAAGGTGTAAGGTGGCAAACCAATCCCATTTTGTGGGGCAAACAGAACTTCTTTACTTTCTCACTGCATACTACAACTACTTTGTGGGGCCCCTAAATGAGTGCAACCTCATGACATCACCCCACATAGCCCCTCCCCCCAAAGACAGCTCTTTAGTTAGGCAGCATTTAGGGAGATCTATGCTTCAGGGAAGGTGAGAAGCTGATTCAAAATGCATGACTCAACCTTACTTAACCAGGGATAAGGCTAAGGGCATTATAAGCGGAAAATTAAGCTTCTATCAAAATAATTGCAACTGGAAGAAAATTCCGGCTTTAATAATAGAGCTACCGTTAGAGGAAATAAATAAATAGCAGGTTGCATTTTAAATTGCCAGTTTGTAGTGCCATGCGCATAGTTACTCGCTAAAGAACTATATATGGCAGTGATAAACAGTCATATAAACATAGTTACAGTAGGCCGGAGTATTTACCTTGCATGAAAGAGGATACCTAAATACTATTCATTACTGTTAGCATGCTCTGTAAATAACAGTGTCAATTAGAAAATATCACAAGAAACATAATTTACAGCAATGGTAATGCATTCTGCTCCAAACCTTGTGACCCATAGCAACCAAAAGGTTTGTGACCAGAAAATGCTACATGCTCATTGGGTGCTATGGGTTATTAGAACTAAAGCAAACGTTGGCATTTTCCATCAGTTTACTTACCACCTGTTTGTATCATTTTCATACACTGGCATCTGTCACTATTATATATTATATAGTGAATAAAGTACCCCCTCTTGTAAAATATAAGGATATTATAAGTTACCGAGGAGTTTCATGACCATATAAAAACACGAGGCCGAAGGCCGAGTGTTTTTATACAGGTCATGGAACTCCGAGGTAACTTATAATATCCTCATATTTTGCAACTGGGGGTACTTTATTTATTATAATACACAAGTTTTAGGGAGTCATATGACAGAAATGACATCAGAACTCACCGTTTATAACTGATGACATCAGAACTCACCGTTTATAAGGATATAATTTACAAGATATTCATGGCTTTTGTGTATTATAAATATTATTATGTATATGTAGCTGACATGAGCCAAGTGGAGCTAATAGTGGCCATAGACGTAGAGATCTGCTCGTTTGGTGATGTTGCCAAACGAGCGGATCTCTCGCCGATATGTCCACATTGAAGTGGGCGAAATCGGGCTGATTCGATCGTGAAACGGAACCGAACAGATCCGAAATGATTGCGGGACCACATACACGCACAGATGCGGCCGTGATCCGACGGGATTTTTTAACCTGCCCAATCGAGATCTGCCCGACTTTCGGCCAGATATTGATCGTGGAAGCCCGTTGGATGGCCCCACACACAGGTTTACTTTATGATTTGGAGATAATGCCTGTTTGCGTTTCTCGATACCCAAATAGAAAGTACTTCGGTATAGGAGTTTGGGGTTGAACACTTATTTTCTCCCCTAGTGGAAACTATAGTTGAATCACTGATACCCCGATGTTTCTCTGTATCTGTTACCTTGTTATGAGCCAACGGGATAAAGGCTGGTTCTCAAGGGAAATTGACTCACTGGCCCAAGCAGGACTGACTTTGACACTTACAGGTTACTGAGTTCTTAGAAACATGGAAACCTCCTCATGTTCGGTTCAACAAAAAAATTTTTTGCCAACTGAAGATCTGGGGATTTGAAGAAATCGGGTTGTTGTTTTATTTGCTGTTTTAATTGCTTTTTATTTTTAACCCTGTTGTTTTGCTACCAAACAAGTATTTCCTTGGGAAAGACATCTTTGATGTGAAATTATTGTGACATCACTTCCATTGAAATGACGGCCTCACTGAGCAATACGGACAATTCAGGAGGCCCGTAACTGGTCCTTTAAGAGAAAGCACTGGCATGTATTGCATCCTCTCTATATTGGCATATGGGATTTGATATTACAAGGTTTTAAAATGATTTTCCCTCTGTTCTTTTTCTGTAAACATTTCTGTTGTTCTTTGCTCCTCATGCCTCTAATTACTATATATAACTTTTCTGTTTCCATCCTTTTTTTTTTCATTTCCGTGTTTTCTTCCCCCCCTTGTACCCCTCCCCCACTTTTTCTTTCGAATTTCGTTGCCCTCACACCAAGCATTGCTTTTTTAGAACCTGCAATTTCTTTCGCTCCCTCCCACCCACACTTTGTCACTTCTTGCAGGCATGCATATTTAAGCACATATACACTCCTAATTTACCCCTGCTGCTTTCCTTATAATATTTCCCTTTCCTGCTACTCTTTTCCTTCTCTAATTTGGATTTCTCTGCAATTTTTTTTTACCGTAAGGCTGCGTTCAGAGTTTTCCTTGGGGGGGTTGTAAATAGAGGATCTCCATAAGGTTCTGTGAATAAAGGGGCCTACTGAGCAGCCATACTAACGGTATAATAGATATAATACAGATATAATACAGCACAATAAAGCCACATCCATTAGCATTGATTGATATTTTTGACTATAATCTTGCTACTTTGTGGTTTATGGAAATTTCTTTCCAGCACAATCATGACCCCATGCAAAAACTGGTTGTTGAAATACAGTAGGAGTGTATGAACTTAACTGGCCTGCACAGAGCTCTGACCTCAATCCAACTGGCCTGTGGGACCATGAGCGTAGCCTGATCCCCGACATTAGTGCCTCAATTTCAATCTCACAGCCACAGTTCCTTCCCAGAGACAATTATCTCCACTGTTACTACAGGCACCATCTCTCCCTACTATACCTGCTATCCCACAGTCACACTCCCTTCCCAGAGACTATAATTCCCACTGTTACTATAGTCACCATCTCTCCCTACTATACTTGCTATCAAGGGCTGGAAATAAGGGTAGGCAGAGTAGGCACATGTCTAGGGTGCAAAGCTGAGGGGGTGCCTGGCACGCACCTGCTCTGCCTCCTACCGCTTAGTCTGGTCCTGTCTCTGCATTTTGGCTGGTGTATGCATCCTCATGCAGCATGCAGAAACGTCCTTTTCGCTCAAGCATCTTTTTGTGTGCATGCGCATGCTTTTCTTGCGCTCATTCGTCCTTTCGCACGTGCCTGCTGGGCGCCTGGCCAGCAAGGTTGCCTAGGGTGTCTGGCTGGCCTGGCCTGGCACTGCTGCTATCCCACAGACCTAATCCCTTCCCAGAGACTATTATCCCACGGCACTATTTCTCCCTACTATACCTTCTATCCCACAGACACAGTCCCTTCCCAGAGACTATTATCCCACTGCTACTATAGACACCATCTCTCCCAACTATACCTGCTATCCCATAGCCACAGTCCCTTCCCAGAGACTATTATCCCACTGCTACTATAGGCACCATCTCTCCCTACTATACCTGCTATCCCACAGACACAGTCCCTTCCCAGAGACTATTATCCCACTGCTACTATAGGCACCATCTCTCCCAACTATACCTGCTATCCCATAGCCACAGTCCCTTCCCAGAGACTATTATCCCACTGCTACTATAGGCACCATCTCTCCCTACTATACCTATTATCCCACATCCACAGTCCCTTCCCAGAGACTATTATCCCATTACTACTATAGGCACAATCTCTTCCTACTATACCTGCTATCCCACAGCCACAGTCCTTTCCCAGAGATTATTATCCCACTGCTACTAATAGCGCCATCTCTCCCTGCTATACCTGCTATCCCACAACTACATTCCCTTCCCAGAGACTATGATCCCACTGCTACTATAGGCACCATCTCTTCCTACTATACCTGCTATCCCACAGCCACAGCCCCTTCCCAGAGACTATTATTCCCACTGTTACTATAGGCACCATCTCTTCCTACTATATCTGTATCCCACAGCCACACTCCCTTCCCAGAGACTATTATCCTATTGCTACTATAGGTACTATATCTCCCTACTATACCTGCTATCCCACAACCACCAGTTCAATTGCAGTTACCATTAAAGTTACAGATGTCTGCAAGTACTTCTGTTATACAGACTTTTACATTGCTTCAAATGAAAAGGTATATACAGAAACCTGAATGCTTTGCCAGTTGCCAATCATGTACTTGACAGTTAGCTCAGTAAATTTAGTGATCTGAGTCCGACAAGTGCTGAGAAATACTGCTTAATTGTGATTGCTGTTGGTGATTCTTTTCCTGTCTTCACAAAAGCTTTCATTTATTTCCTAATATACCTATATTAATTTATCATTGTGCTTCAATTACTAAATAGGCTGTTTAAAAAAAAAAATTCTCTGTCCCAAAGGTTAACCTTTAATCCACTGCAAACATAATCTACCTCCCTAGCAATTTACACATAATAGTTAGTCCTTCTGTTTATTACATTTCTCACTTAATTGCCTTTCTGCGGGAGAGGGTTGCGTATAAATGTCTGTAAAATATTCCTTGTATCAGTCATTACCTGCAATTATACAAGCTCTGGTATAATGGAAAACAGAAAAGGTAATTACAGGCAAAATAGGCACTTGACAAAATCAGGGAAACATTGCAGCTTCTTGTTTGACATCTGATTTTTTCTGCACGCCCATTCTAACAATTGAAGCATTATTATTTTATTTCTACCGGGAACCCAAACGCTATCATTTGGAAAAGTGCCTGCAGAGAGGTGGTGGCAAAGGGAAAGTAAACTGTCAGTCTACAGCAGATCAGCAGAAACAAAGGAACAAAGGGTAACTGTCACTCTTGCCAGGATACATTTAATGTAGGGCAAAGATTGCATTATCCTTAAATAAACTACAGTATTGTTGTAGTTATGGAACTGGCTTGCTGGATTTCTGAGTGTTATATTATTATATATATCTGTATATATTATCTATACTGATATACAGTAGGACCTGTTATCCAGAATGCTTGGGACCTAGGGTTATCCAGATAAAGGCTCTTTCTGTTTGGACCTCCATAACCTTAGCCTGCTTAAAAATAATTTAAATATTAAATAAACCCAATAGAATTGTTTTGGCTCCAGTAAGAATGATATGCATCTTCGTTGGGATCAAGTACAAAGCACTGATTTCTTATTAATGAGGTAAAGGAAATTTTAAAAATGTGACATATTTGATTAAAATGGACTGTATGGGATATGGCCTTCCTGTAATTTGGAGTGTTCTGGATAACAGGTTTCCAGATAGATTAGGGTTGAAGAAAAACAAGATGCTGGCTCACACATATCCAATATATGGTTTGTGCAGCTGTTAAATTTCAGGAATCTGTGTAACCCCTAAAGTAATTAGGATAATTCTTGTAGAAAATTGAATAAATATCTTTAAGGCAGTAATTTCAAACTGAAAGTGTTCTTTTATTTTAACAGTGTGCAGGGTATTTTGGGACTAAAAACCCTCTTCCATGCCAGGAACTAGGGATGCACCGAATCCACTATTTTGGGTTCGGCCAAACCCCTGAATCCTCGCGAAGATTCGACCGAATACCGAACCGATTCCTAATTTGCATATGGAAATTAGGGATGGGAAGGGGGAAAATGTTTTACTTCCTTGTTTTCTGACAAAAAGTCACACGATTTCCCTCCTTGTCCCTAATTTGCATATGCCGAATTGGATTCTGGCCGATTCCCGAACCGAATCCTGGATTCGGTGCATCCCTACCAGGAACCTCCTCCATTCACCTCTTAAAGTGACAGTAAAACCTTATACATTAGAGTACAAAAGTTTGTGAAAAATACTAAATTATAAAACATTACAAGAGCTTTGCAAAAGCATGTATCAGTTTAGTCCATTCAAGTCCAATCCAGTGTGTCCATGTGATCCGTCCGTTGTAATATGTGCTATTTGCAAGACTTTTAAGTCCATCGTGGGAAATTGCCATCATAGTCTATCCCTGGTATATTTCCTTGCAAATCATAAGTACTGCTAGTCTAATGTATAAGGTTTTACTGTGACTTTAAGAGGTGAATGTGTTTTACACTGCTAAAATAAAAGAATGGGTACGGGAAAAAACTCACGTATCCAACAAAGTAAATTTTCTCATGTGGTAATTATAAACCAAAAAATCGAAAAAGCTCACCCGGTAATAAGGTTGACTTGGGTGCAATGCTCCAAGTCCATCTCTTCAGGGTGTAGCACTAAACTGTTCAATTCAAACGGTATAGTTCAATCGAGGTGTATGTAATAGATGCTCACACTCACCGATGATAAGAAGTGGCCTGGGTGCTGCGCCCCGAACCCGTAGTTTGGGGTGAATGCAGAGAAATTGTGTAGAAAGGCATGCACTCCTGCGACACACCAGATGTAGAAATTTAAATTTTATTCCAAGGGTAAAAACAAACGTCCTGACGCGTTTCGTATCTAGAGATACGTCGTCATAGGCCCCATGACTTTGCCTATGGCGTGCCTATGACTACGTATCTCTAGATACGAAACGCGTCAGGTCATTTGTTTTTACCGTTGGAATAAAGATTTAAATTTCTACATCTGGTGTGTCGCAGGAGTGCATGCCTTTCTACACATTTTCTCTAAAATAAAAGAACACTTGCAGTTTGAAATTACTGCCTTAAAGCTGTTTATTCCGTTTTCTACAAGAATTATCCTGATTATAGATTATGGTTGTCCAACCTGCATCCTTCTGGCTGTTGTTGAACTACAACTCGTATCATCCCACGACAGCTGAAGCCTCCAATAACAACTTGATGTAGCAACTAGTCTTACAAAAAAAGGGGCATCTTTTGCTGTGGTGAAGGACATCTGTGTTTATACTAAAAGATATGGCAGTGCACTATGACCATTATGAAGGATAATGTGCAGACCATGAATGCTGCTTATCATGCCCTGTATCCCAGCATACAAAAGCCAGACATGGGCAGTATTCTACTGATTAGGTTTGCATCCCAGTGCCAGTATGAGCTTAATGACTTATGAATTGGGTGGCCGGTGGACGTGCTGGTGTACTTCTGATTCGGAAGCATTTTTGCGCCTCAGGACATCTCATAGAACGCACCGCTGATTCTTTTCAACACAAGCCCAAGTGTGAATTCAGGCAACTTCTCTGCGTAACCCATTCTTTCTGTACACATAATATGAGAGTTAAACAGATGGGGTTTATGTAATAAAAGGTGCAATGTGTGCTACTGGTCTAGTCACCCATAGCAACCAATCAGCAGATAACGTTTACTGGTTGACTGTTTAAAAACTAACATGCGATAAGTTGCTTTAGGTTACTGCTCCCAGGCAAACAAAGTGCCTTTTATTACACATGGGGGAAAAAATGTAAGAGATAAGAGATGTAACAGAAATAAAAACAAAAGCAGTCACCAGCTCTTAATTCAGAATTAGAAAAAAAAGTTTGACAACCTGTGAAAACCTGCACATCCTAATGATCTGCACTGCAGTATTCCAGTTTTACCAAAGTAATCCTTATTCTTAATTTAAAACCACAGCTGAAGCCGGTACTTCCTTTACGGATCAGAAGTTCTTAGCAGCAAATCAACAACCAACATGGCAGCTTCTTGCTTTTCAAGGAGGAAACAGATTGTGAAAGGCAAGACGACATCCTGAGCTGATTATTTATTGCTTATAAACTGCTTGTTCATGTGGAACTGTCGAGATGCACCTGCCATTACCCCTAGCCCAGTTCTTGAATTATATACCTCTAAACACAGAAGAAAGCACATTTAAAAGTTATCTTTTTTACTTATTTAATGCAAATTTCCCCCAAAACTTGCTATCTTACCCTAAAGTTCTACTTCCTTCTTGCTGTATTTTTAGGCTGTAGATCAAAAGGAGCGATAGGTAGCACCTTCCATTGTGCTACGTTACGTTTTAATTTATTGGGGAGTCTCAGAATGATTTAGTGGGAAGGTGCTAGTTATGGGACATACTTTTTCTCTATGATATACATATTTCTAGGCTGTGCAGAAGTGACTGTGACTCTCAGCACTTTACGCAGCATGGGCCAACCAATCAGCAGCTACCTGGACCTGACAGGGAACTGCAGTATATATTCGTCTGTGAAAAGGCAGATGGGTGATTGGTTGCCCACATGCTACAGTGCCCCTGGTCCTATGTTGTTTGCAGAAATTTTGCATGGGATTAGGAAATAGGGAAAAAAGTCCAGTATTGCAAAAACTTGTGAGTAGTAAGGTACACTTACCAATGCTAACAGGGGGTCCAGGTGCTCAAGGCTTCACTCCAAAAATAGATGCAAATAAAAAGTTTTATTGTGCAAAAAGGAACATCTCAGAGGGTGGCCACACTCTGAGATGTTCCTTTTTGCGTAATAAAACTTTTATCTATTTTTGGAGTGAAGTCCAGTTTTTGTGCCAGCCTACCACTGAAATCTATATACCTATTTACCTATGTTGTTTGGAACATTTTGTAGTTTAAACGGGTTGTTCACCTTTAATTTAATTTTTAGTGTGTTAAAATGTCCAATTCTAAGCAACTTTTCAATTGGTCTTCATTATGTATTTTTTTATAGTTTTTAAATTGTTTGCCTTCTTTTTGTGACTCTCTCCAGCTTTCAAATGTGGGTCACTGACCCCCGTCTAAAAAAATGCTCTGTAAGGCTAAACATTTATTGTTATCTTTCTTTTCAGGCCTCTCCTATTCATATTCCAGTCTCATATTCAAATCAGTGCATGGTCACTAGGGGAATTTGGACCCTAGCAACCAGATTGCTGAAATTGCAAACTGGAGAGCTGCAGAATAAAAAAACTACATAACTCAAAAACCAACTCAAAAATTGGAAAATGGAAACCAATAGCAAATTTTCTTTGAATATCACACTTTACATCATACATCATAAATGAACACTTAAGCAACAGATGTGTTTATATCAAATTAAGTGGCATATTAAAGAATTACCAAACCAAACTGGTCTATATAGTTAAGTAAATCTTGCCCTTTTACATCTCTTGCCTTGAATCCCCATTTCATGATGTCTGTTTGCTGCCTCAGAGATCACCTGACCAGAAATACTTAAACTCTAACTATAACAGGAAGACGTGTGGAAGCAAAAGACACAACTCTGTTTGTTAATTGGCTCATGTGACCTAACAAGTATGGTTTATTTGGTTTGTTTGTGTGCACCGTGAAACCTATGATTCCAGGGGGCGGCCCTTATTTTTTAAAATGGCAATTTTCTATTTATGATTACCCAATGGCACATACTACTAGAAAAGTATATTATTATGAAAATGGTTTATTTACATGAAGCAGGATTTTACATATGAGCTGTTTTATGCAAAATCTTTTTATAGAGACCTACATTGTTTGGGGGGTATAGTTTTCCTTTAACTTAAAGGTGAAAACCCACTTTAATGGGTTGTGGTATAAGGGTTGCCACAATTAAAGGTGTCAAAAAGAGGCAGGAAGGTAGCAATGCCTCTGGCCTTCCTTTCAAAGGAGACATCCTTTGGGAAATAAAGAGGCGTTTAAACGTCTCATTGTAACCCAGGGGAGACTGCAGTCTCTGGTGATGACAGAATTCTGTGTGCATGGCTGACTGGGTTACAAAAAATCTCAAATTACACAGTGGCAGCCAGGCTATCTTCAGCAAAAATAAGCAGCTTCCTACAACTGCAAGCTGCAAGCCACTGGCCAGTAAAATCTCATAGACCTGCCAGAAATGCTGTGTGTGGTGCATTACTTACCTTGTTCCACTCGGGTGCTCTTATTCTTATACAAACCAGGGAGCTGCCATTCCCTTAATCAGTGTCGGACTGGGACACCAGGGGCCCACCCAAAGACCTTAGACCAGGGGCCTACTCTCAGTATTATTATTCTTCCTTTTCCTCATATTATAATCTATTAATCCATCTATTTATCCTCTTTGTTCTCATAGAAATTGGTAATGACCATGAAATAGGCCAGTAGCGTCACTAGAGGGGGGCGGGCCCTGGTGCGTGACGCGCAGCCGGGCCCTGCCCCCCTCCATTCGGCCGGGGGCCCTGAGGGGGTGCGGGCCCTGGCCCGCTCGCACCCCCTGCTCCCCCGGTAGTTCCGCCACTGAAATAGGCCCAATATTTAGAAGCATGAGGACCCACTGACACCTGGGCCAACTGGGAGTTTTCCTGGTATCCCGGTGGGCCAGTCCGACATTGCCCTTAATTGATGTATGTATATATATATATATATATATATATATATATATATATATATATATATATATATATATATATCATGATTTGCTGTAAGCTACACCCTCAGATTTCCTAATGTACTTGTATACAGTTTGTTTATTTTGTATGTATGTATATTTTTATTTGTATAGAACTCCTTGAGGGAAAGCACTGTACAGCAGAACAATAAATTAGTAGTAATAAACAAGGAGTCACTGCATTAATAAGTAACAATAAGTGTATCATTAGAAAAACAATTCACATAAATATAAAATATAACTACAATACAGATTAAGTGCACAGTGTCAAGGAGACAAAAGGATGGAGGACCCTGTGATGCAGCGGGGGCGGGGCTGTGAAATCAGGGGGGTGGCTATGATGGGGCGACCGACCAGTCGGCAATTATAGTAAATCCTGCCAAGTTTTCCTAATTTGGAAAATCGGGCAGGCATTTTAGACCTGGGCAGCCCTTCAATAAACCGGCTGTCCGGGTCAAAAACAGGCAGGCAGGGGAAGGGGGGTAAAAATTATTCTAGGCTCTTCTATAAATGATCGCTGGCATGACGACTACATTGTCTCTTCCATTAAATAAATAGAATCACAGTTTTATTCTGTTTTTTTTTTCACTATAACAACATTGTTAAACAAAGCCTAACTAAATGGCAAGTGTTGAGGATGTAGATGCAACGCTTGGCTTGGTTACCCAATATTTACCAACCCTTCCCTTGAGCTGGGCCATTGCAACCAGCTGTGCTACCAGAGTAATTATTAGTGCAATAAGTACTCTGTGTACTGTGTATTTTACAACAGAGGACCCACCGGGATCTGCGCTTCTGGGAAATGGCAGCTTCATGGCAGAGCCGATGAAATACAGTGTTTGTGCTGGAGGCCTTGGCAAATCCTTGTGCTGCATTTTGTGTAACGGGGAGGAGGAATTTTTATATCCCAAAGGATAACAGTTGCTACAGCAACAAAAGAAATCAGAAGTCAAAAGGTAGTTATTTTATCCCTGTTTACATAGACTGCCATTAGAATTTTCATTTTCTATATTTTATATACAGTTGATGGATCCTGGAGATTTACTCTGTCAGTGCTTTGTTGGTAATTGCATAAAAGGCAAAACATGCAAAGCTTGCTACTGGTATAGTAATCATTAGCAGCAAGTCTACAGGTAGCGTTTACTAGTTATTAAGAAAGCAAGCATCTGGTTGGTTGCTATGAGCTAGCACACTTGGGGTAATGTGCTGAAAGATGTAAAGTTTGCCCAACACACAAAAAAAAAACACAGAATGAGAGCTGTCCATGGAGGGGATGTAATGTGGTGGAACTACCCAAGCTCCACTAATGCATGCTCCCAAAATTGTTGAGGTAATGGTAAACAACACACAGTATTTAGCCACTTAGCCTGCCAGTACTAAAGGCCCTCATACATAAAAAGATATAAGCTGCCGACAGATTTAAGGTGGCCATACACGGGCCGATAAAAGCTGCCGACAGACTGTGTCAGCAGCTTATTGGCCCGTGTATGGGGGCCCCCCGACAGGCTTCACCGATCG
The DNA here is from genome assembly GCF_017654675.1 of Xenopus laevis. Classification (NCBI taxonomy): domain Eukaryota; kingdom Metazoa; phylum Chordata; class Amphibia; order Anura; family Pipidae; genus Xenopus; species Xenopus laevis. The sequence goes on along the minus strand of NC_054383.1, from coordinate 109,472,084 downwards.
AGATCTGGCCGAAAGTCGGCCAGATCTCGATCGGATGGGACAAAAAATCCCGTCGGATCGTGGCCGCATCTATTCGTTGATGCGGTCCTGCGATCCGACCGCCCGTAAGGCATCATTAGGATCCGATCGTTGGGCCCTAGGGCACACGATCGGATCAGCCCGATATTGCCCACCTCAAGGTGGGAATATCGGAGGGAGATCGGCTCGTTTGGCGACATTGCCAAACGAGCGGATCTCTCAGTGTATGGGCACCTTAAGTCAGCAGTTTATTGGGCTATGTATGGGGCCCGCCGAAGTTGGCCAGATATCGATTGGGCGGGTTAAAAAATCCCATCAGATCGAGGACGGTTTGTTAATGCGGCCCTTGATCCAATTGCTCATATTCTGCTTGTCGTGACTCTAGGGCCCACAAGCGCAGTGTCGGACTGGCCCACCAGGATATCAGGAAAACTCCCGGTGGGCCCAAGTGTCAGTGGGCCCTCCTGCTTCTAACCATTTGGCCTGTTTCATGGTTAATACATACTTCTGTATGGCAAAAAAGTGGCTAAATAGATGAAGAATAATAGAACAGAAAGAAAAGAGACTTGAGGTTGAGTGAGGTGAGGAAGAGGAGAAATAGTTTGGAGAATGGGCCCCTGGACTAAAGTTTTCTGGTGGGCCCCTGGCATCCCAGTCCGACACTGCACGAGTGGATCAGCCCGAAATCGCCCTCAAGGTGGGCATCTCGGAGAGAGATCCGCTAGTTTGGCAATGTCAATTCTGCCTAGATTACATGGTTATTTTAGGGCAGGCAGGGCAAACTCTGCTCTCAGATGGGGCCACTCACCCCAATCCAAAAAATTGGAAATCTGGATTTAGAATTTACCAGAGAAACATCAGATGTTTCTAATATGCTCACTAATTTACATTTCTGAACAGAGCAACACCAAAAGCCTTTCCTTTGCTGACTTACGGTGGCCATATCTGGGCTGATAAAAGCTGCATGTATAGGGCCCACCAACAGACCTGCCTGATATCTGGCCAAAAAAAACCCCAAATGAATAAAGGTGCAAACAATGGCAAAGTAGAGTGGGTTCATTTAATTGTAAACAGCAAGAGTTCTGCGTGGAGCCAGTAAATGTTTTCCTTTCTCACTTTCTTTAATCTGACGTCACTCAGTACTAAAATAGAATCCTGGCTGCACTGACACTTTAGTTATTGTTAGATACAGAGGTGCCTTCAGCCAATGGGATGCAAGAGCAATGCCTTGCCCTTTGGATGCCCATCTGTTACATCACCTGGGCATTTGCTGCATTCAATTTATTGGCAGGAGTAGAGAAAACAGAAAAACAAGATGAGGTAAGGAACACAGGAATACAAAGAAGCTTTCTGGCTAATTGAATTACTCTAGTATCATACAGGCAGCGTTTTTGTATAGACACAAGGGTGTGTCCGCCCAATAGGATACAGAATGAGAGACAATGCTCTAGTTGCCTTGCTCTAATATTGTTGGGGGCTTATCACATGCATACACTAAAGTATTATCCAGACATAATCTTTTATGCATTCTCTACTGCAGAAAGCTATTCTTGACTTATGGGTCGGAACCCAAAATTGAACCCCTGTTTTATTGGGGAGGTCTCCTATGCACCTCATTTGAATTAATTCAAATGAGGTGCATCCCTGGTTTTGGGTCATAAAACTGATTCCCCCAATTAATTTTGTGTCCTATTACATTTTAAAAATGCAGCTCTACTGACAGATCCAGACAAGTAAAAAGAGTTGTTCACCTTTAAGTTAACTTTTAGTATGATATAGAGAGTGATATTCTCAGACTCTTTGCATTTGGTTTTCATTTTTTTGTATTTGTGGTTTTTGTCTAATGTAAGATTTTAATTCAGCAGCTCTCCAGTTTGCAATTTCAGCAATCTGGTTCCTATGGTCCAATTTACCCTAGCAACCATGCATTGATTTAAATAAGAGAGTGGAATATGAATAGGAGAGGCCTGAATAGAAAGACGAGGAATAAAAAGTAGCAATAACAATAAATGTGTAGCTTACAGAGCATTTGCTTTTTGTTGATGTTGTCAGTGACCCCCATTTAAAAAGCTGGAAAGAGTAAGAAAAAAATGATAAAAAATGAATGTTGAAGTGGAATTAAAAAGTTGCTTAGAATTGGACATTCTATACCGGGGTAGGCAACCCGCGGCTCCGGAGCCTCATGTGGCTCTTCATCCTGCTTGCTGCGGCTCGGTCTTGCAGCTTTACCTTTCACGTCGTCTATTCAGGCCTCGGACTTGCTGGCGGCTTCTTGAGTGTGCAACTGCGGTAAGCTAACGATTAGCTTACCGCGGTTGCGCACTCAGGAAGCCGCCAGCAGGTGCGAGGGCTGTACAGACGTCACAGGAGTGACAGGCAAGACTGAGCCGCAGCAAGATGATTCCTCATGGTCCTTACCGTGGTCACACACTCAAGACAAGAGAAGGAAGATCAACATGGAGCTTCAGAAACAGAAGTCACATTAAACAGATGAGAACACTAGCATTTAATAGGGCTATTCAGTGTTTCATTTATTTCAAAGTTGGCCTACACATACACACTGCACTTCTGTTTGTTGTATTCTGTTGTTGTAACAGCTAAAATTAAAAAAAATGGTTAAAACTTTTAAAAGTTTATAAGCTGTGTTATGTTTTGCGGCTCCAAACTATTTTTCTTTAGTGGGAGAGGGGGCAAAATGGCTCTTTTGATAGTAAAGGTTGCTGACCCCTGTTCTATACTATACTAAAAGTTAGCATAAATGTGAACCACCCCTTTAACGAAACTACAGATGAGTTTATTGTTAATTATAGTTTCAACAATCACAAATGTCAGAATGCCCCATGGGACATTAGAGTAGAACACCACCCTGAAGCCCATTTACACTGCATCCAATTCATATACAGGAGGCAGAATTTGTGCCACTACTGGAAAAATAACTTCATACCTCGCGACTTTCCCTTTTTTGGAGGGACAGTCCCTCTTTTGAAAGCTCAGCCCGCAGTCCCTCATTTGTACTGGAAAGTCCCTATTTTCTCTGCACTGAACAGCCAGAAAAGGAAACAAAGTTTCTCACTTAATTGGCTTTTAACAGAGAGCCCAGAACACCTAACAGGTGCAAATAAGATACTTTGTAACAATTTTGAGACACAAAAAAAACTGTTTAGATAAGGAGAAATCTTTTCAAACTTAATAACCTGCCAAATTTTGTAAAATGAACATGGTAATTAGGGGGTGTGGCCACATAAAGGGGCGTGGTCAAAAAATTCACTGCGCTACGTGCGAAAAAAAAATTTGGCCCACTTTTTACTTCCAAAATATTGGGAGGTATTCAACTTGGTGCAGGTGCACAGGGCTGGGCCAAGGTATGTTGGCACCCTAGGCTAGGGCTTCAATCAATGCCCCCCCCACCCGGTCCTACATTACCATTTCCCACCTCACCATTCATATTGCCCCATGTACCTATGCCAGCAGCCATCATTTGGCCCATGCACCTGTGCCAGCACCTATCATATTACCACCATTTTTACCTGTGCCAACGGCAGTCAATCCTTCAGATTCTCCCAAACCCCCAATCTGTACCTGTGCCAGCATAAGACAAAACATCCATCATATTGTTACCCCCAATCTGTACCTATGCCAGCAGGAGCCAAAATCCATCTTATTGCCCCAAACAACTGTGTGCCTGTGCCAACAGCCACCATATTGCCCCATGTACCTGAGCCAACAGCAGCCAATCCCTGATATTGACCCCAATCTGTACCTGTGCCAGCAGCAGCAGCCAATAATCCATCATATTGCCCCCAAATATGTACCTGTGGCAGCAGGAGCCAAAAATCCATCAGAATGCCCCTAATCATCTGTACCTGTGCAAGCAGCAGCCTAGATATTGCCCACAAATATGTACCTGTGCCAGTAGCTGCCAAGAGGGAGGTGGGAATTGCTTCTGTCCACAGTACGAATCACGGGCAAGAGGGGGTTGGAACAGGCAGTTTATGAGATTGAAAAACTATTAAAGGCCAAGCAAACCAAGGTTTAAACTATTGCTGCAAATAGAAAGACAAAGGTATTCTGAGAAAGAGAAATGCACTGAGGATACCTGCATCTTTTGTTCTTTTTAAACATTGAAATACATTTTATTGCTGCTAATAGGAAAATGTGAAGGTCTCGCTTAGTCATATTGTGTACAAGGACATTGCAGTTATTCATGCATAGTATTGGGACAATGTCACTATTCACAAGGGATGCACTTATTTGATGCCCTTTATAGAGGAATTATTGTTTCCTATTTATAGTTTCTGCTCTTCGACATTTAACTGAAATTTCTAATGCATTGCTCCTGCAATTCTCAAGAACATGAGTATCAACGTAACTATCTCTTTAATGGGGTCCCTGCTATTTTGCAGCAGACGTGGCTTACATAGCACCGGCAATATCACTGTGCTTTGAAGCGCAATGATTTGTAGGGAGTATGTCGTGCTCATGTTAGACTTGATATAACTGCAGGGGCACAGGAGAGGCGCAAATATAATAACAGACTCAATATAAAATACATGCTGATCCACGCCCCATACACCCACACACTGGCTGCTAAGTGAATCCAATCCATCAGCGAGTAAAAGAAATTAGATGAAGGGAGAGGATGGATTATCCCATGGGCTTGATCAGAAGGCACTGCACAGCTGGATGTTTGTTAGTGCACTGCCTTTGTACTTATCAATGAATTAGATCCGCTTCGATGGAACACTGGCTTTTATTTCATAGAAAACGTCTGAACCAGGCTTCAAAGCTATGTGAGAAATAACCGTTTTCATTAGAATACACATTTTCGGTGTGTTTGTGAATACACCTGCAGCATGTGAAACGGGTTTCTAAACAAAATACCAAAAAGTTAAATAAAGAAAAGGACTGAGAGCGACGGCTAGTACAGGTATGGGATCCGTTATCTGAAAAAGTATCCTGAAAGCTCTGAATAGACTCCATTTTAATCAAATAATTCAAAATGTAAACACATTTCCTTTTTCTCTGTAATAATAAAAAAGTACCCTGTCCTTGATCCCAACTAAGATATAATTTATCCTTATTAGAGACAAAACAATTGTATTTTGTTTAATTAATGTATTTATTTGTGCCCGGGAAAGACTGTATTTTGTAATTAATGATTACCCTCTAAATCTGTGCCATATTATTCTGAAACAAGTTTCTAAAAATGAATATACAGTACCTGCACTGAACTTCTTTCTGTTCCCATATTCCCCAAATGCCAAGGAGAATAATGTATTTTACCCTTAGGGTTCTCCAGTTCTATATACTGTAGATCCACTTAGGTTTAATTTAATAGTGTGCAAAGTGCAGGGTTTGTGAGCACATCAGTAAATAAAGAAAAGCACATGGGCAATATAAAGTATATTATGTAGGTAATATTCCCTTCAAGTGCATCTTCTTATCCAGCAATATCAAACCTGTTTTATCTTCCCTCCTGGTGTTTTTCAGCTGCACTTCTCAGCATCCTCATGTGAAAAACTGAGTCTAATATCGCTAATAAAACCTGTGTCTTTAGCTTTGCTGTCTGTCGGGACAGATTTGAGATTTTTTCCTGTCTTGTTTTTTGAAAGGCAGGAAGAAACATATCTCAAATTCTGAAGAACAGGCCCAATGGCATTTATCTGACTGACCAACAGACTAAATGTGCTTGGACCACTATGAAGTACTGCAGGTTCATGTATTAAAGTTTTGGAGAATCACTTACAAATATTTAAAGGAGAAGGAAAGCTACGGAGGCATTTTATTGTCAATAGTTTAGCCACAATAATGCAAGCTAGAATGCTATATTTATTCTGTAGAATGCTTAACCATACCTGAGTAAACAGCCCTAGAAGTTCTATCTGCATGTTTAGGATAGCAGCTGCCATATTAGCTTGGTGTGACATCCTGCCTGAGTCTCTTCCTCCTCACTCATAGCTCTGGGCTCAGATTACAGCAAGGAAGGGGGGGAAGAGGAGCAAACTGAGCATGCTCACGCCCGGGGCAAGGAGGTTTAAGAGGAAAACAGAAAGTCTGACAGAAGCCCATGTGTACACAATAGAAGGAAAGAAATGCAGTGTTTCTTTTGACGGAGGACTCAGAGCAGCATTACCTTGAGGGTTTACTGGCATATTTAGGTGGACCTTTCTGGTAAGCAGGCCTGGACTGGCAATCTGTGGGTTCTGGCAAATGCCAGAGGGGCTGCTATAAGGTCCCATAGAAAGTCACTATCTAGTGAGCTGGTTGGGGCTGTTTGGGCCTCTGTGTACCAGTCACTACATACAATATATTAAAATGGAACACATTGTGCAACAAACTCCTTCCAATGCAGACTTCCAAGAGAACCTACAAGGGAAGGTGAGGGAGCCAGAAAGAGGAAACAAGTTAGACATTATTAGGGAAAACTTTACCAACTGAACCCAACAAAGCCAGACAAAACCAGTGCCATGAAAACATTCACAAGAGTAGTAAGTATAAAGGCCATGGCCAGTGGTGGAATAGAGATCAGCCAGGTCAACCAGGCCGAATGTTAAAGAAGTGGCTCAGCTATAAGTTAACTTTTAGTATGTTGTAGAATGGCCAATTCTAAGCAACTTTTTCAGTTGGTCTTCGTTATTTATTTTATTTCAAATGGGGGTCACTGACCCCATCTAAAAAAAACAAATGCTACTTTTTATTATTTATCTTTCTATTCAGATCCTTTCGTATTCATATTCCAGTCTCTGATTCAAATCAGCTAAAAATAAAAGCTAAATAACTAAAAGCCCACAAATAATAAAATATGAAATCAAATTGCAAATTTTCTCAGAATATCACTCTCTACACATCATAATAAAAGTTAACTCAAAGGTGAATAACCCCTTAAGTACCACACGTCAAACCTACAAGGCAGACACAAACAAATATCAATGAACTTGATGAGCAACGGGACCCATGAGAAAACTAAGGGCAAAACCAGGAACAGAACTCCAGACAAACCATTTCAGGGATGAGAAGACAATTAGAAGCAAGAAGAAATACAGGACAGGAATGCACATCGAATATCATATCGGGAATCTCATATAAAATAAAACTCTACTGTATAACTGGCAAGGGAGAAGATCTAGAGCAGTTATCTCCAACCAATGACTTGCAAGCTACATGCTGCTCAGGAAGGCCTTCGATTTTGCTCCCAATGTCTTTAAAGCAGGTGCTTATTTTTGAATTCTTGGCTTGGAGGCAAGTTTTGGTTGTATAAAAACCTGGTGTATTGCCAAACAGAACCTCCTGTAGGCTGCCAGTCCATATTTGGGTAAAATGGAGTCTATGGGAGAAAGCCATTCCATATAATGTATATATATATATATATATATATATATATATATATATATATATATATATATATATATATATATATAGGCCAGTTTAAAAACGAAATTCAGGTACTAGCAGACTGCCTTCTTGGTCAAGTGGTAAAATGAGATGGACAGAATGACAAAGACAGATGTTTGGTATACCTAGTTGTACAATACACTAGTGGTACAGCCCAATTCACCGTGCCATTCCCTTTTATTAGGGGTTGGTGCGGTGTTATCATGCATCCACGGGTACATGGGACCAACCCCCCATGTGTTGCCCCCCACAGACACCTGTTCCTATGAGGCACGATTGTTTGCTTGTTCCCGAGGCTTCCAGCACGGCTGCCGGTGCATGCCTACATAACTGTGCAAAGAAGTAAGTATGCCTCTTCAGTGTAATTAAGTTGAAGGGTTTGGCAAAGTACCAGGGTCAAAGAGAGGAGCTGTAAATAGGCACATAATAGCAAATCAAGTCCTTAAAATAATATGCACACCTTCTCACGTCACCATCAGCTAAAATGTTCTTTGTCTCACAGTGCCCATTTGCTGGCATTTATCAAACAAGGGCTTTTGACAGAAACACAGTGATGAGAATATATTTGCTTTCAAGAGGACCTGTTCCCAGATTTTGCTGTCACTTCCGCTGAAACAGTTCTTTATGGAATAAAAGAATTCACATTAATAGAACCCCACTGCCGAGCATTCATTCACTTACTGTGATAATAGTCACTGCAGAACAATAGGAGAAATTACATTTTCACCAACCTTGCCAGGTGAGTGAGGTCTGGCTGACACTGGACTAAACACGCCCTTTTCTCTTCACCCACCAGCATCATCAGCTAGGATTGCACTGACTAATCCACCAACAGAATAAATTAGCAAAACGCTTAAAGCGAAAGTCTTTATAACACTGTGCTTTTCGTCTATTTAATTTCCCTGAAATTGACAGTAATGACAAGTTTATTCAGTATCTTGATCACCAGTGTCCATTTTATACATTCCTTGCACATTTACCTTAATGAATGAAATATGGGAGTGCATTTTGTGTATGTATATTATTATCTACATAGCTCCACTTGTATAAGCAGCACTGTACAATAAACAGTGCTTTATTAAAGGGTTGGTTCACCGTTAACTTTTAGTGTGTTATAAAATGGCTAATTCTAAGCAACTTTTCAATTGATCTTCATTTTTTCTTTTATATCGTTTTTGAATTATTGGCCTTCTTCTTCTGACTCTTTCCAGCTCTGAAATGAGGTCACTGACCCCATCTAAAAAACAAATGCTCTGTAAGGCTACAAATGTATTGTTATTGCTACTTTTCATTACTCATCTTTCTATTCAGGCCTCTCCTATTCATACTCCAGTCTCTTATTCAAATCAATGGTTGCATGGTTGCTAGGGTCATTTGGACCCTAGCGATCAGACTTGCGGAAATTGCAAACTGGAGAGCTGCTGAATAAAAAGCTTAATAATGCAAAAACCTCAAATAACATAAAATGAAAATCAATTGCAATTTGTCTCAGAAAATCACTCTCTACATCATACTAAAAGTTAATTTGAACATGAACAACCCTTGTCCTGACCCTCTACTGCAGATCAGAAACCCTTCTCCCACTCATCTCTCTGCAACTGCCACCCAGGCCCGGACTGGCAATCTGTGGGTTCTGGCAAATGCCAGAGGGGCTGCTATAAGGTCCCATTGAAAGTCAGTTTTTAGTGGGCTGTTTGGGCCTCTATGTGGGCTGAGTGGGCCTCTGTGTACCTCAAATGCAAGGGCCTAATTTAATTCTCAGTCCGGACCTACTGCCACCCTAGGCACCAGCACACTGGGGGCTGTATAAAAAAGCACAGCAACAATAAATATAACATACATAATAAGAGAGAGGACATCTTTGAAAGAAGTCACCCTCCCAATCATACTTAACTGTCACTGATATAACCACTAATGAAGTGACTAATGAAGTGATAACAGAACAATCTCATTTGTAACCCAATCAATTTAAGGGCAGAGACACACGATCAGATTTGGGGAATAGAATGTAAATCACCAGCGGGATGGCAATCGGTACGTTTCTTTTTCCGAAGTCGCCTCACGAGGAAACTTTGGACGACTTAGGAAAACAAAGCTCTCCGAGCTCATTCCAAAGTTCTCCAAAGCTCTCCGTAGCTCATTCCACCGGCGAATTCGATTCTAGCCTGCGGGAGGCAGTTCGGGGAGATTAGAGGCCCTAAAGAAGAGGCACTTTATTGCCGGGTGACTAAATCTTCCCTGAATCCGAGCGTGTCTCTGCCCTAATGTTCCCTCCTTCGCTTCTCCTTCTTCCACTCTACTGTATTGGATACCTATCTTTCTTACACTAAGGGGCCGATTCATCAAGGGTCGAATATCGAGGGTTAATTAACCCTCGATATTTGACTGGAAATTAAAATCCTTCGACTTCGAATATCGAAGTTGAAGGATTTTAGCGCAAATAGTGCGATCGAACGATCGAAGGATTATTCATTCGATCGAACGATAAAATCCTTCGAATCGAACGATTAGAAGGATTTAAATCCAATGATCGAAGGAATATCCTTCGATCAAAAAAACGTAGGAAAGCCTATGGGGACCTTCCCGATAGGCTAACATTGAGTTCGGTAGCTTTTAGATGGCGAACTAGGGGGTCGAAGTTTTTTCTTAAAGAGACAGTACTTCGACTATCGACTATTCGAATCCTTCACTCGAAGTTAGTGAATCGGCCCCTATATGTATTGTTTCATACATCCTTGTGGTTATATGTATAGATACAATTTGGCAAAAAAGAAACATTGCGGTATAACCTCCAACCGAATGCTATTTCTAAGTCAGGTATGCCTAAAAGGAAGATTGTGATCTGGAGTAGATCTGGAGTTGGTGATCAGTTTATTACAGAAGAACAACCTTGTAGTACAGGTATGGGACCTGTTATCCAGAATGCTCGGGACCTGGGGTTTTACGGATAACGGATCTTTCTGTAATTTGGGTCTTCATGCCTTAAATCTACTAGAAACTCATGTAAACATTAAATAAACCCAATAGGCTGGTTTTACTTCCAATAAGGATTAATTATATCTTAGTTGGGATCAAGTTCAGGCTACTGTTTTATTATTACAGAGAAAAAGGAAATCATTTTTAAAAATTTGGATTGTTTGGATAAAATGGAGTCTATGGGAGACAGCCATTCTGTAATTCGAAGCTTTCTGGATATTGGATTTCCGGATAAGGGATCCTATACCTGTACAACACTATAGCACCTTTTTGTGTACATCCGATTGATAAGATGTTAAATAAAATGTCCTGGGAAAAGATTTCGTGTTTGTTTTCTATTTTCCAGTGTGTTGCAATGAAGGTCGATTTTCTATGACAGTGGCAGTAGAACCTGCTGCAATAACTTCACTAAAAGTAGATCTCAGGCAACTACAATCTAGGAAACTCTGTTCTAACAAAAATAAATTGACCCTTCCAATAAATAAGGTAGAGTAGGGTTTATTTCCCTGTCCATTTTAGGTTAAGACCAGATCAATGCTCAATGCAGACTTTGTAGACGTTGCAACTGTATTAGATTCTGAAGTCAGCCACTGACTTGCATTTTGTTTGATCTCAGGATGATTCCCATTTAATAATGGGGAAGGCTGCATCAAAACACAGCAACAGGCTGCAAAAATGAGCTTCGACAAATATTTTGTGGGATCCAAGTAAAAAAAGGCACCTTGAATTCATTTCGTACAGCAATTTACTTTGTGAGAGCAGTGGTATTGTTAAGAGATGTTTCATCAGCCGCACTCTCTAAAAGCATTGGGTACAGAATGTGTGTTATTATTTTATGTGATGCCTGTCAAGAGAATCTGCCAGGGCTGGGGCAGTGTGACTTTTTATAGATTACAGGGGATGATTTGAGAGTACCAGCTTTTCAACTGAAGTTATGTCTTGCACTTGGCATGTAAGCAGAGTCCATACCAGTTTATATGTCCAGACCTGTTAGATTATGTGTAGGGTGGAAGAGTTTAGCAGATCAATATGGTGTTAGTAGAGTGCAATGGAGACTAGGGATGCCAGGGGCCCACCAGACAACCTTAGGGCTAGTCCACACGGGGAGATAGCCAGGCGTTTGCGGTCGCGGCGACAAAGCGCCGCGCCAGTCGCCGCGACCGGCGCAGGCGACAGTTTTGTATGGGCGCCTATGTAAAAACGCCTGTGCTAACCACACGAGGCGATGCGCTTTTCAAAAGTCGCCTGAAAATGCCTCGCCAGGCTTTTTCAGGCGACTTTTGAAAAGCGCATCGCCTCGTGTGGTTAGCACAGGCGTTTTTACATAGGCGCCCATACAAAACTGTTGCCTGCGCCGGTCGCGGCGACTGGCGCTGCGCTTTGTCGCCGCGACCGCAAACGCCTGGCTATCTCCCCGTGTGGAATAGCCCTTAAACTGAAACTCCATACATTATTTACTCCTCTCGTCGCTCAATCTCTTTATTCTCCTATGGGATTATGTAATAAAAGGCACTAAGTTTGCCCAGGAGTAGTAACCCAGAATCTACTGGTCACCTGTTAAAATGCAAACATCTTATTGGCTGCTATGGGTTATTGCTCCTGGGCAAACTTAGTGCCTTTTATTACATATGGGGGCTACTCTCTTTTTTAATAAAATTCATCCTTCCATCAATTTCTCCCCATTATTCCCATACTTAAAATGATGGCCATGAAATAGGACAAATGGTTAGGAGTAGGAGGGTCCACTGGCACCTGAGCCCACCAGGATTCTTCCTGGTATCCTGGTGGGCCAGTCAGTAAAGGGCAAGATGGAAATAACTACCATTTATGTTATTGTTGCCCAGTTTGTAGCACCTGATGTTTTTTTGCGATCACTCCAAGCACCAACCTCATTTTCGGTCTTATTCTCTAATTCTACTAATACTAAAAAATACTAATACTAAAAAAATAATAAATATTTCAAAATCATTTGAGTTAAAGAAACTGAGGTTTAACCTTAGAGTTTGAGATGGTTTTTGATAGAGAGGCGTAAGGTCGAGGAATTCTCTCACAAATGTTGTGGTACTGACAAATTAAGCTGAAAGGTATAGATGCCTTTCATCTAGTTAGACAATATAAATATACTTGAATTAAAAGTCTAAATACAGTGTTGATGAAGGGACTGGTTCCATCGCCATTGGGTTCTAGAGTCAGTAGGGAATTTGTCCTGCCCTAGACCAACAAGCTAAGTTTATTTGACTTAAATCTCAACTGAATTGATGCAAGTCTTTCTTTCACCTCGCTTACTAGCAAGGGCTGAACTACAGAGGAAGCAGATCCTACAGCTGCAGGGGGGGCCCAGCCTGAGGTATAGGGGCCCCGTGAGGCCCAATCTCAATAAATATTGGTAAAACAAGTCAACCTCTAGAAATTTTGGGGGCATGAAAAATAATTTGCTGTGGGGCCCAGTAATATCTAGTTACCCCACTGTTTACTAGGCAGCAGTTCAGTTAATGATACATAGGCAGTGTCGGACTGGCCCACAGGGATACCAGGAAAACTCCCGGTGGGCCCAGGTGTCAGTGGGCCTCTTGCTTCAATCCATTTGGCCTATTTCATGGTCATTCCCTATTTCTTTATGGTAAAAAAAGAGGCTTAATAATGGAAGAATAGAGCATAGTATGTAGAGAAAAGAGACTAGGAGAATAAAGAGGTTGAGTGAGGAGAGGAGATATCATAGTTTTGAAAGTGGGCCCTCAGCCTAAGCTTTTCTGGTGGGCCCTTGGCATCCCAGTCCGACACTGTACATAGGGATGCTATATTGCTTTATATGCAGCTTCATTTATTCCTCTCCCCAGCTCTGTGAACTTAGGGTGCCAGCTGTTAGCATCATCAGTTTAAAGGACTCCCTCCTGTATTGCCCAAGAATCTTTCTAAACCTTCTCAGGGGTAAGAAAGGTTCCAGAGCAGTCTGTCTCTATGACCTCAGATTGCTGAAGGTCCCTGGTCAAATCTGATAGCAGAGAAGAGGATCCAGAAGAGCAAAAAAAACCCTGACCAGACTGTGGGGAGATTTAATCAAACGTAAATGTGTGTTGCCTTTAATTTGTGTGAAGCTGTGTCTGCATGTTGTACACCTATTACAGAGACAGTACAGAATTTCTAGCAAATCTAACATATAGGTGCTGGGACTGTCTATAAATAAACATTATAAAAAGGTTAGAACGGAAAAAAATAAAATGTGCAGATATACCATAACACCTTTTCCCCGATTTCTCAAGTGAAATTCAATAATGACAGCCTGGTAATTACATGTGATTGCACCGCACACCTTATTTTATACATGCAAATGAAGGCAAAATTAATTAGGGATTATAGCAAACTCAGGTCTAAGTTTAAATCAAACGTTGGAAAATAAAATACATCTGGAAACAAGCTAACTGGGACCTCTGCATGGATTCTCTTTAATAAGCCTTGGATAACTTTTAAAAATATTTTTCAAGAATACATCTGAGGCCAGTGACATTCACACAGGGCATGTCCCCTGCCGTCAAGAGAGGAGCAGCCACATTCTTCCTCCAATACACTTGAATAGGAAACACAACAGGTACTGTGTATGAGAGATTTCAGCAGCCGTATTCTCTGTCGTTAAATTCTGGCTCAAAAAACTGTTCTGAGTTACTGTAGGTGAGAAATTGCCCCAGGAACTAATCAGGAACCAGCCTTGATCAGATGAGTACAATTTTTGGGAAAATTATTCTATTGAGCTAAGGTTCTGGTAAAGTTAAATATTGCTTTTAGGCAATATCCGCACATTAGTGATGCAGGCAATATCCGCACATTAGATAAACAGGCCCTTGAGTATCGTGGACAGCCTAAGGTATTCTGTGTAATTGTATAGTTTAGCAGCAGTCTGTTACGGATTACAAAACAACACAGGGTTTAATTCAGATATACATATATATTACACAGGATCCAACTCCAGTCTCAGCTAATCTGACAGATTGGATTACAGAGACACTAATCCCAGTGGGACTAAGGTAAAGGCTCTTGTGGAGCTGCATTTTGCCTTAATGAAACACAAATACAGACACGGGGCCTGTTATCCAGAATGCTCTAGACCTGGGGTTTTCCGGATAAGGAATCTTTCTCTAATATGGATCAACATACTGTAAATCAACGAATTTGGTTCAAGTGTGCTCAAAAAATTCACCAGGCTCCTTGCAGCCCCGGGTGCAAGCTGTACCCCCTGCCAGGGCAAACTCGGCATAAATCCAATGAAAACAGCAGCACTCCGGTATTATTGGCAAAAGTGAAAAACTTTACTTACTGCGCATGTGCAGTAGAATGAAAAGCCAAACTGTAACTAAAAAGTCGGCTATTTTGTTCAACTGCGCATGCGTTTGCCCCGGGAAATTTGAAGAAAGAAGAAGACAGAAGAGGATCGATCCATGGTGCTCACTGGTATAACCCCGGGCCGGTACAGTTTTCTGCTGATAGGAGCAGCCGTCCAGGGTTTCAGATAAGTCAATACAATCACTTGGGGTGCATTAACATTTGTTTTCACGGTATATGTAACACTGTTAGAAGTGTTTTGTCACAGCTGTTGGCAGGTAATTGTGTTTGGTTCTTGCCATTTGGGTATGGTCAATAGGGTTCTCTTTACATGCCCAGCGTGGATGCGATGGCTGGCATATGGGGTAACCTATTTGTGGCATGACATGGAAAGTATGGGTTATTTTTTTAGTTAATGGTTTCAGTAAAAGCTGTGGCGGTGTGTCTGCTGCAATGTTAACGTTTCATGACACACAAGCAACTGGCTCCCCACAGTCGTATTCTTTCTTTGCGTAATATGGAAATCAAAGGCAATCAACTAAATAGATGAACATTAAAGACAAAAAGTAACCACATCCCAAAAACAGCCTCTCCTGCCATGGAATTCTACTGTGCACCAGCTGCTGGAAGATTTTGGAGTAGAACATACTCACATGGGCACATAGGGACCCCTCAACTGCCCCTACAGGTTGGACAAGTCAATCAGAGAGACATATATTCTATTAGTTATCTGAGCTCCCGGTAGGGGAGTATCACCTAAGCCAGGTCGCAGAACGACTGTCCTCAAAAAATCCATTTCTTTTTAGCAGATCATGACAATCTCAAGGGAAAGATAATCGGATTGGCAGAGTTAAACTCAGAAAGGCTTCTGTAATTTGCTGTTCCTGACACAGATGGCAGTCTCACAGGCAGCTCAGCAGAGCTTGAAAAGGAATTTGCTTTTAAGTGCCCAAACTTTGCATTCCGTTGTAGAACATGGGAGTTGCTTCAGCATATGTGTGTTTATGGAAAGATTACTGGGAGTTTATAATTTGGGCTGCACAAGCAATTAAGTTTTAACGTCAATAGGAATCATTAACGTGCAGGAAAAACCGTAATGGGCTCGTAACTACTGAAATGAATCCATTCTCAATGTTGTTGAAGCCTCGGGATACTGCTCCGTGCCTGACAGTGAGTCTCATCTCACCATCCAATGCGTCACAGTTATTAAGCAATTCTGATCCCTCACCCCCCCCCCCCACTTACTCCCAGTGCTCAAACTGGGATGGGGAGTTGAGAATACATTGCTTGTGTTTACTATCAACAAGGTTCCCAACTTGCCTCATGGCAGAAGTTGCTTTGTGTGGAGCTATTTCAATATAATACAGGCAGCTTCCAGCTACAAGTCCCATTAAGTTATTCTGGTGCCATGTTACCTTCTACTCCCTATCAACCCCACAGCTTCATTACTTACCCTTTGCCTATATCTTCTGCTCTATTGCCCCTGCTTAGAACTCAAAACAACCTGAAAAAGGAAGGTATTTTCCAAATATAACTCTTGTATATACAGTATATACAGCAAGATGCAAACAGGTCGTATGTGATGCTTATTTGTGAACTTTTGTTATTTAATATACTTTTTTCGCAGATTTTTCAAAAGCGAGTGCTGCCTCCTTCTTGCCTGGATACGTTTTTATGTGGGAAGGAAACGGAACTTCCCCTTTGAGGCTCTGCACCAACAATCACTTATTAAGCTGACATTGAGCGAGTGCTGCTAAATGCTTGTTTTTAAATATATATATTTATATAGATATATATATATAGAGAAAATACGGAACGCACACCTACAACAAAATAAAAGCTTCGGTGCCAGTCTGAAAAAACTAAATAAGCAATGCGAGATGACGGCACACCAAGAAATTACAGCAACAAAATCATTTTGAAGATAAAGAGGAGGTTTATGTTCACATTTAAGTAAACTTTTAGGATGATGTAGAGTATGATATTTTGCAATTGGTTTTAATTTTTTTATAATTTGTAGTTTTTCAGTTATTTAGCGTTTAATTGGCAGCTCTTCTGTTTGCAGTTTCAGCAGTCTGGTTTCTAAGGTCCAAATTACCCTAGCAACCATACACTGATGTGAATAAAAGAATGGAATAGGAAAAGGCCTGAATTGAAAAATGAGTAATAAAAAGTAGCAATAACAATCAATGTGTAGCCTTATAGGACATTTATGTTTTAGATGGGGTCCCCCGGTTTGTATCAGAAGAAGAGGGAAAATAATTACAAAACTATAAAAAAAAAAAAATAATGAAGACCAATTGAGAAGTTGCTTAGAAAAATATATTTTATAACATACTAAAAGTTAACTTAAAGGTGAACCACCTCTTGAAGTGTGTCTAATTTAGCATGACAGTCATGCAGTTTGATTTGTTCTTGCAGGCTTATGCTGCAACAATTGTGATATCAGTAAATTTTACGGTTTCCAAGTATCTGCCTAACAAAATCTTAATTGTCATAGCAAAACTGTATTCTCAGTACATCCCTCCCCTTCCTTTGCACGTCCAGAATGAAGACAAATGTTTTAGCATTATTGACCCTTGTGGATAAAAGTACAGATGATGTATTAACAGTTAGGTATATCCCCAACAACAGCCTCTAGTTGGTGAGGGTTGCTGCACTTCTCCATTGCCAGGGGCCCCAACATATCTAATTCCAGGGTCCCCCTCTTACCTTATTCCTTGTATCTTACCGAGAGACACGCCATGTAGTTACCACAGGCTGAATTATATTACCGACAATGTTTTTTTTGTCCCTCTGAGGACATTAGACTGCAGTTTCCTCTAATTTGATTGGGAAGATCCTTCTGCTTTAATTGACATTGAAAATCTATCAGAAGGGATTCTATTAGATGGGATTTGATTAAATTACAACATTTCCAATGTATTCTGACCTGCCCTGCAGCTCTAATTCAATAGCAAAGACTGATGCCACATGGCATGTATGTGCCTGTTTGCTGTGGAGCAAGTTCTTGGGCATATTATACTTCTAGTCCTTTTATGTCAATATTTAGCAGGGAGAAAGCAATAAAAAAACTTGTCACTATCCCATAGTCTAGGCTATAGGTGTAGATTAGGGTGCTACTAGTTAAAGGAAAAAGAAATGGTTAAGGACAAGGGATGGTAAAATCACTTAGGGATTTCAAGTTGTTAGGCACTTCCCTATTTGTTTATCTGTTAACCCAGGCTGAAGTTCCTCATCTTCAAAAAATACGCCCATCTGGGGTAGTTCTTGATGAGCATCAAGTTTACCAGTAGATGGCTATAGTGGAAGCAGACCCCCGCAGTCCAGACCCCCACTGTTGCCCGGACCCTCTATAGTTACACCACTTGTACTGCGCATGCTTCCTATAGAATTCGGAAAGGGGAAACCGGGAGAAGAAAGAAAATTACAGGACATCAGAAACCCTAGGCTGGTGAGTATTTTGAGGAAGAGGAGCACTAATGCTAAAAAGGAAGCAGAAGCCTGCTGCCCAGGCCCCGGACGGTGTCTGCTTCCTCTATAGTTACACCACTGACGTGGCATTTTACAACATCCCCTCTGGCATTTCCAAGTGAGTAACCCATTCTTTGTCCTTAATTATATCTTACACCTATAGGACATTGTTGCATTGCCAATTTACCTTAGTTTTTAAATGAAAATTTGGAATTGGTCATTATGTTTCATTCTTAGCAGTTCCTGAATTACTATGCTTTTTTGTTCTGCAGATCCCTAGGAACAAATTCACTAACCTCCGGAAATTTGCCAGCGACGCTTCGCTCACATCCAGGGCCGCCATCAGAAATCGCGGGGCCTCATGCGAACAAATTTCCTGGACCCCTAGGCTGTGGTTATGGTTCCCACATGTTAATAAAAAAATATTGGTGGTCAGGGCCCCCCCATTGAAAAAAACATTTGTGGTCACAGCCCCCCATTAAAAAATATTGGTGGCTAGGGCCCCGCATTGGGAAAAAATTTGTGGCCAGCCCCCCTCACATTATAAGAAAATTGGTGGCCAGGGCCCCCCTTAAACGTCCATGTAAAAAAACTTGCCCCCCCAGAAGTCTAAAAAAAAATTGGTGCCCAGGGCCCCACCACACAACAGGGACCACAAAGGGTTACCTTTAGGGGGGCCCTGCCATGTTGCACTTACTTCATTAGTGTGGCCCACCTGCTGTCAGTGAGCTGCCAACTACAAAAGGGAGGAGGGGAGCATAGGTGACTACATCTTCTTCCAGTAACAGCATTTTCTTCCCTTATTGGTCACAGAATTTCAAGTCCTGGTTAAGTCCCCCCCCCCTGATGGCTGCCCTGCTCACATCGCCACACTTCGTCAGGCGAATAATTCGGCAAGAAAAGCAAAGTTGCTCTAGCGTTGGCTAATTTGCATACGGTGGGAAGTTAAATTTCAATGGACGTATATGTTGCAGCAAATACATTACACTACACAAGCCCAGGGAACCTTAATAAAAGAAAATAGAATTGTTATATTGCCCTACACATGAGCCCAGTGTATAGTTTATGTGCCATATATAAGGAAATGTAGGGGGGAAGCCGGGTACCCTAAAAAAAATTTACCATCTTTTGCAGCCTATCACCCTGAAAAACTGAAAAGTCGCCAGCGTTTTTTGGGACTTTGAGGAACTTCTATCTACTCTATTGCACTTTGCCTGGTCTGAGGTGGCAAAGGCAAGTCTGGCGCAAGAGGTAACGTTCAGTAAAATCCGCATCTTAGTGAATTTGCCTAGTTACGTCTATTTGCCAAAGCGAAATTTCGCCTGGAGTAAGAGTGCGAAGTAGCGCTAGAGTCTATCTCCTTCGGTAGCGAAGTTATGCCAGTGCCGGTTAGTCCCAAAATGACGTCACGCTGGCGAAATTTCACCAGCGTTAGTCACTTTGCCCTTTAGTAAATTTGCCCCCTAGTTTCAGAAACCATTCCATGCTCTTTAGGGCCACACCTACTCTAGCAAGCAGTTAATGAAAGGGGCAGCTGCCATCGGGTTCGGACTGAGAATTAAAATAGTCTCTGGCATTTCAGGTACACAGAGGCCCAAACAGCCCCCACCAGCCCACTAAATACTGACTTTCTATGGCACCTTATAGCAGCCCCTCTGGCATTTGCCAGAACCCACAGATTGCCAGTCCGGGCCTGGCTGCCATACTGAAATATGGGAGTTCGGAATAGAAAGGTAGGCAATCAAATATAATTTATAATAAAAATCTAACCTGGGTTTTATCTGGTTTGTGACTGCCAGGGACATAGCTAATAAGGAAAAGAGTTATATTCAGATAGCATTTATATTGGTTTATTATAATACATTCCAGAAAAAAGATAATCAGTTGCCAGTGGAATGTTTAATTAATGTATTTCATAAAAATATATTTTTTCTCTCACCCCCAGTGAGATTTTGTCCGGCTGAAAACAACTCACTCATACTTTGAATCACAGATTAATGCTGGCAAGTTTGGCAAGGTTAGTGGATCTCTGATCCATTTGATTACCCGTGCTCTGGGTCAAATCTGGATTGTTTTCCCTGGGGCCTACATGCATATTGTGTCCTCCTGCGGGTCTATGGAGACCTGTGAGATGGCCACATCAACGCACCTCATTTAATGGGATTTTCATACATGCCCAGTAGACCTATGGCTGATCTTCAGTTGGGCAGGCAATCAGGACCCGGTAAGGTAAGTTGGAATCAGTAACACTTTATATCAGGGATGCCCAGCCTGTGGTCTCCAGTTGTTTCTGAATTACATGAATGTGACCCATTGTGGAATTCTGGGAGCTTTCCAATACCTGGAGACCGTCTTGTTGGAATCAGTAACACTTTATATCAGGGATGCCCAGCCTGTGGTCTCCAGTTGTTGCTGAATTACATGAATGTGACCCATTGTGGAATTCTGGGAGCTTACCAATACCTGGAGACCATCTTGTTTCAATAAATGGTTCCTAAGGAAGGTATTGTAATCATGGCCCATCCTCACCACTAAAGGCAGCTCTGGCTGGGAGTTTTAGTTTGGCAACAATGGAATTGAAAGTCATGGTGCCAATTACAGAGACATATGTCATGTAATGACTTCTAGTATCCTCAGCCTCCCTTTGTAGTTTTCAGTTGACAATTGGTAGACAACACGTTTGGTGCCATCTAACGGGCAACATGGTTCTCAACTGTAATGTCATGAAAGGACAAGATTTATGAATTGTACAGCCCACGTCTTTGATTTTGACTCAGGGACAACCGTTCCTTGCCCATTTATTATCATTATCATTAAACAAGCTGCCCCTATTTCTTTCTCTCTCCATCCTTCTTTTCAAATCTCTGCAGCTGAACCTCAACACCATCCTCGCTCCAGACCAGACTGTCATTGTGATTTCAACAGTTTATGTTGCCAGGCAACCAAATCCCTCCTTTGAACCTCGCCTTACAGATGTGTCCATGGTAACAATCAAACCACCTGTTCTCCTGTCAAGATATCGCTAAATCCTGTAGTGTGTTGAGAACACGTGTGTCGGGCATGAGAACTGAGATGATACGAAACACAACGGGAAATGATATTCAGAAATATCTGAATTATTACATATTATTACTGGTCAGGAGTTAAAGGGGCACTGAAATTATAATACAAATGTTTTGAAAACAATGTTATGAGGCAATAAGCCTGATGCCTACATCTCCATATATAAGATGTTATGTAGTAACAGGTACAAAGTTTGCACTAAGTCTACTAACCCCTAGCAACAAATTAGCATTTAGCATTTACTGGTCTACTATTTGCATTTAAAGATCTGAAGCTGTGCGTTAATAGACTGGGTTTCTCCTCATCTTATTACACAGAGTATGACATTTCAGAGTAAATCCACAAAGTTAATGTTAAAGAAATGAATTAATTCCTGTAAAATCAAGATTTGGGGACTTCATAGTTTACACAAGAGCACATAGAGATACCGTAGCAAAGATACTGTATCTCAAGCGTTGATAATACAGTCAATGAACCTGTATATTATATATGGAAACAAGACGCCCCATTTACTAAGTGCAGGGCAGGGTTGCAAAATTAAAACATGGGTGCTTAGCACCCATGGGCACAAGCCTTTCCACTTCAGAATGGAGGACAGAGACCTAAGCCTTTTCTGTGAATGTAGTGCTGCTTGTATTTAAGAGTCCTGAATTTATGAAGGGCAGGCTGGTGCAGTAGGTAGAGTCGGACCGACCTGCCAGAGTACTAGAGGATCTCTCAGGGGGCCCCGTCTGGGTACTCCCATAGGCAGACCTCTAGTACAGAGCCAAATGGTATAGATGTTATATAGACTGGGTCATTTATATAACCTCTATTTCTATAAGGCACTATCTCTTCTCATCATTTTGAGAAAGAGCACTGGATGTCTCTCTCTATGGTAGGCCCAAGGAGGCCCAGTCTAACACCAGGGCACCACCTTGGACACTGTGGTCTAAATAATGGAGGAGACAGGGGGTGCATCTATTACTAGGAGATTTGCAAAAGGGGTTGAGGGAGTTACAATGCTGCCATCAGAATGGAATAGCTTGACATGCAACCTAATGAGGGTCAAGGGGCACAAAATGCTTACCTGCTGCCTATGGTAGGTTTTAGGTACAGGGCTATGTTGTTCCCACAATGCTGAACTTTGCAAGGTGCACTTTACAGGCTGCACAAAGCCCATGGGCTTTGTTTTAAATAGATGGTCCTAAGGGGCAAAATATTGAGCCCTATAGAGCTTCAGCACTTGTACCCATGCAATCTCTTAATAACACGTGACAGATAATAACCAACACCATTTAAGTCTGTATACAAAGGAATATTAAAGGAAAAGCTAAGGGTTGACTGATATGGCATTCTTTAATCTAATGTCTGTGATTTAAACATCATTAGCATTATATTTGTAAATATTTCTTTCCAGTGCTTCCAGGATGTTATTACATCTTTCTTCCACTTTCTCTATCTCTCTCTTTTGTAACAGCACCACCTGCATCAGCTTGGGATCTGCCATTAGATTTTCCCCTAATAAAGAACCGACACTGCATTTCCCTTGGCGGTCTGTTATATTATTCATGGAAACACATTGTTTCCATGAGGATCCATAGTGAAGAGGGGAAGCCGTTAGTCGGCAGGAGCAGACATTCACACAAAGCGATCAGATCGCTCATTATCACACTGGGGGATTCAGATGCTTCACAACACTGAATCCGTCTGGTCCCTCTGTTAAGTAGCAGTGTCTGTAAAGCAGGCACATAAGGGGACTTTTCATTAGTCATATCTGTTAGCTTGGAATCTGCCTTCTGCTGGATATCTCATGGGAGCCATGGTAACCAATCAGATAAGTCTTTTATCTTCCTGCAGTATCCACCATGAACTCGCAAGCAGCCAAGTGCACATCAGTTCCGTACAACAGCATGCCAGCCAAAAACACAACCAAGCTCATGAAGTTGAGTTCATTTACCCCAGACAGAGAGAAAGAGAAGAAACAGATCATGGGTTAACTTAGGCAAGTGGTATATTATCCAGAAACACGTTATCCAGAAAGCTCTGATTTACAAAAAGGCGGCCTTCCATAGATTCCATTTTATCCAAATAATTCAAATGTTTAAAAATGATTTCCTTTTTCTCTGTAATAATAAAACAATTACTTTGTAGTTGATACCAACTAAGATATAATTAATCCTTATTGGAAGCAAAACCAGTCTATTGGGTTTAATTAATATTTATATATGGGTATCTAGTAGTCTTAAGGTATGAAGATCCATATTACAGAAAGATCCATTATCCGGAAAACTCCAGGTCCCGAGAATTTTGCACAACAGATCCCGTACCTGTACAAGCAAAATGTATCTGATAATAAAGTATTGTACACGTAAACACAATACATACTATTAAACCTCAAGGGGCATAATTGGGAGTTACCAGTCTACCATCAATATTTTTGGGTATTTGATCCCCTAAAATATCTTTACACAGATTTAAAGAAATTACAAATCAATCAGGCATCCACTTTATCTTCCTATACTCCTGGACCATCCAGTGTCTAATGGGTCTGCTGTCTTGTATATTAACACCTGCAAGTGACACTTTACACATACACATGCAAACCCTAATACAGGTTTTTCCACCATCAAATTCCCATATCGTCATTGAGAGTTACAATTATTCCAACATTTTTGTCAGGGATCATGCTACATAGATGCACTGAACTAGTCACGTGCTCTGTATAGTACAGGATAATGGGTACGATGCTTAAGGTGATGTGTTTTTTCTTGCAGAAATTTGCATGCTGAATTCATTATAGTACAGTTACCCTCTCCACTCACAGTCTAGTCCAGGAGACCCCCACTCTTCATTAAGTAGTACTCACTAGCAAAGATCTAACCATTTGGAGAGTCATCCATGACACTATAGGGCTCATTTACAAATCAAGTTCAAAGAACGTGGAGCAAATTGCACGTGTAATTTGTCATGTTTTGTTTAATCCCAATGTATTATTTCTCAGAATTGCAGCATAATTGGCAGCTCCTGCTAAGTAGTGTGCACAATAACTTGCTTTTGATTTACCAGTGTGAATGATAGTAAATTGCGTACTACTTACATTTCCATTTTTATACCAATGGAGTGACAATTGCTTCTTTTCTTATACGGCAAAGCTTTGTGCTCTAGAAATGGCTTTAGAGTGAGGTGTTTGGGTCCAATTTAGTTAGACACGTAGGTACAATGAAACAGCATCTCTTAAATGCAGATGCTAATCCAGGGCTGTCTTGCATCTGTGCACCCTGTACTTTTTACCTTGAATGTATTGAAATAAATATCGTTTTGTGAATAGTATCTGAATGGGTGCAATTCTTCACTAAGTTTTGTGCTTTGCACTACAGCATTAAAACATGAGCCCTTATAATTTAGCTTGAAATGAAGCATGCCCCATAGCCTATACTGTGTCTTGTCCTGTATGTCCATCAGCAATATGAACTATGGCTGCCAGCATTTTGGCAGTTCAAAAGCTAAATGGTTCACATTAACAGGAGAGAAATGGGTTAACCTGGGATGGTGGCACCTCTTGCCCATCAGAAGTTAATTATAGCTCAGGACAAAAACTACAGCCCTGCTTTAGCAGCATCTGTCTGTTTGGATACTGGGATGGGAGTAGCAGTTCCACAACTATTAGTAGACCACAGCTTAGACATCCTGATCTGTGCAAATGTTTTTTGTTGTTCTGGTCTTTACCATCCAAATCATATTGATTTTTAACCCCCTGCTCGTGTCTAAGCGTAGTAGACGTAGGTAAGCATTGAATTGGGGAGGCAGCGTCAATTCTGCCCTTAAGGTGGAAACTTTGTTGCCTCCTTCTTGACAGTTTTAAACCCATAAAAGAAGAAGCAGCTATTGTGCCTGTTTAGGAACCTGTTGCAAGACCTGCGATGACCAGTAACAGCATTACATTACATATTTTCTGTTTTAATCTCTTATCTGCTATGAGTTTCACATGTAAAATAAGCATCTTTACTGCCACAACTATGGCTTTCTCCTTTCTGCTGAGCCAATTCAAATCTCAGCTTTATATTATCCACCTGCTGCCATCCTGCCTAGTCTAGCTGTAATTATATATATACTGTATATGTGTGTGTGTGTGTGTTTATCCCAGAAGTAACTCCCAGAATGATGCACACCTGTGTATACACAACTACGTGTTTGTACTGCCATAGACGGTGCTAGTCATATATTCCCTGAGCTGTAGCACATGATCACAGCTACCAACTGCATCGCCTGCTGGACGTAAGCAACAGAGTAATTGCGGTCGTTATGACAGCATTCGTTAACCGACAGTAACAGGTTAAAATGTTTCCATTTTTACCCTGCCTTATTAGGCTGACCGTTATATTATATATACACAGTACTGTGCAAACCAGAATTCTCAGTCAGGTTAAAGTGTTAACCCATCAGAAAGACAACAAAATGTACATATTTCTTGCAATATATAGCGAGGTGCTGCTTAACAGACCCCCAGTTTCTATTTACAAACACAAAAGCTAGCGCATTCCTGAGAATCTTCAATAGCCGCTCTTCGAATATGCCAATCAGGGACTTGTGTTTCTATGTGTTGCATGCCCTGCTAACTTCATGGAACAGAAGCCATTCTTAATAGGAATAGTACAATGGTGCAAACCTATTTAATCCGAGGGCAAACACCTATATTTTGTGCTAGAGAAAGGTCTGTCCTTTCATTCTCTATTCATTGGTTTGTAAAGATGCCTTTAAATATTCAGCTAGGGTGCTTAGATCTATAAAGGATTAACTCAACTAAAAGCACATAGTGTGAGGACTTGACTACTGTCACAAGCAAATGTCAGTGTATTCCTAGAAAGGTCACCAAATTCAGTAACACCATTTAAAGTCAGTAGGTGATCATTTAGTTTCAGAGAGGAAAAAAAGGGCACCAGGCATCCAGAGAGAAAACATACTGGGCTCATTAATATTAATACATTTTCCATCCATTTTCATAATCATTAAACTACACATGGGGCGCAACATACTGTGATGTCATAAAACAACAAACTTTGAAAACCTTGCTCCCCCCTTTAAACTCTTTCGACAAGGGATAGAATGAGGAAAGCAATGACTTCTAACTAACAGTGAATGATATGATCATTTGAATTGATAGTGGTAAATATATACTTACTGCCCTATCGTTATGATGGTGGTATTGAAGAGAATAAGGGAACAAGGCAACAGGTTGCTTTTGTACATATAAGCTGTATACATCTAAATCCACTATTAAACATGTTATACGAAAGTTTGCAGGTAGACCATAGACTGTTATTGTATACATGTGAATAATTCTAGGACACACCCAGCATAACAAAATCATATAGTAACTGTATAGTCACACTGCCATATTGGCTTCATCATAAATGAGGGTTTATACAGTAATCACCATAGATCCCCTATCAGCCAGAGAGCCACATAATCCTATTTAATTGATTCTTATCCCTGTACATTTTCATTTCACAAAGAAGATGCTGTTGAACAATGAATCGCAAAGACATTTAAAACAAAGTACATTGGTTTCTTATTATTCTTCGTAAAGAAACTCTTTAATTGCTGTCTTACCTTGTGTTCTTAGCTCTAACTTCTTTCCTCCTTTTTGTAGATGAAGCAGGCAATCAAAGTGAGGCAAAGAAGAAGGGATGTGAAAGTGGCCCCCAACTGGGTTTAACAGGCGCTGTCCTTGGTACTCCTTCCCAATCGGTTCCCGTACAGTAGGTTTTGCCTTTGTGTTGCTGGAGGGAGCTGTCCACAGCTCACGGTGCTGAATTTCTCAGTGAGTTGTTTGGCTAAGGTGGAGCCCCAGCGAGGCTGACAGAGGTGGAGACAAACACATTTTCAGCCAGGGATCTTCTTTATTATAGGGAATCTTCCATCTGTCTCCCAGAGGCAGGGTGGCAGAAATGAATAGAACCTTTCAAACAGCCTCACACTGACTGTTGCTGTCAACTTCCCCACCTCCCCATGTGATTGCTATGGAAGAGTCCACCTTCAGTTAAGATCCATGCCACATTTCCATTAAATGTAACTGAGATCAGATTGATAATCACAGCTTTGCTCTCCTGCGTTCCCTTTTGACAGATTCCCCAGTTAATACAAAGACAAGCAACCTGTTATCTCATTGTTCAGAGAGAGAGAGGTAACTACCGGAGAGGAAATAGACTTATAATTGATATGTATATACGGCACTATTGGATGAAAAAAGGATTTCTGCAAAAGGAAAACTGAACAGTTGGATTCCCTTCTTGATATGCCATTTAACATGCTATTAATAAATTATATTCACTGTACATTGCAATTAGAAGGAGGAATAGACTACAGACTTCCTCACAATTAGAGAAGTGACACATAAATTATAATGGAAAGGCTGCCCAAATTCAGAGCAGCGGGAAAGGGAGATCCTCCCATTTCCACAGTAAGAATAGATAATAGATAGCACAAGATAGTAATTACTTCTTCTAAAGCCAGTCTCTCTACTCTGGAGCAAATGTGATGTAATGAAAATAGATGTGCTAACCTGTTCCCCGGTGGCCAGTGATGGGATTGTCTATTCTTGTATGCAGGCGACCCAAGAAAGAGGACAGGTGAGTCCCTGTAGGTCTTTTCATTAGGTGTCAGGAACTAAACCTTGTACAGTCTTTTAGGTAAAGAAAGGGGAGCAAAAGAGCCAAATGCTTAAGGCAACTAGCAGGAGAGTAGTCAGTTTCAGGCACAAGTTCAATACCAAATCTATATCAAATACAGGTACCTAAAAGGGAGAATTCTAAGCTTAGCATTTTAATCAGACTAGGTTCTTAGAAATCAGGAGAAATTACACTGAGAAGGTAAAATAGTGTTCGAGCAGAGATTTGGGGTAGTTGAACTGTATCAATAAGCAGTGACCCAATATTAAGTGCAGCTGTGATGATATCATGGAGATGACAGGGAACTGCTGACTAGGAGAGCAGCTAGAAGTAAAGTGGATGTAGTGGCAGGCTGAGCAGAGTGGGTTGTAAAAGAGTTAATTGAGAGACAGTCTGTAACTGGTCAGTGGTTTGATAAGAAAGAAACAATAGAGAGAGAGAGTAGGGTACAAGCAGTGAAAAAATCTTGAGGGAAGCTGGAGGGTAACAATGGAAAGCAGCTGTAGGGCAACAGGAAAGAATGTGCTGATCAGTAGACTTTCTAGCAGAGAACAGCAGACAAAAGAAATATAGACAGAGAACAGACATCATCTAAGCTGGAAATCATCAAAGCTGGATTTCACAGGTACAGGAGAAAAACTGAATAAGCAGAAAACTAAAACACATTGAGATTCCATGGAGAGACCAAATAACTGCACTCCTGGAGGCTACTGGAGCTGGAACATAAAGTTCTAGTTACACAATAAAATTAAATGGGTTTTTTAAGAATTTATGCTTGTTCAAGCAGTGTGTTTGCTCCAGAAACAAGACTATAGTTTATATAAATAAGCTGCTGTATAGTAATGGGGCAGCCATTCAAGTTCAATAGGGCTGTAGGCATATGTTTACCTAGCAGATAACATATCAGCTGTGTAGGGTACAGGGGCAATCTTGAGGCTGATTCTGCCTGAGACTGCAGCCCGATGCTACCCCCTCTCTCCCGCTTAAAACTTTAGCCTTGGAGTGGGTCAAAGGGGGGCCGCATCTCTAGTGGAATGAGCGCTATAGCACTCTCTGCACTAGCGGAGCCAAATTTCTGGGCTAAAAACTGGAAATTTGGCTCTTAAATTTACAAGCAGCAGCTTTTTGCCGCCCCTTGTAACTGGCTGCTCACTGCTGCCTGAGGCAAGAGATAACCAGGGTTCAAATATCATTCATGGTTTTCTATGAAACTATAGAATGAAACCTTCTAAATTATAACATAGGACATTTCTTGGTACTGGATGAATAGATTCTAAATATTTTCAGTTTATGGTGTTATGGTATTGGTCAAAGGCAGGATCCAGAGTGAATTCAAGACATGATAATGTTTACTGGGATAGTTTTCTGCCCCTTTCAGACTATTGATACAATCACTCGTTATGGAATGCCATGATTGCTGGAGCAGCTGTGAGGTTATTACTTCCCATAATGCCAAACATGGAATCAAAGGAACTAGCTAAAACTATCATAGAGTATTTATATATTTAGCATCCCATAGATCCAGGTATTTATGTTGGTAAAGAAGTTGGCCATACACATACAAATTAACACAATGATGGTTGAAGAAAAGATTGGAAAAGATTGTTCAGTAGGCAGGCAGGGTAACATTAACACAAAGTGTAACATACAGCAGATTTGACAGTAGAAACATACTTTGTATTGTTATAGTCAGGATACAGTACTTGTACCAATATTACCACTTATTTAAGACACTCAGCCAAAATGTTCAAACCTGCCTGGAGAGAGAAAAGGCTGGACTTCCCTTATTTGTATACTGAAATGACTGAGTTACACAAAATATAATATATCTTCTTTAGTCCTATCTACCCTTACCATATCCTAAAACTGACACTGACTTTGGAACCAGTAAAGCTAAATGTCTTAACCAGCTGGGCGGCAGGTGGTTAGAGGTCCACTGTGAAATGAAATTATGGAATTATGGGTCTACTATCATGGTATCCTGGGGCAATTGTCATGAAATTGTGGGCACAAAGTAACTCCAGCACACGTAACATGCTCAAGGGATTGCTCCCGTGTTTAATGTCAATCCAACAATACAATGTTTCGGGGGCATGCCCCTTTGTCAGGATATATAATATAATATATATATTATATTTTGTGTTATAGAATGGCCAATTCTAAGCAACTTTTCAATTGGTCTTCATTATTTATTTTTCATAGTTTTTGAAATATCTGCCTTCTGACTTTTTCCAGCTTTCAAATGGGGGTCACTGACCCCATCCAAAAAACAAATGCTCTACAAATGGCTACAAATGTGTTGTTATTGATACTTTTTATTACTCATCTTTTTATTTGGGCCCTCTCCTATTCATATTCCAGTCTCTTATTTAAATGCATGTATGGTTGCTAGGGTAATTTTGCACCTAGCAACCAGGTTGTGGAAATTGCAAAGTGGGGAGCTGCTGAATAAAAATCTAAATAATTCAAAAACCACAAATAAAAAATTAAAACCACTTGCAAAATGTCACTCTCCACATCAGGGCTGTCCAACTAGCAAACGACGACCCCTCCCCTTGTGTGGCCCCCACCTACGTGCTGTGTTTGCTTACCATGGGTAAACTTTAAATGGTATCACTACAGAGGTAACTGACCCCTGCATTGTTTAAACATCAAATTCAGACTGTAATCCCCTGTATTGTTCACACCTGTGATCCCCCTGCATTGTTCACGTGACACCTCTAATGTTTACACCCCTAAAGCCCTGTACTGTTCACACGTGAGACCCAGATTTAAACTGCCCACATTGTTCACCTGTTCACACTTTATACAAAATGCTAATGGGGCACCAGCACTGTGTCACTGTATATAGTAAATTTTAGAGTGGTACTGGTTTTCCTGTCTCCTGCTCTATTGTGCCTTCCCTATGCTCCCGTGTGTGCCATACTCTGCCTGTGTGTGCCATACTCTGCCTGTGTGTGCCCCACTCTGCCTGTGTGTGACATACTCTGCCTGTGTGTGACATAATCTGCCTGTGTGTGCCCTGCTCTGCCTGTGTGTGCCCTGCTCTGCCTGTGTGTGACATACTCTGCCTGTGTGTGACATACTCTGCTTGTATGTGCTCTGCATGTCTGTGACATACTCTGCATGTCTGTGAAATACTCTGCATGTGTGTGCCCTGCTCTGCCTGTGTGTGGCATACTCTGACTGTGTGTGACATATTCTTCCTCTGTGTGTCATACTCTGCCTGTGTGTGCCCTACTCTGCCCTGTG
The DNA here is from genome assembly GCF_017654675.1 of Xenopus laevis. Classification (NCBI taxonomy): domain Eukaryota; kingdom Metazoa; phylum Chordata; class Amphibia; order Anura; family Pipidae; genus Xenopus; species Xenopus laevis. Next base: position 109,440,945 of record NC_054383.1, on the reverse strand, counting down.
GAACATAAGCCTGGTATTTGTTCTGGGGTTTGTTAGCATTTGAAAATAATTTATTGGTAGGGGTGTTTAATAATGTGCTGAGGGTGCTGTGTTATCCAAGGGGAGTAGGAGGCATATGGATTTAATTGTATGTCTTAATATGACAACTTTTTTGAAATATGAGTGATAAGTGATATCCCTGCAGTGAGCACCAACCATTTGGTTTTTTGGTGTGCTACTGCAATTAATGTGGATATGGTCTTGTGGTAACATGGGTGTGGCTTAAAACAGGGACTGGACAACACTGGCTTGCATTATCAGCCCTCCACGGAGTAGGCCAGAAAAATTTCGTCCCTCTATAACACAGAAGTTGGCCAGCACTGCTCTACATCATACACGTATATACAAGTATACAAGTATACTCAAAGGCAAACAACCCTTGTCAAAAAAGTTGTGTGTCACAATGAAAAGAAGACATAGCTAGTATCTGCTGTGGTCAAATGAATTCCCTTGGAGGTTAATGTTCACCACATCTGCCCTGGCTCCATAATGCTCCATAATGCACCTATTTGTCTAATGGTTAATAGCTCAAGCCGAATGGGACTCAGTTCCCTGCCTGGAATGAATCATATTGCCAGAATATTGACTAGAATTAAGATTATGAATTAGCCTCAGGTCCCATGAAACATGACACACAGTAATATTGAGCTAAAACATTCATGGCATCAGTCAAAATTATATGATTCAGCAATGCCCTTATCCGAAGCCTGGTTTTATACTGTAAATCCTGTTGATTTATTATTGGATTATTTCTTTTAAAAACAGTTTATTTGGATGGCCACTGTCTGCATCCCTGACTGATGTACATTAATTCTGAATGAAGGATCTGTCATTCACAAATACACAACATTCAACACATTCCCACATTCCTAATTATCCTAAGCCACATTTTTTACAATAAAGGCTAGGAAACATTGCAACAGCCTGACCAGCATAAGATGATAAACAAGACAGAAAGGCATGCAGCATATATATATCACCTAGGGAACAAAACAATGTGTGAAGCAAAGATTTACTGATGAAAAGGGCTAACACTTGTATGGGTGATATTATTTCAGTTAAAACAACGGCTACGTCTGTATTACGGTAGTGGGTGGACACATCACAATGGGCAGTAATATAGAATATGGGGCCACCGGGCAATGGGGGTAGGCTGTGGCTCCAGTTTGCACCCATTTAGCTATTGTTGTACTATATCATCTGCAAAGTTTGTCTTTGTAATTTTAATAGGAATTTTCACATCTCAGGGCAAATGGATTATAAGTCTGTTATGTCTCAGTCCTGGTAGAATGTTTTCAAACAAGTTCAACAAAGGGCAGAGCACTGGGAGGCAGCGATGTTGCCGCAGGGAGTCTGTGTTCTCAGGATGTCCCAGGTCCAGCCTCCGACGATGAGCAGAATATCTCTTGTTCCTTACAACAAGTCCAAACTATTTAAGATCTTTGCATCTTTCCCAGGAGGACTAAATGACTTGCCTCTAATAGAAGCTGACAAAGAAAGTATTTATGTACCACCTTTGGGGTAAAACTGACTGGGACGAAGATTAAGGTGGAGGGTTTGTCAAAATAAACACATAAATTCAGTGTTAAACCATTGGTAAGAACCCTCATGCAGAAATGTTTGTTTGAATTAATATTTGAATTGGGATAGATGCCTTTCCTACTGGGTAGGTATATATATATATATTCTGGGCTGTCTATAAAGGAATGGGGATAACATACTCGTAGAGCCACTTTCATGTTCTACTGGGTTCAGGACAAAGATTCAATATGCAGGGCCGCCATCATTGAGGGACAGGGAGGAGAGTTGTAGGGGGCCCCGAGGGTAAGGGGGGCCTGTCCCCAGCACACTTACTTGATAAGCTGGGCCCCCCTGCTTTCTGAGAGCTGCTGACTTTTTTTATGGGGGGCCCTGACCACAAATGTTTTTATATGGAGGGCCCTGACTACCAATATTTTTTTTTTTTTATTAACATGTGGGAACCCTAACCACAAATGGTTTTTTTTTTTACTGTGTGGTGGGAGGTGGACCTGTGAGGTGGGGAGGGCGGACTTGTAGGTGGGGCTTGCAGTGGGAGCAGCCCAGGGGGCAAATTCACTAAGATCCGAAGTTGTGCCAGCGACAGCTTCACCGCACTTCATGGCACTTTGCCAGGCCTGGTTTCGCCAGCACTACACGAATTCACTAAAATGTGAAGTTGCGCTCATGGTGACGAACGGTAGCGAAGTTGTGCTAGCGTTAATTTGTCAAGCAAAGCGAAGTTACGCTATGGATGCCTAATTTGCATACGGCGCCAAGTTACAGTACAATGGACATATATATTTTGCCCTATACATGTGCCCACTATATAGTTAAGGTGCCATATGTTAGGAAATGTAGAGGGGAAGGAGTGTACCCCCAAAAAAATTTACGATCTTTTTCAGCCTATCACCCTTAAAAAGGAAAAGACACCAGCGTTTTTTGGGACTTGCAATCCCTATCTACTCTATTGCACTCCGCCTGGTCTGAGGTGGCGAAGGCAAGTCTGGGGCAAGAGGTAACGTTCAGTAAAATGCGCAAGTTAGTGAATTAGCGTAGTTCCGTCACTTCGCCATAGTGCAACTCCACCTGGCGTAAGGGTGCGAAGAAGCGCTAGAGTTGGTCTACTTCGCTAGCAAATTTATGCCAGCACCCGCTAGTAAATCGGCAAAGTAACAAAATGATGTCACGCTGGCGAATTTGTGCTAGCGTTAGGCGCTTCGCGCTTTAGTGAATTTGCCCCCAGGGGGCCCAGGAAATTTTGTCGTATGGGGCCCTGCGATTTCTGAAGGCGGCCCTGTTCATAGGTGCCATAGGTGGACCCTCACATGCTCATCTCCCCCCTCATAAAAAAACCCTTGGTCCATACACACATATATACATCAGTTAAGCTAATGGTTATATAAAATGTAATTAGTATTTCTTTTTTTTTTAAACTGAAATTTTTTATTGATTTTCCAATAAAAAAAAAATCAACATGTTATTGCATGAGTACAGTCACAGAAAATCGTAAGATATCATATGCAAGTTCAGTCTGTAATTGGTATTTCTAGGTTTTTAGGAGTAGGTTTGCACAATGGTTAACTTTGCTGTTTTATATTGCAACTAGGGTGCCATGCACAAGGAGTTTGTAGGCTCAGGGCCGATCCTGCGCATTTCGCCGCCTGAGGCGGGCTTCGTTTTGCCGCCACCCCCCCTTCCCCATGGTACTCACTTTTCCTGACTGGGACTGGGTAGGGGAGGGTCCACGTCGCTAATGCAGAGCGCGCAATTGCGCGCTCTGCACTAGAAGAGACGTATTTCCGGGTTGAAAACCGGAAATTCTGCTCTTAGTTACCAGGAGCGGCATTTTTGCCGCCCCTGGTAACCAGGGGGGCGCTGCCGCCTGAGGCGAGTGCCTCAACTCGCCTCATTGGCAGAGCGCCCCTGTGTAGGCTTTCCCTAGGACTACATGGGTTGCAGACTGGCTTCTGAGGAAATTGACTATTTTGTGTGTGTGGGCATACTCCCCTGTAGGTCTTAGGTTTGGCACATGCATCACAAATAGCTAACATCTCTGATGAGATGCGGTACAGCTGCATGCCACTGACTTGAAACTTGAAACATAGGTTTCTGTGAATAAACCAGTGGATGCCTTTATATAATTATTGTGCCTCTGCAAAGTCTCTTTTGACATAGGCCCTACAACAAAAGATAGCTGTGATAGCGTCAACAACAGAATAATTCAGGACCCAGCGAATGTTTAATTCTGCCCACTGGAGCTTACAGTCTTGTTCCCCTACCATGCCCAATTATGTTTAGCTTCAGCAGATGTTGAATATTTATCAATTTTGGACACTATGTTTCATTGTACACATTAAGGGGGTTATTTACTAAACTCCAAATGCAAAAATCATGAAAAATTTGTTTGTTTTTTTGAAAAGATAAAGCCAGACAAGGACAAGGCAGAATCAATGAGAAAAAGGCTAGAGCGGGAACAACCTAGCTAGGGGCGCTGCCTCAGTACTAGAAAGCCAAATAATGCTCCGGCAAGGAGTGGCCTAAAATAGGGCAGAGTCCGCCCTGATTGGCAATCAGGCTGCAGCTGGGCTGGGGCTGCAGAGGCCAGGTAATATATAGTGAGCGACCTTGCAGACTGCTCACCTGACCAAATGGTTAAGGTATCGAGCCAGAAACCCAAAGGTCCCTGGCTTGAATTCCATCAGATCCTGACACCAATGATTTTTTGAAGTGCGCTGGGTTTCGGGCAATACCCGAAGTTTTCTGGTGAAAATTACAATAAAATCATGAAAATCGGATAAAAAAGACTGAAACATTTGTGAAAATCAAATTTTTTCCCGCTATGCAAATTTTTGAGAAAATGTAATAATAAATAAGCGTAAAAAACCTGAGCGTATTTGATTGGAGTTTGTAGCAGAAAATATTGAGATAAATTCGGACTTTGATAAATAACCCCCTAACACTCAGTTAATAGTAGATGGAGCTGTAGCCTTTTCTGCCTAATCTAGGTTTCTTCTCACGTATCAGTTCCAATGTTGTGAATTCAAATAGGCAATGGAAGGAAAGGAATATTGTAAGTCAGTAAAGTTTAGGTTGGCTGTGAAGGTTATGGTGCAGGGAATGAGCATATGGTTACAGGTGGATGGGTTGGGAGGTCCAGATATTGACACTATCCCTATCATGTAATTTGCCTGAGACAGAAGTGTGGCTGGTACTATTTCCCACTACTTAATATTCTTATAAGAATGTGAGTGCCACTTCTGCACTAATTGAAGTGCGCTAAAGTCCTTGAGACAGGCTTCCATATGTTCCTGTGCTCATGATAAAAGCTCTTCTTAATGTTAGTCTTGGCCAAATCACAGCAGCTGGAATATCTATACAGAGAATAACATAATCAGTAGTACATTTATTGTTAAGGGGCAAAATGCAGAGTGTTGGTTAGAGCAATGCAGGAATTTGTTACTAAATAGAAGTGTTTTATTTGACAATTTATCCATTTTGAGAAAGAATATGTTGGTAATCATTATAGGGCAAAGTTGATTTCAGGGCAATAGAAAATATTGCAATGAGTACCTCTAAATGTGGGCATACACCAATTAACACATTTATTTAGCGTGTTATTCTGAGCACTTTTTTTTTTTTGCAATTTACATTTTTTTTTGTAGTTTTCAAGATATTAGGAGTTTGTACACTTCTTTCGTATCACTCTTGTCATGGTGAATGATAGAACTGAGCAGGGAAGCGTCAGGAGATGCTTCCTGCATTGATGCTATTCTGTCAGTGTAATAACTGTGGATATTGTGAAATCTAAAAGAAAAAAAAAGTAGTTGCAGAAGAATACTCTGAGCAATACTCTCACTCATATAGGGCCCAGTGGCCTAGCATTACAAATGCACTGCACAGAGAAATGCGCAACTGCCTGATAAAGCCTGGCAGTAGGAAAGTGGTACAGGGATGGGGATTTTTTTCAAAGTATATGCAGATGATCTCTTGTACTCTAGGGGGCTGGAAGCCATCATCCCACCAGAAAAGTCAGAAGGTGCTACATCTTTAGTATGCCGAGATAGAGAAACCCTCTTCTAAAAGATAGAAGGAGAGCTTGGTTTTGCAAAATATAACTTGCATTTTAAGGCGTCATACTCTTGGGGCCCTGGGGAATTAGTGCTGCCCATAACACTAGTTGTCATGAGTTGCTAGGTAACAGCAATGTCTGTAAGATGCCTTGCAGAGAGATATAAAGGGAAACTGAGTCCCAATTAAAAGTAAAAGCACATACATGCCTGATATCATTTGCCCTCTTGCCTCTTATCTCAAATATATGCCAGAACTGAGGTGTTATATGATGTGCAAAAAGCTCACCTTTATTTAAGCACTAACCTATTATCCAGAATGCTCAGGACCTTTTTTCTGTAATCCGCAACTCTCTGGATAATGGGTTTCCGGATAACGGATAAATAACATCTCTAGCTAAATCCATTATTACAATTGTTCTATGTCTGGACATAGAAACTAAGACTGAAAACCCGTAAACTCCGAATTACGGAGGCCGTCTCCCATAGATTCCGTTTTATCGAAATAATCCAATTTTTTTTCAATGATTTCCTTTTTCTCTGTAATAATAAAACAATACCTTGTACTTGATCCAAACTAAGATATAATTAATCCTCATTGGAAGCAAAACCAGCCAATTGGTTTTATTTAATGTTTAAGTAGTAGACTTAAGGTATGAAGATCTAAATTATGGAAAGATCTGTTATCTGGAAAACCCCAGGTCCTGAGCATTGTGGATAAGAGGTCCCATACCTATACATTAAAACATGTTTTCAATAAAGTATTTAAAGAGGTGGTTTACATTTAAGTTACATTTTAATATGTTATAAAATGACCAATTCTAAGCAACTTTTAAGACATTATTTTATTTTTTTATTGTTTATTAGTTAATTGCCTTCTACTTCTGATTCTTTCCAGGTTTCAAATGGGGGGGGGGTTGCTAGGGTAATTTGGGCCCTAGCAGCCAGAGTGCTGAAATTGCAAACTGGAGAGTTGCTGAATAAAAAGCTAAATAACTCAAAAAGCACAACAATTAAAACATGAAAACCAACAGCAAACTGCCTTAGAATTTAACTCTCTACATCATAGTAAAATTTAACTCAAACCCCTTTAAGGGCCCTTTTTTTAGTGTCTTTGCTATCAGCTCTGCTGTGTTCTTCCATCTTTTTTTCTTTCTCTGTTAGGGAAAACAAATGGGATCCTGAAGCAACACAGGTATGATGTAATTTACCCCGGTCCCCCAACAAGTAGATCTTTGCCCCATATGGCTACTCAGATGAGTGGTTTCCGGTTCCTTTACAAAATAAAAATAGTTATGATGCAGAGAGCCTGTTCCATCTGCTACTGCTGCAGGACGTCCTATATATAATCAACTGCTGGTGTTTTAGCTTTCATTTCTCTAAAGCTGATGAAAAGTCCCATGTGCAATCTATACTATGTATATCTGCTTTCTTTCAATGGAACTCAAGATTGACATGATAACAATTGAATCCCAGTGTGAGCCGCCCAGCCAATTGGAAATTCATTGACTGGAACCTAGTGTTCCACCCACAAACAATAGCTATATAAAGATGGGAAATAGAGGTTGAGGTATGATGGCTACATCCCAAAGGAATGGCCTGAGATACGCAGATATGATTTAAGCATAGGGAAGGGTGTATTATACAAGCACACGTTTACCAGTTTTATATGTGAACTGTGTATGGTCCTATAAAGGTAGGCAGGGCACAGTGGATCAAGGGTTAACACGGAAGTGTTACTTATTGCATGTCACACTGCATGTGGCAAAGGGGGCCTGTGAACGATTGAATTAGTACATGCACGAGTGACATTATACCATGATGTCAGCATGGTACTCTATGTTGTCACGGGCCCAACCACTACCAAGCACTGGTTGCCATTGTAGTCTCTTACTAGTATTTCTGCAACCACAACCTAGAACCTAGATACCTGCTATCCTACAGCCACACTCATTTCCCAGTGGCTATTATCCCCACTGCTACTATAGGCACAATCTCTCCCTACCATACCTTCTATCCCACAGTCACACTCCCTTCCCAGAGACTATTATCCCACTGTTACTATAGGCACTATCTCTCCCTACTATACCTGCTATCCCACAGTCACACTCCCTTCCCAGAGACTATTATCCCCACTCCTACTATAAGTACCATCTCTCCCTACTATACCTGCTATCCCACAGTCACACTCCCTTCCCAGAGAGTATTATCCCACTGTTACTATAGGCACAATCTCTCCTACTATACCTGTTATCCCACAGTGACACTCCCTTCCCAGAGACTATTATCCACTGCTACTATAAGTACCATCTCTCCCTACTATACCTGCTATCCCACAGCCACACTCCCTTCCCAGAGACAATTATCCCCACTCCTACTATATGCACCATCTCTCCCTACTATACCTTCTATCCAACAGCCACAGTCCCTTCCCAGACACTATTATCTCACTGCTACTATAAGTACCATCTCTCCCTACTATACCTGCTATCCCACAGTCACAGTCCCTTCCCAGAGACTATTATCCCACTGCTACTATAAGTACCATCTCTCCCTACTATACCTGCTATCCCATAGCCACACTCCCTTCCCAGAGACTATTATCCCCACTCCTACTATATGCACCATCTCTCCCTACTATACCTTCTATCCAACAGCCACAGTCCCTTTCCAGAGACTATTATCCCACAGCTACTATAGGCACCACCTCTCCCTACTATACCTGTTATCTCACAGCCCTAGTCCCTTCCCAGAGACTATTATCCCACTGCTACTAAAGGCACCATGTCTTCCTACTATACCTGCTATCCCACAGCCACAGTCCCTTCCCAGAGACTATTATCCCACTGCTACTATAGGCACCATCTCTCCCTACTATACCTGCTGTCCCACAGTCACAATCCCTTCCCAGAGACTATTATCCCACTGCTACTATAGGCACCATCTCTCCCTACTATACCTGCTATCCCACAGCCACAGTCCCTTCCCAGCGACTATTATCCCACTGTTACTATAGGCACCATCTCTCTCTACTATACCTGCTATCCCACAGTCACACTCCCTTCCCAGCGACTATTATCCCACTGTTACTATAGGCACTACAACATTAACTAATACATTAACTCTTGCTCTGCCAGCCCTGTATAATTAGCAGCCATCATGGATTCTCCTACAGCAATGAAGTGGCATGAGCCTTATCCCTGACCCCAACACAGAGTCTTAAACCATATTTTATGATTTGGCTTCCCTCAGGCACCTCATGTCAAACAATGTGTGAACCCACAGAGGTTATAGCATTCCCTGAGAAATTCAGACAAAAAAATAAGAAGGAACAGTAGTGCTCAGGAAAAGATACCAAGAGTTGAGGGTGCTGCCATAGACTTCATTTAATCAAATAATTCACATCTTATAAAACTGATTTCTCTGTAATAATAAAACAGTACTGTGCCTTACTTGATCTTAACTAAAATACAATTAAAAAATACAATCTTGTTGGATTTATTTAACATTGAAAGGATTTTTTTGTAATCTTAAAGTATGGATAGCAGGTTCCATACCTGCATAATATGTTCAGCCCTTTGTGTAGGGTTAACAGTGTTTAAAGACATGGTTTACTTACATTAGACTAAATAGTGATAACTCTCCATGTAACCTGTACTATACCTTGAGAAAGTTGACAGGTACCGGTAATACATGTAAGGCAGGTAGAACTACAGTCCAAAGAAGGCTCAGAAGAAACACAATGCACAAAGGGCCAGAGAAAGCGACAATGTGTATGTGACAGTATTTGCAGTATGTTTATGGAGGCACCTATCCAATTGACTGTTGTAGTGCAGCTCTTTTTAGGTTATTTCATTTAATAAAAAGAAAACTGATACATGGGGATATAAGATTCATAACAAGGAACCTCCACCTTTTTCAACCAGGAAACTGTTAATTAAAATATAATCTCTTTTGCTCCTTTCATGTATAGGCTGTCCTATACCGCCACCTACTGTCAACACTATATATATATATATGTATATATATATATATATATATATATATATATATATATATATATATATATATATATATATATATATGTATATATATATATATATATTATATATATATATATATACAGGTATAGGATCCCGATATCCAGAAAGCTCTGAATTACTGAATGGCTGTCTCCCATAGACTCCATTTTATCCAAATAATCCCAATTTTTTAAAATGAGTTCCTTTTTCTCTGTAATAATAAAACAGTAGCTTGTACTTGATCCCAACTAAGATATAATTAATCCTTATTGGAAGCAAAACCAGCCTATTGGGTTTATTTAGAAAACCCCTGGTCCTGAGCATTCTGGATAACAGGCAGGGGCGCTTCTATAATGAGGCCGCCTGAGAAACTCGCCTCAGGCGGCAAAATGTGGGTCAATTCAAGGGGCGGCATTTGGACAGCTGCGGTAAGAAAAAAAAACTTGGTTTGCAAATGTAAATAAGCGCTGCGCGGCGCCTACACCTTCAGTCAGTTCCCTCCTGCTTGCTGCCGGGCTACCGCCCCTGACTTGTCCTGGCTGTGATGAGCGGTGCCAGTCAGTGTGTCAACGTGACGTGTGCGCTCCGCAGCTCCCTGCTTACGTGACGCCGGTGACTCTAGGGCTGGGTCTGCGACTCTGCGTGTGTAGGCTTTTGGAGACTGGAGTTTGGAGTTTGCAGTGCCTGGACATGGTGGTGCCGTGGTGGTTGGCTGCTGCATCTGTCTAGGGCAGCAGGCACTGTGTGAGGCAGAGTTATTCACAAGAACCAGGTACTGTACTGTACTTACAGAACGAATATTTGGAATAAATAATATAACAGTTGTACTGCCTGTCTGTCTGTCTGTTATTTGAATTCTCCACTACCATTCCACTGTGTGTGTCATCAAAAAGCCAGTATTTATAATAAGTCACTTGCCCAGGTGCCCTCAATGCGTTACTGTATATACAAATTACCAAAATAAAATTGTTGATAATTAATTAATAAATACTAGTGGCTTAAGTTAAAAAAAAAAAAAAAAAAAAAAAAAGTTGCATGTTCCCTGGTTAATGCATAAAGATGAAATTCAAAGTTTTTTTGGAAATTAAGGGGGGAATTTACCAAAGGGAAAATTCACCAGTGTGACGTCATTTTGGCACTTTGCCAACGGGTGCTGGCGTAAATTCGCTAGCGAAGTAGACATACTCTAGTGATATTTTGCACCCGGAGGAGGGACGTAACTACGTTAATTCACTAACTTGCGGATTTTACTGAACGTTACCTCTTGCACCAGACTTAACTCAGACCAGGCAAAGTGCAATAGAGTAGATAGGAGGATCTTCAAATATAGTTGACATTTTTTCTAAGTCCCAAAAAACGCTGGCGTCTTACATTTTTTGGGGGTACTCTCCTTCCCCCCTACATTTCCTAACATATGGCACCTAAACTATACAGTGGGCTCATGTGTAGAGCAATATAACAACTCTATTTTATTTAATGAATGTTTCCCAGGCTTGTGAAGTGTAATGTAGTTTATGCTGCATATATGTCAATTGTACTTGAACTTGGCGCCGTATGCAAATTAGGCATCACTGACTTAACATTTAGTATGATGTAGAGAGTGATATTCTGAGACAATTTGCTATTGTTTTTCATGTTTTATTATTTATTTGTTTTTGAGTTATTTAGCTTCAGTTTGTTCAGTCAGATTGTTGAGCTTACAAATTATTAATTTTATTTGAATCTTTACTAGTAAGTGTTCTCTGTTTTTATTGTTAGTAATGACTATGGGAGTTTTATTTCCTGTACATTTCTTGTGTGATAACTGCCTAATATAGTGAATAAAGTACCCCCTCTTGTAAAATATAAGGATATTATAAGTTACCGAGGAGTTTCATGACCATAAAAAAACACGAGGCCGAAGGCCGAGTGTTTTTATACAGGTCATGGAACTCCGAGGTAACTTCTAATATCCTTATATTTTTCAACTGGGGGTACTTTATTTATTATAATACACAAGTTTCAGTGAGTCGTGACAGAAATGACATCAGAACTCACCGTTTATAACTGATGACATCAGAACTCACCGTTTATAAGGATATAATTTACAAGATATTCATGGCTTTTGTGTATTATAGAAGAATAATTATTTAAAGGTTTTTTAATGTCTATAAGTTAAAAAAAGATAGTACGATGTATCTATCTACAAAGCATCCAAATACTTTATTAACTTTAGGGACAGCATGGTAACACATTAAGGGTAATTTACCTATCCTGTATAAGAAAGGCATGGTGTGTGGGGGAGTGACATGGGGGCGTGGCACGGGGGGCGCATTGCCATGCTTTCGCCTCAGGCAGCAGAAAGGCCAGAATCACCCCTGATAACAGGTCCCATACATGTGATATATATATATATATATAAAAACCCACTACGGTGCACTCATGACCCAAAGGCCGACAGCCTGGGTGCAGGTCAAACAGACATGTAATCGATACAAAAAAGCCGCACTCCTAGGTCTTATTCGATGAAAAAAATCCAAGTGTTTATTTATTCAACGTTTCGGCAACAACACACGTGCCGTCTTCAGGAAAGTGAAGACGGCACATGTGTTGTTGCCGAAACGTTGAATAAATAAACACTTGGATTTTTTTCATCGAATAAGACCTAGGAGTGCGGCTTCTTTGTATCGATTATATATATATATATATATATATATATATATATATATATATATATATATATATATATATATATATATATACACTTTATATACACACTTTGAATTTTTTTGCAAATCATCTCAATGTTTTTGGTCTTCATTTGAAATATATATATATAATAAGTAACAGCATTCTAATATGACATAAGATGGTCTGTAGTGCTTGTGTCAAGGCATCCTGAAAAATATATGACATACATAAATATACACACAATATGCCCAAACTATCCAGGGAGATTTTTGGCCAGAGAAACTAAAGAGGGAGTCTATTATGTGAGCAGAAGTTGTACCATATGCAAGATAGCAGATAGTTAGTATTTAATAATAGAGGTGACCTTAGTCTGGGGATTCTTTATTATTGGGACCCCAAAATAATTCCCTGTGCTGTTTAAATTGGATCTCCACAATCCTTTTTAATCGACGTTCCTACAATAGGAAATAGTAATCAATTCTGGGACTCTGAGGGTTCTGAGTAGATTTTTCCCCCCATGGGGTAACATGCCATTGCCCACCCCCAAAAAAAAATCTTCAGAGGGGCCCGGCCTACAGTAATGCCTACCCAAAAATACCTACCCACTCCCCACCCCACACTGGCATGCCCCGCCTACCTGTTTCTTATGGTCCCTAGATGCAGGTAGGAGAGTAGCTGGGTAAGGGGGAATTCGTCACCCTGAAACAGCTATAGAGAAAGCAGACCCTGTGCCAGTATTTCCCCCATACAGAATATAATTCATATTCTAAGCATTTTAACTGTTTAATTTTTAGATACATGGGTGGGGCATTTACTGTGTCCCTGGGATTCAAGGTGCAGAGTGCAGCAGCGGGTGCAGGCTAGCCCTGTCCTTACTGCTTGCCTTAAAGGCTTCCATTACATCCACAACCGCTCCATAACTTGTGTGTCTGAATGATGTGCAAGTTAGGAGAGCAGTCTGACCTAGATGCAACCTCCCATAGCTTAAGGGGTCACTAGTCACAAAGATTCCGACAAGGCACACTGAACACCAGGTATAGCATTTGACAGTGTGCTGGCACGAAATGTTAATGGAAGCTGCTGTTTGAATTGCAGATGTAGCAGCCACAGTGGCCCACAACTACTAATGCAGAGATCATGGATTTTCAGAAGTACAGGTATAGGACCTCTTATCCTGAATGATCGGGACCTGGGGTTTTCCGGGTAATGGGTCTGTAATTTGAATTTTCATACCTTAAATCTACCAGAAAATCATGTAAACATTAAATAATCCCAATAGGCTGGTTGTTTCCAATAAGGATTAATTATATCTTAGTTAGGCTCAAGTACAAGGTACTGTTTTATTATTACAAAGGGAAAGGTAATACATTTTTTTGAAAATTTGGATAATTTGGATAACATGGAGTCTATGGGAGACAGACATTCTGTAATTCAGAGCTTTCTGGATAACAGGTTTCTGAATAACAGATCCCATACCTGTAAAGATAACCAATTGTGTCCTGTCCCAATAAAATTAATTCAAAGCTTACAGCACCCATCAATACAAATGGAGCCCAAGCAGAGCCATGAATATACTGTACAAATCAACATTTTACTCTAGAATGGAGATACTCAGCATTACTCTACTATCACTTACGCTTGTACCACTTAAAACAGGAGTGTCCATACTTTACTAATGTAGAGTCTACTTTTAGTGATGTTGTCCCATTATGATCTACATCCATAAAAGCATTGTTAGCATTTTGTTCCATGGAAAACTAAGTTTATATTGCTATATTTAAAAAAAAAAAAAAACTTTTTCTTATGTAACATTAACATAATAAATATATGAATGAAAAGAATGAAATAGAAGAGTTATTTAGTCAAGCTGTTTCTTGGCAGTGTCTTGAGATCTGCTGATCACCAGCTAAAGGTCTACTGGTAGATCCCCATCTACATTTTGACTTAAAAGATCCACCTGCCTCTCCTCTCCTCTCAGCAGGTTTATTTATTCCTTTACCCCCTTCCTAAGCTTCTGTTCTTTAATGCATCAGTTCCTCAGTTTCTTCCCTCAACCTAGTTCCCAAGCATTATAAATAACCCCCTAAATGCCCACCATAATTCTATAAGTATGTGTCAAAGCATGGAATGTCATTGGCAGCAAATAACAGACATGACACACAGTTGTTTCTGTGTAACATGGTTTATTAATAATGGTTACATCTAATGTTATCCTGTAATGATCGGGAATAAGATGCTAGATGGACACTTGTAACATATTTAGCAAATACAATGAAACCTAACTTCTATTTTGTGCTGGATACATGTTAAATATATGTGTAAAAGGAAATTAAACAATACTGTACATTTGGTCTCCTAGGTGAGGCCCATTTGGCCTGATTTACTAATATAGGCATTAAATTGCCATTAGGTAAGGATAAATAGATCAAAGGTCCCAAAATAAATTACTAAGTAATAACGACACATAAAGGAAGAGGCCCATGTGCACCGCCCTGAGCCTTCAACAAGGGGAGCGGATCAAACCGGGAAAATCTGTAGAGCAGGCACTCAAAATAAAGGCATTCTTCAACCAGGCTAATAAAAGCAAGTAGAAAAAGTTTGTGTCCAAATATACAGCCTGTATATTTGGACATAAACTTTTTCTACTTGGTGTTATTTGCCTGGTGGAAGAATTCCTTTATTTTAAGTTCCTGCTCTACAAATTGATTAAATGGACATTGGCAGTCTCATCCAATCAGTTTTTACAAAATAAAAAAAAAGATCTAATTGGTGGTTTTCAACTGCACAACACAATTGCATGCACTATTATTTTTCAGACTGATAAACATATATACATATCTTTACAAGACTCCATAGCTGCACAATTTAGAATTCAATATCTGAATCAAACTGGTTCAAGTTACAGACCCGTGGATACTATAATACAACATATGTCAGTTTCTGGAAAGAGAAGCCTATTGAGAGGCAATATTAAGATATTAGAATGCTATGTGATTTCTTGCTTAGCGCTTATCATCGCATTACAACAAAAGATCTTTGTTCTAACAAACAGGCAACAATCCAACCCAGAAGTCTTTGACAAGGCCTAAGGTAACACTCTAGGCAAACAGGCAGTTTTCTTAAAGCTGGAGGAGGCAGGCCAAAATAGAGGACCCATTAGGTGAGCAGGCACAATCTTGGGGTGTAACATTCTGCTTAGGATGGCTCTCCATGGACATGGGTATAGCAGCCATGGGCATAAGTCCTAGCAAATTGAGTTTACATGTCCTTGGAACTTAGGTTACTTATTGAAATTAGTTACATTCAGCAGATCATTTGGAAACTGGTTCAGAATGACTCTTTACTGGTACACATAATCCTCTATAGTTTTAAGTACATTCTTCGCCAAATCAATGACCTCCATTTCTTTGTCACAGGGAATGGTGTCATTGGGAATGCCTGGTGAGCGATGAGAACTAGGATACTGTGTCTTAAGTTCATCTACTCCATGCTGCACCATCTGTAATACCTGTTTATTGATGGCACTAAGACTAAGGCTATATGTTGAAACTTGGTCCACTAAAGAATGTATAGACTCTTTCCTGTTGCATTTTCCATTCTTAAAGTACTGCACTGCTAATAAAGCTTTTTTTACAGCCTGGTGCACTTTATAGAATACCCATTCTGACTGATGATGACCAACAGAATGCTCAGCAGCTCTCATGTCACACTTTGCTTGCTTGACCCACCTTTCAGCTTCTGCGGGATTTGGCCGTGTGTTACTTTGGTGGTAGGACCAGAAATTATAGTTACAATTGGTCTTTCTATAAAAATTATCACGATGTCGTCGGTGGTCGGATGCTTCTCTATCCCACGAGTGCCAATGTTTAGAAAAGTCCCAGAAGGGATTTGAATGATTAGTGGGAAAAGATTGGCTGCTTGAATTCCGACCGGCTTCCAGATCTTTGACTTTCTGCTGCAGGTATTTGCAGACCTCTGTTGCAATGTGCTCTTGCCCAATGTTCTTGTCAGGATGATATTTGAGATAGAGTCTTCTGATAGCCTTTTGCCTTTCTTCTGGTGGTAGAGACCATATTTTAGCCAGATATGTGTCAATTTCTTTCTTGATATCTTCTATTGCAGTTTCATACCATTTTTCACGTATTTCTTCTTGCTGATCAGCATTCTCCACCAGTACCAACTCTTTGCTCTTCTGGCTTGCGGTTCTCTTGAACTGATACAAATCAAGTACACTGACATCAGCAGTTCTATATTGGCCAATACTGATGCGGTACCTCTGAATTTCACAGTCTGTAAACATGTGGCTCTCCAGTTCCTCAACTATAACAGCATAAATATATAGTTCTTTTTCAGATGGATCCAGGTACCCTACGTAATCACCCACTTTGAACCTATTCAAAATGCTCATGTCCAAAGCATCATGCCATTCAGCAGGAACTGGTTCTCCTGGCTTGGGCAAATAGGCATTGTGACTTTTTTTTGTTTTATTCCATATGTTCTTCTCTTTAAGGCAATTAATGACCTCCTCAGGACTTTCACAACATAGCATTTGCATGAGGATTTTTAATGACATATATGAAAGTGTGTTGCCCATTAGATCATTTATTGCATCTGCAAGAGTATCTACCACTAGAAAATAGTTTTTTCTATTCATTAAGCCAGTATGTGTTATGTACATTTTATACTGGTCATCATTGCCTCTGCTGACAAACAAAATTCGTCCAGCACAAGTTTCAGCCAATTGTTTGTTTTCATAGTGCATGACTGTTTTTAACTTAAGACAGCATATAATTTCTATTTTTCCAAATATAGAATTGCATTTTTTGATAGCTTCTTCTTCACAAAGCTTTCCATTGTTCTCATGTCTCAAAAGACAAACTAGACCCTCATGAAATATTGTAGAAAACAGAAGCTGTTGTAAACCAGAACGGATTTCACAATTTTCTCCTTCACTACAAAATTCATTTGAACAAATATCTTCCTTTGTAATTTTTGAAAGCATTTTTGGACGCAGATGTGAAGGTAAAAGTTGGATTAGTTCTAGGCTTTTGTAGATGTCTGGTCGTAAATACTCTGTTTTTAAATGTTGAAATTCAAAAAATGTAAATCTGTTACTTAATTTTTCTGTTACCAATGGAGAACAGCAGTTGTTAAAAACAAGCGTGGAAGATTCATGAAGTTTTCCATCAACACCTAGAAGATAAAGAAGTTTAACATTTTCAAGGCCTGTTTTATTTTGTTCTAAATGTTTAAAAACATGTTCGGTGACTTCAGAAACGGTCCTTTTGAGATTCGCATGCAAGGTTTCTTTCCCAGCAGTCTCTTCATGAATTGTGGAAAGAACTTCAACAAAGTGGTTGATGGTTGCCTCAGCCGCTACTCCAACTTTCTGAAATAAGTCACTATAGCATGCAAGGAGTGGTGGTAACTTGTAAAGATATGGTTGTAAATGATTTTCATTGGGGAGACTAAAAACAACTTGTCCCGGCTTTGCTACTTTATCATCATCCACTAAAATAAATGGAATATCAGATAATAAGCTAATATTTAAGTTAGCAGGTTCTTGAAGGAAATTGTAAGTAGCCTTTAGTACTTGCCGCCGTGTGTCTAACTGAGCACTGGTCTGGCATGTAACTCTACAGATATTTTTTAAGTTTTCTACAACTAGATCTACAGGTGGGCTGATAAAAACTCTGCATTCCTCTAAAACAAGCAGACCATTTTTTTCGTGGTCTGAGATTGATTTTTTAAGGGCCATTGAAGTCCAAACTAATGATTCATATTCCTTGTTTTTCTGTAGAAGAGAACCTTTCAGAGCAATCATTTTTTTCTCTTTAGTATAAGAAGGATGCAGACATTTTAAATCATCCTGAACTTTTGAAGGGATCAAGAACTGGATGCTCCCCACATTAGCTGTGAATCTGTTGGTTACTGTTTCTACATTCATGGACACCAAATATCTGAACAATCCATCACTCTTAGGAATCAGAGGTTCTAAAGAGCGGGCACCTTCAGCATCTTTTTCAACTTTGTTTGCAAACTCAATAAACTCATCTTCTGAAAGTTTGTCTCTTAACCCAATGTCCAGTAAAAGTTTATGAAAGTCAGTTTCATATATCTTAAATTTGCTGATTAGTAACTCTGGGATGAACATTGAGTGAAGCTCCAAAGTATGAAATAACTTTTCCTTGTGGTCAAAAAAATAAGAGGCTTTTTGAAGTTCTCCTTTTTTATCTCTGATTAACTTCAGTGGTCTGAGAGCAGCAACAATGGTATCTTTTACATGTATAAAGTCATCAAAGTGTTTTATCTTCAAAATCAGCAAAAGTACTTCCACAAATTCATCTTCATTCAATGACGCAAAATGGTTAAGCAGATATTGAGCAAGAAAATCGACTTCCTTGATCAAAGACATGTTTGTATACTGTGCTAATTCTTTATTAAGCAACGTGTTTTTGAGGAAAACAATGTGGGTGTCCAGTTTATACAACCTTTCTGATTGGAAGCAAAATGCGGTGTCAAGAATATAAATCTTTGTATGCCCATTTAAACTCTGTCTCTTGCCTTGATGAGTCTCAAACAGTGGTAATGTCTGGAGTCTGTGTATGAAGTCTTTACTGGCAGAGGTTTTTAAACCTTTTAGAAAAAACCAAAGTAGAATATCAAGTTCAATTGTTTCAAGTTCTTCCCAGTGAATATCCTTTTCAGAGCAAAGCTGTTCAAGCACTGAGCAACAATTTTCTGTGTCCATTATGTAAGGTTTAAAAGTGGAACTTGGTGTTCCAAGGATTAAGAGGTTTAGCACTGGGAATCCTAACTTAGAAAGGATTGTTGCTACTTCACTCGCATTATCTGCAAAAGTACTCTTGAGCTTGCTGAGTGGCAGAAGAATGGTTTCATCAGGATGTTTTTTTAAATTAACTGGAAGTATTGCCCAGTCACTAAACAATGTTATAATTTCTTGGCATGTTTTATTTTTTGGGTTTATGTTATTTCTAAAAAATTGCCACAGTTCTTGAAGCCATTTTGTGTTTTCTTTCAGAAGCATAGGGTGCTTCTCCCTTCTCATTGGAGATAGCTGGCATGGAAGCCCTGGATGTTTTTTCAGCAAAAGAAACGCATCTTTTATAGTTAAGTCACGCAAGAAGCCACATTTCACTAACACCTCATGGTGAGATTTTGCAAACTCTTCACAAAAACTTGGAAACAGATTGTGGAATTGTGAGTAATATTTACTATCGTTTCTGTTGAAATATCGGAGCATGTCATCTTCAGTTACCAGTAAAGGAACATCCTGTAGGTCTACTAATTCTTCTGTTTTCTGTTTAGAAATGCAGTACTGTAACAGTAATTTGCAATTCGTCTCTTCCTTGAGAAGTGTATCTGAAATGGGCAGTGGTAGTTTTCCTTGCCATTGGGATGGAGCGATCTTTAGAAAATTGCGAAGTGATTTAGGATGCAATTCCAGGACTTTAACTCCAGCTGCTTTTAACTGTTTATACAATGAATGTGAACGTCCACCAAAAGCTACTTTCATGTCGATATTATGCAGAACAATTCCAATTCTTTCATATTCTTCATCAGAAAGAAAGTATGGCTCTTCCAATATAGAACTTTGGCCAATAAATAACCACTGCACCTGTACAGGCTTTGTCATTTTATATCGTTCTCTTTTAGACTGAGTCTTATAAACTGGAATAAATCTGTAATGCTTTTCAGAGATTGTCCTATAGACCTGATTGACCATTTCATGCCACTGTGGTGGGACTGACGCTGTAATTTCTGGGAAGAAATATAAAAACTTGTTTAGAAATAATTCACAGGAATTCCAGCTTTTGAAAACGATAGGATCTTCTTTATCTCTAATGAATTCCTTATGAATTAGATCAAGGAGGCTGCAGTAGAGTTGAGCAATGACATTAATAAGCAGAAACCTGTTCCATTCAGTCTTTAGACTTTTGCCGTCCTCGTTGCATATTCCCCTGCGTGATGAATCCACAATAAAATTAGCGCTGATATGTACAGGCAGTCCAGTTTGTTCTGGTAGAGGCAAAGTACAGAAAGCCTTGCCTTCAGGTAAATTCTGAAAATCATTAATG
Source organism: Xenopus laevis (assembly GCF_017654675.1). Classification (NCBI taxonomy): domain Eukaryota; kingdom Metazoa; phylum Chordata; class Amphibia; order Anura; family Pipidae; genus Xenopus; species Xenopus laevis. The sequence goes on along the minus strand of NC_054383.1, from coordinate 109,420,527 downwards.
CAAGCAGCCACAGCCCCATGTGGAATAAGGATTTCTTGTAAACCATCAGAAATCGTCTGTAGTGTAGCCAAACAGTCATCAGCTTCAAACCCAATCTGTTTAGCTAAAAGCCAACACTGCGTTTTTTTGGAACTGCTCGTTGTTATTTGCAATTTGTAAAACCTTCTGAATGGCACCGCCTCAGAGATATTGCTGTCATTCTCTGCTAACTGATTGAGTTTTTCCTTAAAATCGCAGCAGTTGTTCTGAAGTCCCTCGATTTTGGTTTCAATTCTTAGGATCTCATGAAGGTCATCTATTATTGAAATTTCTGAAAATGTTATTTTGCAAATGCTGTTTAAGAACAATGCCATGTTGTCAGCTTCTCTTTCCAGCTCCTGGAAAATGAGCCTGATATCATCCAACGACACCGTCTGGTCACATATCTTTGAGTTTGCCGCTGTTTCTGCTGTCCTCAGAGGCAAGCGAAAAAGTGTACCCTCTTGCAGATCAAACCAAGATGGAAGAAATGTATTATAAATGTCTTTATATCTACCCTTGAATTCATTATTGACATTAACCATTCCACCTGGGCTGTTAGAACATGATGTTGGCAAAAAAATTAGATTTGGGTCAAAGATGCCCATCCTGTCTCCAGTAATAAAAGAAGGGCAGTCTGTTATATGGTACACAGTGTTAAATCCAAGGCCAAATTTCCCAGTTTTGTCTAAACGGTCTGATTTTCCACCTTTGCCTAACTGTTGAATGCCTTCTACATCGTTTTCTGTAAATTTCTTATTATTGTAAATGCAAAGAGCAGGACCTTGAAGCAGATTCCACTCTGGCCCGAATGTGCTTGTTGTTTGGTGATTTCTACTGTCCAAGATAAAGTGGATTTCAGTAGCCTCCGAATCATCTGCATTCTGAATGAGTTCCTTCACAACATCTTTTTTAGAGGAATACTCCCTTATTATGTTTTTGATGCGTGTCGCAAGCTCTTCCCTTGCCCCAAAGTCAGAAAACAAGCTGAAAGCATTAGAAACAGTCAGTCTTTCTAGTGTATGGTGAGTCTTTGTCTTGATCCCCAGTTTTAGAGCAACTGCCCTTGGAATCATCTCATGGCAAAAACGCAGACCTTCATCAAAGGATATCCAGGGAGAATCATTAAAGAATAACTGATCAACATGTAGTAAAACACCCTGTGCATCTGGAACAAGTATTTTATGGCCATCAAGCAGGTTTCCAGGGGCATCATTATTAAATATTTTTTCTGAACTGTGGTTGATTAAACGTAATGCAACCTTGAGTTCATCCTCTGGGAGAGGGCTTTCTTTGTTCTTTTCATGCATTTTGTTTAGAACAGCCACATAGTGGTGAATGGAAAATTCCTGAGTGAGTTCAATGTATTTCCATAACTCATGAAATGCTTGATATTCCTTAGGAAGCTGATACAGGTAAGGTGATACATCAAAAGGCATCATGTATGCAACACAATTTACTGGTACAAACCCCTTACCAACATATACGAAAGGAGTGTTAGAGTCTGTCATTTCTTTCAGATGTCTTAGTTGATTTGGCTCCTTTTGCACCAGGGTGTTTAAAAAGTTATAGCAGTTCTTTGCTATTTGAGAAACATCTTCCGTTAGCAAAGAATGTATTTTACAAGCTTCCTGCAATTGCATCAAAATCATCTCAGAAGTAGGGATCCGATCCAAGCCCAAGAAAGTTAACATTCTGTCAGAAAATGCTGTTTGTTTTGCAACATGCTCTTTGCTTAATACTGGCTTAATTAGGCAAACAAGAGCCTTATGTTTATAGTGGTAAAGATCCTGTGATTTCATCAAGAGATGGTTCTTTATACCTTCATGCTGACTTTGGGAGGATACTGCAGGTAAAAACACAATGTCTCTAAACTTTGCTTCATACCCGTTACCTGGGGACAGGTAAAGTAGATCTTCCAGTAGCTCAAGCACACAACAGATTTGTTGTAAGCCCTTTTTTATATCCTTTTTCCAAACACTATTAATTTTGCTTGCTCTCTCTATCAGTTCATCCATTGGAAGTACATCTTTCCTCATTCCTAATGTTTTTAATCGTTCTAGTCTGTGACTTGTTAGAAATTCAGCACCTTGGGGGAAACACCCCTCCTCTTCATCATACAATAATGATACTTTTCCCTCTGGGTGCACCAGTTTCCCAATAAATTGTAGCTTTCCATTTGATGAAGGAATGCAAGGCTGAGACATCAACAGATTATCCAGCTGCTTGTTCTGCAAATCAATGGCATAAATTATGAGAGCATTTCTATCTTGTGCTTCTAATGAGACAAGATTTGCAAGCACAATTTCCCTGTAGAACCTTTCACAGTCAAATGTATTTGGGATAAGTTTACTAGAACAATCACTTGCAATGAAACTGTTTTTGATCCTTTCTGGAAGGAGAATTGCCATGTATGGTTTTTTAAGCACTGAAGAAAAGACTTTGTTGGCCAACTTGAGCATTTCCTCATCTTGGATATAGTCTAATTGCAGAAAGCAGGCGTATTTTATAGAGCATGATTCTTGGCCATTACTAAAGAGTGCAGGAAGACAATCTACTAATCCAAAAGCTATGGCTTGGTAGAAAGCTTTTACCACTTCAGTGCATTGGGTCTTAGATTTTGAAATGTCAGGCCAAAATGTGTGATAGTAATAATCCTGTATGTCCCCATTGTTGCTGAATATCTGTAATTGAGTCAAAGCTGTTATCAATGCAACTACAGCAGCATCACCAAGTAATTTCCTATTCCATTCTCCCTTTTCTGTTGTATCCCACAGGCTCTTTCTATTGGACATAACTGCAAAGGTTCCGTTAAGATGAAAAGGTAATCCAGAAGAGACAGGAAGGGGTAAATAACAGAAAACCATTCCACTGAAGTCGCTCAGATTAGGGGCCCATTTTCCAGTATGATGATCTTTCTTTAAAGGAAGAGCAACACCAGCAACTGGAAGGTAAGTATTTAGTTTCTTATTTTGACTGAACATCTGAAGCGACTCTTTGATTCCTAAGCTGGATTGGACAAGGTAATAGGTTTCTTCAGCTGTCTCTGTATAAGTCACTGTCATTTTTATTATATGTGACCCAGTAACATCTACGCTGTTCATGTTCATTCTAAGCACAGTCAATGCATTTATTTGTTCTTGTTGTAGAATCATATTGCGAGGCATATCCAAAGTTTGCACTTTGTCTCTTTGAACTGTCACTCTTGATTCACCAGCCTGAGGGCAGAGATCTCCTTCAAGATAGTTTAAAGTCACCTGTTGTATGTTCTTTAAGAAAATGAGAAGAGTACTGGCTGCTTCATCAAAACTGTGAGTGAAACTGCGTATCTGTTCTTCAGTAAAGGCCCGTTGGCAGATTTGGGAATCTTTTGCTTCTGTCTCTGTCCTGAAAGGAAGGCGGATTAGAGTCCCATCAAAGTAAAATGGCTGGTTCAGTTCACAGCCAAACACATCAGAAAAAGGCTTAAATTGATCTGAAAATACATGAAGAATTTCAGGTTTCATTTGAAGGTTCAGCTTGATTCCAGGGTTGCCAGAATTTATTTTATGTTTCTTAATGTGGTTGACATTGGGGTCAAATATAAGAACGTTTGATCCACTCATTATTGATGGTACATCTGTAATGTGATACACTGTATTAAAGCCCAAACCAAATTTCCCAATTTTCTTCACTTCAGTTTCCTTTGTGGCAGCTCCAATACGGGTAATATTGCGGAAATCATTTTCTGTGAACTTGCTGTCGTTGTAAGACCAAAGCGCTGCTCCGTGGCAGTTGGCCATGTCAGGATCTATCAGACTTTGTCGTGATCCAGAATTCTGCCTCATATCCACTAAAAATTGACATACTGTAGCCTCTGCATCTTCTGCATTCTGTATGAGTTCTTTAAAAAGTTCCACCTGCTCGCTATATTCTCTTAGAATGTTTTTAATTCTAAGTGTGACGGGTTCTGAGGGTCCCCAAGGCTCAAAAAACTCCGGGTTTAGTACCTTAGTGCTTAAAAGGGGAATATTTAGAAACCTGGCAGTTGCAGAGGAGACATCTTCATGAACAACGTGATAGTCTGTGCTGTTCTCAGGAATTTCATTTAAATGCTGCTTGTCCATATCACAAAACACCGTCGTGCACAGTGGCTGTAGGCTAAAGCCATTTCTGCCATTCTCTACTGGAATAGGAAGATCGTCATTTCCATGAACAGATTTTGCTTTCATCCAATCCAAGATGGATATTGCCAGCCTCATTTCCTTCAGACAGTTAGACTTATGCCCGGTGCCTAAGCTTTTCTTCAGTGTATAAAGTATGCTAGTCACTTCTTTCTCTGCCAGTTTCCCACGGACACCGCATTTGATGAAGAGGTCTTTGTAGATTAGAAACTCCTCAGGCACTTTTTTCACATAGGAGCTTAATTCCAAACTTTCAGGGTACAACAAAACAATGTCACCTACATTGGAAAAGTCCTGTCCATTCCAAATGCACAAGTTCTGCAGATATTTGCAGAATTGGTAAAAGTTGTCCTGCATATATTTGTAAATAGTATGCAGTTTGATGTGGAAGGAGAGGGTGTCTATCTCTCGGAACCTTCTGCTAAGAATATGAAGATTTTCAACTACTTTTTCAGGAGGCGGTGGTTTGTTTAAGCCAAGTATCTCACTTGCAGATTCATTGAAGTCATTTGTTATGTACATTGAATATTCCACAAAGTTTCTGAACTTCATGCTTTTAAGTTTCACTGGCTCAATCCGCAAAGTCATTGATTCAATGGGAACCCAAGGAAGGCTGCATAGTCTGCCCAAATCGTTTTTATTACACTGCGATAAAACACCAGTCTCATTGCAAACTTTAATAAGAGCTTTGGCCTTCTTTAATGAAACCTGATAATGACCTTGAGTTATTTTATTGGAAATCTGTAGAACATCATCTACTGAGATTCTGTGTATGGAATCCTTTAAGCCCAATGTCCTTAATGACTTCAAAACTGCTGTTTCATTGTAAGCTGCAGGTGGGAATTGCTCTGGTCCAAAGAGTTCTTTAAATATGTTTACTGTAGGGTCAAAAAGAACAGAAGGCTGGATGCATTTCCCATTGAAAGGGATGAACGCAAGTTTTTTGCACAGTTCTATCAGTTCTTTACTCTGAGTGAACAGTGTATCACCATTGCGCAAAATCCACAGCATTATACTCTGTGCATGTGTCGGAAAATTTGCATATAATCCCTGATGGATGGCTCTCACTAAAAGTAATGCTGCATCTTTAGCATGTAGAAAAGGTATATTCATCAGGCAAAGAAGTCTCCTGTCCACTTCATCTCTGCATTTGATGAGTGTTTTTGGAAACACCAAGTTTCCTGGGACCTCTGGGAAAGTGCTTTTTTCCAGTGCATGTAAGTTAAGAGCAGGTACCAGTGAAGAGTTAGACATAGATAAAGTTTCCACACTGCAAAAGACAGGCAGCTGGTAAATAATAGTCAGTTCAGGCTTACTGAGGGAGTAGGCTTTCGAAAGGAAGTTTGCAAACATCTGTAGGTTTTTTGCAGGCATGCTTGCCAGGATTTGAGTAATTTGTTTCAAATTCAAATAAGAAAATATTTTTAGGATGTTATTTGGAGTGGGCACCAAGATGTACTCTGCAAGTTTTTGATGCCACAACCAGGAGTTTGTCTTTTTTATAATGGTGCAGCCAACTTGCTCAAGCACCTTGACAATGCAGTCATTCAAGCTGTGACTTTCTTTGCTCTGATACAGTAAAGCAGTATTTTTCCGCAGTCGAGCAAGACGAACACTGGTGCAGCCTCCAGAAATATAATTTAATGGCACCAGTGGTTGGTTTTCGAAGGAGTTCAAATCGTTATAACGTTGGAGCATTGCCCAGAATGCACTGAGCCATTCAACTGGTGGGTTACTTGGGTCTCCAGGATTCCAGATGACTTGGTTGTCACTAGTGTTCCACTTTTTTGGAAGGGATGCACTCAGGTTCCGTTTTATGAAATCAATGTCTAAGCACACAAGGTTCTTGAAAATTTCTGGAGAGAAAAAAAGAACAAAATATTGTCAATCTTAGATTTTTAAAAAAGAAAACATATTCTTACAATGAAAAAGACTACAGAAAAACATTTGATCATAACATAATTAAAAGATCAAAGGTTTCTGCCAGATCTTGTAACATATTTGTAGCAACCAAGCAAACTTTGCTCTCAAACAGCAGAACAGTTGGTTGCAATGGAATAACAGCACCGATGTTTGTGTTGGGGTTTTAAAAGAAAAGCATATGGGTTAGGACAGGTGGCTGTTTTCCTGCAAGTCCCTCTCAGCCTGGACTGGCAATCTGTGGATTCTGGCAAATGCCAGAGAGGCTGCTGTAAGATGCCATACACAATCACTATTTAATGAGCCAGTGAAGGGTTGTTTGGGCCTTTGTGTACTTGAAATTCCAAGGCCTATTTTTGTATATTGTTTATTTTAGTATTTTCATAGAAATGGATACAGAATAAAAAGGAGGGAAAGGGAAGGCCAGGGCCTATTTTTAATTCCAGTCCAGGCCTAGTCCATCCCCTTTGGGCTGTCATTATAATACCCCTTCTTTTGCAACATAATTGGAGGAGTCATGTCACCAATAGGCGCTAAGATCTGTGCCTTTCTCATGAATAAGAGGTGCTTTCATTGGGCAGAATAGGGGAGATACATCATTGAGACACACAAGCTATGAAGAGACAATGGGCCAGATATAGTGTGAAAGCTGCTGCGCTGAAGCCATCTACATCTCCTTCAGAAGACAGTTTAATAACTCATTTAGCACATGTAGCTGTTTTGGGTGTATTGCTTTCTTCCTCACAGAAAGGGTCATATTTTGATCCTGAATATAAGTGCATCTCTTAGTGCTCATTTGAAAAGCATTCGCTTCAGGGGTCTTGCTGTGTTCTGCACCTAGCGCTGGATTGGAAATCTGAATGATGGGCACGTTGGACACATTTATGCCTCCCCAAACCCACCCCTCATAAGTACAGCTCTGCTAAATGCGAGAGGGTATATATAGTCCCCAAAATCCAAACAGGCTCTGTTTCTAGCAATAGGAATCTAATGCTAATGTCAATATAGGTACATCATCGGGCAACAATGGCACAACACTTCTCTGTGCTGTTATTACATGATAGTGGTCGCTGGCAATTTATTTATATTGTGCTACTTGTGTACGCAGCGCTATACAGCAGAACAATAAAATGATAGAAAAAACAGGGTCACTACAATAATAATGACAAATAAATACCAAATAGAGTTAAAATTAAGATTGAATGTAATAAAAGTCGGTAACGGAAAAAGTATTTGCAATGCAAAAAGTTATGCCTTTGCCTTGTGCCAAAAAATTCTCTTTTTGCACAAATTTAATATAGCTTTTAGGGACCTCTTCCAACAGTGGAAGAAAGTTTGGAAATTTTATGGTTTGCGCCAGTGCGCAGTGAATTGAATAAAACTTCTTACTGAAAAGTTGTTATGTTTGCTCCTAAAGATTATGACATCTTCGAACACTTCTTGTGCAATTAAAATTCGCAATGCAATTCCAGCTTGAGGAAGAATATTACATTGCCAAATGCAGATTTTTATTCTTATTGGTGCAAATTGTTTTTCTCTTGTGACTTTTATTACATTCCCCCATTAGTGTCTAAGAGACATGAGGATGGAGGTCCCTGCCCCGTAGAGCTTATAATCTAAATGGAAGGTTAACTTATAGACACAAATAGGTTACAGTGGGTGACACTGCCGTATAAGTTCCCAGTTCAGGTATTATGTGAGTGCTCCAAGACTTTGGGGTATATTTATCAAAGAGTTTAGTTAGAGATCCCACAGTCCTCTAGAGTGAAATTTAAATTCTAAATTTAATTTCTATGGGATTTTGAAAGGCGTATTTATCAAAGGATGAACTTCCACTTTCACCCATTGATAAAAACTCTTTTAAAAATCCCAAAGAAATGAATTGAGAGTGGCGGAATTTAACTCCAGAGGACTGTGGGATCTCTAACTTCAATGTTTTATAAAGATACCCCATAGTCTTTTAGTTTAATTTCTGAAGAGGCTGAGGGAGGATTTTCTCTGGAGGAATTCAGGGATGGCATTCCAAATGTAAGAAGCAGCAAAACAGGAAAGTTTGAGGCCTTTTTGATGTCTACTATGTCCAGTTAAACAATCAATTGGTTGCAGTGGCATAATTAAAGTGCGCCAGGCCCCCCTGCAAAAAAAAATCGACAGAGGGGCTCAGCACATTCGATCCCCATCCTCCCACCCACTTCCCATCCCGCCTCAGCCCAGCCAACTCCATGCCCCGTCTCTGCCATTCCGGCCCGATCCACTTCCCCCTTCCTCGCTGGAGGTAGGAGAGTGGCTGGGGAGGAGGGTTTTTTATTAGCTATAGAGAAAGCAGACACAGTCTGGGCCCCCCTGTTACCCGTTCCCCCCTGTGACAGCGTGGTCTGCTTCCTCTACAGTTATGCCACTACTTCAAACAGATGATAGGTCTGCTTAGTCACTATGGTTCAATAGATTTATGACTTTATTGCATTACCCTCTAGTGGTTCTGTAACAATAGATGTATGACAAATATTGTATTACCCTCTAGCTGCTTTGTAACTATGGATTATATAAGACAGCTATTTATATAGGAGCAGTGTATTGTACAGACGAAAAACAGCCTCTGCATGGAGGGCTTCACTGCTGTTACTGTTGCTGGCACACCAATGAGTGCTGAATTCCATTACAATTAAAAGATACCTTCTATTTGAAACACTGCAATTTCAATTGGTTATAATAGGGATCTGAGACAAAAGTAATTTATTTGGGTACATTTCATATGCCTGAAAAAGCGACCTGCAAAATGTCAGACATCATTTGAATGCTTGTAGTCAACAGCAATACAGAATTACTTACTATGCTGGCCGATGATTCTGAGCTGTACAAGCAGATCCTCGGGAATATCGTTGGGTAGAAATCTCAGTGAGAATCCCGGTAATAAAATCCTAGAGAGAGAAATGGCAGTTAAACGGCATGTGTGGCAATTGTTGTAGAAAATAAAGTGCAGCATGTGTAACGTTCGCTGCACACACACACACAGTTACGCTCATTTAGTAATTGCAATGGTACCAGTACAAACTTCCACTCCTAAGGACAAATTAGCTGAGCATTTTCACTGGATGCCCTCAAACATATTAAAAGTCCCTAAGGCTCAGATTAAGACTTCCATAAAATAAAGCTCTTGGCCTGTGGCCTCCTACCTATATACAGTCATGGTATTACTGAAGGATTCTAGTATTTATATAAGTTTAACAGCAGGGGTAGATTATTCCATCTATTATCATGTACATGAACCTATTAATCACTAGGTCTATCCTGTCATTCAAATGCCTGTACACATACACTTTCAAATGTAGGTTTTTGCCAGGTGTACATCATTTTACTGAAATGATCCTAATACACCCGAATCTGTGCTGTCACACACACATCTTTCAAATAGGCTAATTGGTTGTCAGGTTGCGAAACCTTTTGCCATTCACAGCCTCACCTGGGAAATTCTGTACTATCAATGTATGCCATGCCATTGCAGTCTGTGTTCTGAAAGCTAATGAATGTCCCATCGGATAATGGCAGCAACTGGATGTTCAGTAGGTCGTTATAATCTCCATCGCTGATAATGTATTGGAGAAGAAGTAGGTTTTTTTTATATGGAAAGGTTTTCCAGTTTCCATTCCGCAAGAGCTTCCGTATAGAAGTTGGAGAAACATTGTTTAGCGTTTTGGAGCTGCTCTCGGCTAAGGTGAGTGTTTTATGCACATGCACTGGAACGTTGACAAGGGGCTGATTCTGCAGTAAGAGAAGTACCTCTAAACAGTTACGGAGTTCTTTATCATTACAAAATAGAAATACAGCTTCAGGTGCTGATATCCAGTTGCTTTGGCCAGCAGTCTGCAGTACTTTTTCCCTCATGAGACAACTTGCCATCTGTTTGGTTAGGGTAAACCATCTTCCTTTATGTTCAGTCTTGGCTGGGTCTGGCCAAATGGCATATGCTACTTCTGTTGTAATCTTTGAGAGATTTACCAATGATATAGCATCCTTAACAGCACATGTATAAACTAAGGGGAGCAACCTTTCCACCAAAATATGGTTCCATTTGGCTGCTTCATCGTGCTGCTGGTCAACTTCAAGCCATTTCATGCTTCTGCGGTCATCCGTGAGATCAAAGCATCCATTGATGATAACAGGAAGACCTGTTCTGTTTTCCTCCTTGTCAGGGAGGGGCAGAATACAATTCAGCCGACCAGCAAACAGGTCAATGCCCGTCTGGCTTAATGGATACGCCAAGTCAAGAGCAGGTTTGTTACACAACTTATTACCTAGTTCAATAAGGTCTGCAAAGAGATCTCCATGGACCGAGCTGGCTGTCACCAGCCATTTGCATTCTTCTTTGTCTTTCTCAAAAGCCTTTAGAGACGTCACCTTGTAATATGTCTTTGCGGCTATGTCTTCTAAATGTATTTCTGCTATTCTTTTTGCAGAAACCCTAACTGTTAGCAGATTGCACACCTTACCGTCACTGCCGATTTTCTTTAGTGACACAGTGTTTACATGGCGGAGGAAAAGCAAGCTGATGTTGGCATCTTTAATGAAGGAATCGAAGAGTTCCTGTACCTTCTCTGAGCTGTAAATATTCTCAGAGATTTCAGAGGGTTTCACTCTAAGTGGGAAACGAAATAAGGTGCCTTTGAAACAGCCATTGCTAAGGACTTCATTCCAAGATCCACAGCCGACGGCTTCAAAACCTTTCTGAAATGGATGAAATTGGTCTGCCAGTTCATCTAACCATTTTCTGCTTCCTTCAAGGCTCCACAGAAGTCCTCCTCTACGGAAAACATCTTCTTGTGGGTCCAGGATTCCGATATATTTTCCACTGAAGATACAAGGATAGTCTGTGTGGTAAAGATGGGTAGATGACAGCATACAGTTTAGTGTATTTTTGCACCTTTGCATATGAAAAATATTTGAAATAATAAGAGTTCTAAAGGAAAATATCCACATATTTTCATATCAAATATTAAATTACCTGTAATATGATAGACAGAGTTGAACCCTAGACCAAATCTCCCAACTGTATCCGGATCTTTACGCTTGATGCTGTTTCCTGGCTTTTGTATTCCATCCCAGTCCCTGTCGGTGAACATCTCATTATTATATACCAGCAGAGCGGGACCTGTAGGAAAAATTAAACTCAACATATAGTTGCTGAATGTACTGCCCTAAGCGATCCTAATAAGCACCTACCTGTATATTAAACATTATGGTTGCAAAAAAGCACCGTGATTAAAAGCTGGAGCCGAACGCAAGGCTTTTAAGTCAAAAACTTTGAAAACCACTTCTATAGAGGAATGTATTAGAGAATATAGCATTACCCAGTATACATTCTACCAAATAATTATCACAAAGGGAGAGATAAGATCTCCAAGACCAAGTTTATTAGGACTAGAAACTTTAGCAGACACTGCTAAAACAAGTATTGTGGGGTGCACAAGTGTGAACCCCCCTGTGTTCCCTTTCCATTTGAATGATGCACAAGTTGGGGGCTTTCCATGTTGCACCCATGTGCCTTCTCCATTGTATGCAGGGGTGGTTAATGCAGGCTGTGCTGCATGCAGAGTAAGTTACACACCATTCTAGAACTGCAGATTTGCACACAAGTATGCAAAACATGGCGCAAGTTGCAAAGCGAAAGAAACAAGTTGCTGTGTGACCATGAACATTATAGACTCTGTGATGCAGAATTTTAAGCTTGGACTGGAATATTTTGATTGTTTTTGTTTTAGATAGTATATCACTGCCACACCTAAGCTTCTTAATCCCTTCTCATGGGGTGGTTTGCCTGACTTTCTAAGAATTTTATAGAATTATCCTTGTCTGCAATCTGGCATTGGGTATCTATGGGTATCCAGGATGCTGGAATGGAAATAACATCAGGTTGGACATTCCTGTGCTAAAGTTCTATAGAATGTGTATAGAAAACGGATCTGCACACACACTGGTTAATGCAATCGGGGAGTATCCCCTTTTATTCAGCCAACAAACATTCAACGTTTCGGGGGGGGGGAATTCAAAGTTTCGGGGGGGGGACACTCAACGTTTCGTGGGGGGGGAACACCCACCCGGGGGGAACACCCACCCTTCAACAGGATACAATTATTAGTGCAGTAACCAGTAGGTTACTGCACTAATAATTGTATCCTGATGGAGGGTGGGTGTTCCCCCCCCCAAAACGTTGAATGTTTGGTTGCTGAATAAAAGGGGATACTCCCCGACTGCATTAACCAGTGTGCGGATCTGTTTTCTATACACATTCGTTGCTAAGGGACCCGGCCGGGTCAACGGAAGAAACACACCACCAGTTGCAGGATTGGTGAACTACAGGTGTGCGGTAGGAGAAATTACATTGTACTAAAGTTCTATAGAACATTACCTTGGATACCAGAGAGCTCATTTGAGTAAATGGTTTCAGTGCCATATTGTCTTTCATCATAAACAAAGACCACTTCTCTGGCTTTGGCATCATCTGCATTCTGTATCAGCTCCTAGGAAAACAAAGTTGCAATAGTGCAAAGTATCAGTATTAGCATTGTAAAGGTAAGTTCTATCTAGGCCAGGAACAAGGAAAAGACACCAAAGTCAAAAAAGTATGTTGAATAGTTCTAGGAAACAGAGAGGTAATCTCTCCACTGTCCTGCCCCCCCCCCCCCATTAACAAAGCCATTGTGTTAAAACTGACCACTGTTTGAGTTTTGCTGTGTTAGGAGAATGGCAGGAGTTAGAGTCCTGTGTGGGTCCATTTTTAAAACCCATACCTGACGGCTACCTGCAATTTGACCTGCATGTTCCCAACTAACCTTTGGACATTTGACCGGAAGTGACATTACTCCAGTGCCGAATGTTCCCAAATATATGTAAAAACTGGAAGAACCACGAGGGTGGGAGGGATCAAGCCCGCACCTTTGTTGGGTGCCCAGCCGGGTTACCCGTGGCCTGGCCGCACGGGCAAGGAATCAGGGACTTTTTTCCCAAAACCAAAAATCTCTGCGGGTATTCCGCAGGTATCACGCGGGTACCCGACCTGATGCAGGGACTCTAGCAGAAGTCAAATTGGAGAGTTTTGATAATTACAGCTTTTAAAACAAAAACAAAAAAATTGCCTCAAATCATCCTCCATTACTCCTGTGAAATTGTCCTGAAAGTGACACTTTAAATAATGAAGGGCAAATTTGAACATAGTTAATTTTTTTTACAATCTTTTATCACAAAATGGGCAGATTCAAAGCAATTAGAAAATGTTATTTTATAGTTGATCACATGAAAACCTATGGGTGAGATCCAATTGGAGGAGAGAAAAAATGTTTCTCTTAATTCACTTCCAGTTTTTCTCATAAACTTAAATTTTATGTGATAAACAGTGGAATTCAGGGTCGGGCTGGGCAGGTGGAACATCGGGAAAAAACCTACTCCCCATGGCCGCTGCACTCTCGGACCTCCCCCTCCCCGATCAATAACAAAAAAGAGCAGGTATGCGCTGGTGGGGGCAGGGGTGTAAAGAGGCAGAGGTGGTTTGTGGTCAGGGTGGAGGCCCTTAATTTGGCAGCCCCAGTGGGCCCTAACCCCCCCTTCTCACGCTGATGGAATTGTATCTGGCTTTATGGGAATATATAGAATTGAATAAGAAGATAAGGCTTTCTCTTCCAATTGAAACTGGTCCAATATCTTATGAGTTCAATAGCAAAAACAGAACCTAGCAATCAACCAAGGAAAACAAAAATACAAGGCTTCACTTACTTTTAAGATCTGTCCACCATCTGGATACTTCCGCAAAATATTCTGCAACTGGATCAAGAAAGGGGGTGCCCTTTGAAAAAAGTCTGCAACAACATGATTGCAAAATAAAGTGGGTGGATAATATATAGAATACATGAACATGGAATTGAAGCGTTTATCATTGAATAAAACAGGTCCCCTAACAAACCGATTTATGCACTTCCCAAGGCATCTTTCTAATGTCAGTTAGATTTTCAGTGGCGGCTGTTCAGGAGCAAAAAATACACCTAAGCCTAACTTATGTGATATGAAATGAAACACAGCAATGGTTATCCATCTGCACTTCAACCATGTTTGTATGTGAACTAAGCAAGTCTACTAGGGGTTAAAAGTTAACCAAAAAATGGGTTATGCCAGTGTTAGAGTACTGTGCTATTAATTGTCTTAATATTGTGTAACTTTATGGTTTATGGTCTGTATTTTGGTTAATTCAGGTCACTTTGAAGGAAAAACCCCTAAATAGTTCACATGGCTGGTACAGGTATGGGATCTGTTATCTGGCAATCTGTTATCCAGAAATCTTCAAATTATGGGAAGGCCATCTCCCATAGACTGCATTTTAACTTAATAATTAAAAAATTTAAATTGATTTTCGGTAATATTCGGTAGACTGGTAAAATACTGACCGGGTGGCAACCCTATCCTAGATAGGGTTGCCACCTTTTCTGGAAAAAAATACCGGTCTTCCTATATATATATATATATATATATCTATTTTCCCTATTAATAACATTGGGATCAACCATCATTTTTACTGGCTGGGCCGGTAAAATACCGTCCAGGTGGCAAAATACACACAAAAATATGAACAAAGGCACACTCACTTAAATGCTTCTGCCAAAACTCCAAGTTTTTTTCTTTTATTTATGGTGAGATCTCAGCACAGGTGGCAACCCTACTCCTAGAGTGTCCTCTTACTACCCTTAGGCCTCACATTATCTAAACTCAGTACCTCCTCCTGGAAGATGACTCTACTGATTCAGGGCTTGCTATCCTTCCCATGCTGGGTCTCTGCTCTTCCCAGGGGCCTCCCCCTTTTATAACTTACCTGTCTCCACCCCCTTGGGACTTTCCCTCACTCTTATGAAACTACTATTACTCTCTAGCTCCCTCTGGTGACCAACTCCTGACGAAGGGAGTGTTAATCCCCCCCGAAACGTTGATGCACAGGTGGTCACTTTAAATAAAAGAGGTAAGCTCCCCACCTGCAACATACATGGGGGCAAATTCACTAAGCGCCGAAGCGCTGAACGCTAGCGTCAATTCGCTAGCGTTGGGCATTTTCGTTACTTCGCAAATTCACTAACAAACGCTGGCGTAGATTCGCTAGTGTTACTTCGCACCCTTACGCCCGGCGAATTTTCGCTACGGACGTAACTACGCAAATTCAACGCGCGCAGTGTACTGAACGCTACCTTTTACGCTAGACTTCCTTCGCCACCTCAGACCAGGCGAAGCGCAATAGAGTAGATAGGGATTGCTTCCAAAAAAGTTCACATTTTTTCTAAGTCCCAAAAAACGCTGGCGTCTTTTCTATATTATGGGTGATAGGCTGAAAAAGATCGAGAATTTTTTTGTGGCTCCCCTCCTTCCCCCCTACATTTCCTAACTCATGGCAACTTAACTATACAGTGGACACATGTGTAGGGAAAAAAAAAATGTTTTGAAGGTTTCCCAGGCATTTGTAGTGATTCTACGTATTCCTCCATTGAAATTTGAATTTGGCGCCGTATGCAAATTAACCTTCGCTAGCGTAACTTCGCTTCACTTAGCGAATCAACGCTATCGCAACTTCGCAACCTTACGCTACCCCTGTGCGCAACTTCGGATTTTAGTGAATTTGCGGAGCGCTGGCGAAACTACACCTGGCGAAGCGCGGCGAAGTTGCGCCTGGCGCAACTTCGAATCTTAGTGAATTTGCCCCTTGGTGTTGTGCTATTCTCTTAAATCTTCTACATTGTACTGACGAGTGCCGACCGTCTAGAGAGATCTGCACCACCAGGGCAGGAAGCATCGTGGAAAGGGTGAGAGGTGCGGTTCATCTACACACAGGACCAACCCAATTACACACTAACCATTAAAAGAACAATTCACATTTCACCTATTGTAAGTAGATTTAATGTTAGGCACCCCCAAGTGATTGTATTTACTTACCTGAAACCCCTTGGTACTAGCTAGAATATGCCCGAGGCGGTGCAGTTTTCTGCTGATAGGAGCACCGGCCCGGGGTTATTCCAGCTAGTATCACAGAGAGGTCCTCTTCCGGCTTCTTCATTCTTCAGATTTCCCAGGACAGGCACATGTGCAGTAGAATGAAATAGCCAGCTTTTTCGTTAAAGTTCGGCTTTTCGCTCTAATGCACATTTGCAGCTGCGAGAAGCAAGAAGAAGCCGGAAGAGGATCACTCCATGGTGCGCACTGGAATAACCCTGGGCCGGTGCAGTTTTCTGCTGATAGGATAGGTTTCAGTAAATACATCCACTTGTGGGTGCCTAACATTTGGCACCACAAGTGGGATATGACTTTCCTTCTCCTTTAAGAGCAAAATAACAGCAAAATCAGCCATATTTATTGCAAAAGCTACAGATTCACTGAGCAGTAAAAAAGTAGATAAATAAGACTTACCCATGTTTGCCAGAAATTCAATTCCAGCTCTTCACTGACACTGCAAGATGACCAATAAATATACTGTTTTTACATACAAATCAAAATACCTTGCTGATAAATTATTAAAAGTAATGCTTAAACAAATTTTAACATGTTTATATAAATATATATAATACTCAATGAGCTATGAATATCCTGTAAATTATTTCCTTATAAATGGTGCTTAATAAAGTCATCAGTTATAACCAATGATTAGTGAGGCCTTCGCCCCTGTGCTTTTATAGGGTCATGAAACTCCTCTGTGACTTCTAATATCCTTACTTTTTACAAAAGGCGGTACTTTATTCACTATATAATTTTCAGTTTACATCTAGGGTATATAGTATCCCATAGATATTTGGAAACCTAAGTTTGGACCCTTCCAGACATTGCCATCTCCAGCTCCTTGCATGCACCTCAGAGGTTGGGCATCATTGGCTGATGTTGGATAATGCTTATCTAGTGAAAAATTGAAAAGGGAACCTTTGGGTATACATGCAGGTATGGGACCTGTTATCCAGAATGCTTGGGACCTAGGGTTTTCCTGGTTTAACAGATCTTTCCATAATTTGGATCTTCACAGAAAATCATGTAAACATGAATTAAACCCAATAGGCTGGTTTTCTTTCCAATAAGGATTCATTTGATCTTAGTTAGGTCAAGTACAAGCTACTGCTTTATTATTACACAGAAAAAGGAAATCATTTTTAAAGATTTGGATTATTTGGATAACATGGAGTCTATGGGAGACAGCCTTTCTGTAATTCAGAGATTTCTGGATAATGGGTTTCTGGATAACGGATTCCATACCTGTATTTGGCATAATGTTATTCCTGTCTTTATTTCTGCACTAGATATTTGTCTTTTGGATAACTGAGTGCATTATGAAAGACGCCGGCAATTCCTACTTGCTTAAAGCAACGGACCATTGGTCAGACAATGGACCAGTGCCATCTGCACCTTGGCTGCTACAGGCAGGGGCGCATTTATATTAAGGCCCCCCGAAGGCCTGTGCCTAGGACGGCATGGTTTATGGGGTGGCCCTTGGGGTGCCTATTTTTTACATTTTGTTTTTTTTTTAAATCCCCCCATCCATAGGAAATCCTGTGACAGAGCTGGGGGGGTTTCTACATGATCCAGTATTTTTGCATGTGAAAAACACTGGGGTAACAGTCATCCTGTTAAAGTTCCAGGGGTACCCAGGGCACAAATAAGCAGTCACCCCAAATCTCCCCTAACTGGCCTTCATGCTGGGCCCCCTTAGTTCATAACAAGGTTACAGATATATAGAAACACTGGGGTAACAGTCATCCTGCTTTAGTTCCAGGGGTAACCAGGGCACAAATAAGCAGTCACCCTAATAATGAACTAAACTGCACCACAAGCTGCACTCCCCAGTAAGTTATGTTATAGAGGTAGTATGCACAACCATTTGAATGTGTTTCTATTGAAACACTGCCAGGATTGCTATCAGGATTAATCACAGCTCTAGTACTGGATGTTGGGTGCTAGGTAACCAGAGGAAAGCAATGCTTTACACAAAACAGGAATTAACTGCAGTGAAAGAAAAGCTTTTAATGAGCAATAAGTAAACATTAAAATTGGATGTTATCCACAAATGCTTGATATGTACTTTTGTTTTCTTTTCTTTTTATTTCTGTATTTGACATGTTTGTTGAAAACAATAAAAACAATTAAAAAAAAAAACACATTAAAATTGAATAATGGACACTGGTAGGTAATAAAATACAATGAAGTTCTTAGGTATCAAAGCAAAGATTCACCAATTTGGAGAAGAGGTCCAGGTACAACGCCCTGAACCTTCAGCTGAGGGATCGGATAACTGAGTAGAAAAAAGGAGCAGGCATTTCCAAAGACCAACCTTCCAGACAGACATGTCAAATAAAAAATTGCAGTGCACTAGGATACAGCCTTACGCGTTTTGTATCATTCAGATACTTAATTATAGCCTATGATTAAGTATCTGAATGCTACGAAACGCATAAGGCTGTATCCTAGTGCACAGCAATAAAATACTTTTTATTTGACAAGTCTGTCTGGAAGTGCCTGCTCCTTTATTCTACTCAATAAGTAAACATTAACAAAGGTAAGCCAAAAATTCAGAAGTCCATATACAGGCATTACATTGGGGCAAATAGCAAGGGGGGGAAAAAGTCTATGAGATAGGCCAAGGGTCATACCACAAAATCGACAGTGACAATAATGGGACAGGGTGGGAATACACTCAATAAGAGCAGCATAGAATACTCAGGCAGAATAGTGTTGGCTTGATCACTACAAAAATATTAATCATCCAGCCCAGAGACATGGAATGGGCATGAAAAAAAAGCCCTTTAATTGGAAAATGACCTGCAGCTGGATCAGGTAACTAACAAGTGTGAACCAAGGAAGGCAAGGGCATGGACCATGCTCAACCTGGCTGCACAGCAACCAATACATGGGATATTCCCAGTTCTAGACTGGCCAGACCCTATCAAATGCAAGCTGAGTACATTTTTGCACATGGGTGCATTCTTTAAATAAAAATAATCGTGTCACACCTTAAACAAACACTGCTTTATAAAAAGAAGTTCAGAAGCAAAGCCACATGCAGTAGAGATCACAGAAAAGATAATCTGAATGCAAACATGTTACTTGGTTAAAAATTGGATGACTCCCAACCTGTCTGTAATTTAAAGGGGTTGTTCACCTTTGACTTTAAGTATAATATCAAAAGCAGCAACAATAAATATGTAGCTTTATAGAACATTTGTTTTTAGATTTTTTAATTTGAAAGATAGAAAGTGTCAGAAGGATGGCAAATAATTAAAAAACTATAAATAATTGAAAGATTGCTTAAAACTGGCCATTATATAACATACTAAAACTTAACTTAATACATCTTTGGCAATAACATACATCTCATTGTTGATGGAGGTCCCTTCTAGATTCCCAGGTATCCCCAGGCTCACCTTTAAATTGTATAAAATTGTATAAAATAATGGGTAGAGTCTGTAGCTGCTATATTCTTGTAAGTTGTAAATTCAGCAATTGCTTTAGCATCAGATATGCATTTTGTTTTAATAGTTCAGTTTTATTGTACAAATGCATTTCGCAATATTTCACGGGGTCATGGGGCAGCATGGGGACCCATTTTTTGGGGCCTGACTCACAGGTTAAAAATGCCTGAAAACAGCTACAGCCAATCTACATTAAATTCAGTACCATGGACACCTATACAATCACACAGACAGCCCCAGCAGGGGGCAATTGCCTCCTCTTCTTTTAACACTTTCCCCTCCTTCTAAATATTCAACTAATGTAACAGCACAATGTGTTTTTAAATAAACACTACTGAGTTTCTATTTATCAGATTAAAATCACAGGATGACAAAGGAGGGAACACCATGCATAATTAATCAGAAGTAGCATTAGATTTGGGGGGGGCGGATGCATTACCAGTGAGAAGTGCCACATGATTAGAGGCAACATGGATAATAATAATGGCAGCTGTCATACTGCTTATTAATTCTCAAAGGTTATACAAAACTCAAGCAAAGCTTACACCAAAACAAAGGCCAATGCGGTTCCAAGAGAAACAAGCCAGTGCTTCTGTAGCAGGCACGGGCTCACCCTGTGGCACCTTTGGGAGGTAAATCTTTATGGCAAGGGGTAGCTTAGTTTGTACGGGAATGAGGAACACGCTTGCAGTGACTGTGGCAGGGAGAGTTCACTGTGCAGTGGAAGGATAGAGCTCAATATACAGACTCATTTTTGCTGGAGCAGAGAGCTCACTCGGCAGTCTCAGGCAGGCCCGGACTGGAAATCTGTGGGTTCTGGCAAATGCCAGAGGGGCTGATATAAGGCGTCATAGACAGTCAGTATTTAGTGGGCTGGTGGGGGCTGTTTGGGCCTCTGTGTACCTGAAATGCCAGGGCTTATTTTAATTCTCAGTCCGGACCTGGTCTCAGACACAGAGGCTATTGTAACTATGCAGTCTCTGGGGCAGGGGAATTGTCACTATGCAGTCTCTGGAGAAGGTAACTCACTTTTCTTGCTGAGAGCTAAATAAGCAGTCTATGTGATATGTGAAAGGGTAAAGTCTACTATGAAGGCTAAGGGGCAGGGGAGAAATCACTATGCAGTCTCAGGGGTAGTGGGGTTGTAACTATACATTCTCTGGAGTAGGTAGCTCGTTATATAGTCTCTTTTAACTAATTAAGCAGACTGTGTGAAAGGGGAAAGATCACTATGCAGTCTCTGGAGCAGAATAGGCATAACCTCACAATGTAGTCTCTGGTGTAGGGGAGAATTCACTATGCAGTCTTTGTGGCAGGGGAGAGCTCACTGTGCAGTCTCTGGTGTAGGGGAGAGCTCACTATGCAGTCTCTGTGGCAGGGGGAGCTCACTATGCAGCCTCTGTGGCAGGGGAGCGTTCACTATGCAGTCTTTGTGGCAGGAGAGAGCTCACTGTGCAGTCTCTGGTGTAGGGGAGAGCTCACTATGCAGTCTCTGTGGCAGGGGAAAGTTCACTATGCAGCCTCTGTGGCAGAGGAGAGCTCGCTGTGCAGCCTCTGTGGCAGAGGAGAGCTCACTGTGCAGTCTCTGTGGCAAGGGAGAGCTCACTATGCAGTATCTAGTATAGGGGAGAGCTCACTATGCAGTCTCTGTGGCAGCGGAAGTTCATTATGCAGTCTCTGTGGCAGAGGAGAGCTCACTGTGCAGTCTCTGTGGCAGAGGAGAGCTCACTGTGGTCTCTGTGGCAAGGGAGAGCTCACTATGCAGTATCTAGTATAGGGGAGAGCTCACTATGCAGTCTCTGTGGCAGGGGAAGTTCATTATGCAGTCTCTGTGGCAGAAGAGAGCTCACTATGCAGTCTATGGAACAGGGATTAACGCATTATGTAATCTCTGGTGTAGGGGAGAGCTCACAAGCAGTCTTTTTTGGCAGTCTCTCTATGCAGTGTATGTGACAGGGATAAACTCACTATGCAGTCTCTGGTGTAGGGGTAAACTCACTTCATAGTCTCTGTGGTGAGAGAAACGTATGTGTACAGTATGTGGGGCAGTGTCTCTTGGTAAGAGGGAGAGGTCACTACACTTCTCTTTGGCAAGTGAGACTTCCACTTCCAGTCTGTGCCAATGAGATCTCATTATGAGGGACAGGGGAGAAGTCAGTAGACAGTCTATGTGTTGTGGGGATTGCTAATTATTTTTTTACTAATATGAAGATTTTTAAACAACTGAACTGCCCGATTGCTGCTGTGAGACTACTTATTAAAAGGAATCAGCCACAATGAATATGCACATTCTATTATTCTGTACTAACCCTTAGCTTAGTGCAAGCTTCACTTACTAAATGATAAATAGCTGAGTTCTGTAGAAATTCATTTACCAGATATATGGTTCAGTAAAGAAAATATAGAACACAATTACGCCCTGTTCCCTTTGCCAATACACACAGTGGGCAGACATCATTATCAGTGTAATGGAGCAGATGTAGAAAAGAGAGAGATCTTACCAAGTCCTGCTACGCTCTGTGTCTCTGCATCTCTGCTGCCCTGAGTCAGCCTCCTGCTCTTTTATTTACTGTGTCTAGAAACGAAACTGAAACCTGTTTTCCCAATTTGTGAGTAAAACCCCTCCTTCCCAATTCAATTTTCTGTTCTTCTTTTCTGAGTAGTTTCGTTTCACAGCCTGAAACTTTGATTTCTTCACGCTGTATCAGAAAGCCCAACAGAAAAGCAGACATTAACCCCTGCTCAGTCTAGAAGGGCAGATGAATAAGGGATGTCAATGCTGCTATTATTATAAGATGTAAGCGCCACTTTGAACAACAAGGCTAAACATTAGAGAATGGAAAGTTCTATTTACCTTTCCATTTCCTGGAACATCTGGACAATTACATGATTGTAGTTCTGAATATATTCTATGTGAAGCTTACAACAAAACCTTGTCGTTTTCTGTTCCTAGGGCCAAGGGTGCGCAGGGTGCCTATAAGCACAAGGCTGTGAGGAGGGGTAATTTACTTCCCATGGGGTGCAAGTGCAGGAGCACCCACTTACAGATCACTTGTGCCCCCAGGTTGCTGGTCTCTGCACTGAGCTCTGGATCAAAAATCTAGTTCTCAGTTCAGACAGCAGTGTTATGCAGGCTGTGCCTCCTGATGCTCCCTAAATTAGAAGTAGATTAGTGATGTGCAGGTCGGGATTTCACGACCCACAACCGACCCTAACCCGCCCTTCCCTTAGCCCGCACCTGCCCGCTTCCCCCCTACGGATTGCTTTTATACACCCGTGCGGACCGCCCCACTGATGATGTCACAAAAGGGGCGAGAAGGTGCATGGTCTATAAAAGACGAACCTGGAAGATGGAAGCCGGCATTTGACGGGGTAGGGCGAGAAGGCGCAGCGTCTATAAATGACGAACCTGGAAGTCAGAAGCCGGCATTTGACGGGGCGACAAGGCGCAGCATCTATAAAAGACGAACTTGGAAGACGAAAGCCGGCATTTGACCCACGAAGAAGCGTGCGGGTAAACCTGCGGGTGCCGGGTCAGCCCGCACATCACTAGAGTAGATGGGGGACGGGTTGGGGGACACCTATGGAGCCGATTTACTAAAGTGAAACTTTGTTGGGGTGTGGCTTTTTGTCACCAAAATGAGTCACAGACTTTCGAGATTTATTATGCGTCAAAACGTTGACAATTCCAAATTCCGAAAATACTCCAGCTAATACCAGTCAAAATCATGTAGAAGTCAATGGTAAATGTCCCTTTAACAACTTTTATTTACCTTTTAAAAACAATCATAAAAACAGATGGAACCCACGCTTAACGCATTTGGTGGCATCTCACCATTTCTTCAGAAGCTGCGTATGTGCCAGTGATTTTTATGCTCTTTCTTTGTTGCATTCTGCATTGTAAAAGGGGCCATTGATCTTTTCTGAAATTTAGGGAATGTGCAGGATAATGAGCATCGTTATCAGCTCTGTGCTGAACGTCTGTGGTTGCCCTGGGTTGGTACAGTATCCTTAAACATATTTTGTAGCATTTCTAGTCTATTTCTTGATTAATCCTTAGTTCCCCTTTAAAGCTTCCTACTTTGCGGAAACAATATAAGGAAGGTTTTTTTCTGTTTCAGCACAGTACTGCCCCCACGCATAAAAAAGCTATACAGAGTTAGTTTACTGAGATGGGAGCGGAAACACATCACTGGCTTGCACAGAGCCCTGACCTGAGTCAATCTGAACACCTGTTGGCTGAATTGTAATGCATGAACCTCAACACCAGTGCCCAACGTCACTAATACTCTTGTAGATGAATGGAAACATCCTACCAAAGCCTTCCCAGAAGAACAGAAGATGTTACAGCAATATATGGAGGACCGAGTTCATATTAAAACCTTTGGTTAAGGGAGGAGATTATGGACAGGCATTTGTACTAAAGTGAGGGGTTCCAAAATATTTTATTCTACAAAGATGCAATATTGCAATCATCCCGGGAGTTCCAGTTGTAAGGGGGTGGGCATGCCGTTGGGCCCCTTTTACCTAAACCAGTACAGGCCCTGTCCTCCTTAACTTTTGCCATCTTGAAATTCATTTGTAGTCAGTGGCTAATCCAGATGGTTCTGCCCGATGCATACATATGATGTCAGTACGGGTGGGGAGCAACCTAATAAGGGGGGTGTGGCCTGCCACATGGAGACAGAAGTGAGGAGATGCCACCTCAGGAGCCATCAGAGAAGCTGAAGCCACTGAGGAGAAAGAAGATATCACTGAAGAGGAATAAGGCCCCTGATAAATTCCACTGAATACCAATCTTCATAATCCCAGGCCTGGATTTGTGGAGAGGCCACCGAGGCCCAGGCCTAGGGTGGCAGGCATGCTGCCCAACCACACCCACATTGGTTCAGAAACACTGGGGATGTGCAGGTGATACAATAGCTTTTTAAATTTCCCTCTAATAAAAAGAAGGGATCGGGGGTGACGAAAAGCAGCGGGCCTAGGGGTGCCCGTTATGTTAATCCAGCTCTGCTTAAACCCCTAGCCACCAATGCAGCTCTAAGGTTATCTCCTAGCCAACAGTGCTTTTTTTAAATAACTTGTAGGAGGTCCCTGGCCACCACTTTTTTAAAAACTTTTTAGGTGGGCCCTGGCCACCATTGTTTTTGTAACCATTTTTTTTGTACGGGGCAAAACCTATTACAAATCTCCTGGCCAAGAATTAAAGTTTGTGTTTATAGATTAGGCATGCAAGTAAGGGGAAGTTATTTTCATATTTTGCCATTAAGACATAATTAATTACTTTTTATTATTATTATTATTATTATTATTATTCTGCAGAAAAAAATCTAAAGCTAAGTGCAATTTAAGCAGGTGGCAATTCTAACTTAAAGAGTCTACCTGGACGTGGTGACAGGCTTAATAGGCAGGCTTAATAACCCTTTGGCTAAAAGTGTTTTTTTTACTGTTTTAGCACTCTTGTCTGTGGCCTTTGTACTTATTGGTGGGTGAGGGTGGGCCCAGAAAAGGTTGTTGTGAGGGGTCCAGAGTGGTTTCTGATACACACTGCAAATTAAAAAGCTACAAGGACATACGAGCCCTGACAAATGCTAAATTCATCAAACCTATTTTGTAATGATTTTAAAAGCTGTGACAGATCTCTGTGAAAAAAAGTACAGCCATGTATAAGTCAGTCAATACTGTTAAAATCAAAGCAATGTCATTCTGTTTGTGGAAACAGGAATGTAAGTTGAAGAGTTTCTCAACTCTGCACTGAAAATACAGAAACAGCCATGTATGTCACTAACATGAGAGAAACACACATTGTGACAGCATCAGACTTGGGGGGGGGTCTGGGCTCACCAGGGCTGCCAAGTCGGGGGCCGGGACCACACACACCCCCAGTTAACTTTGATTGGTTCAATTTTTAAAAGCAGATGTGACTGTTGCATAATATAATGTGTGAGCAGGAGTACAGGGTGGCGCTGAAGTTAAAGGGGTTGTTTGCCTTTAAATTAAGTATGATGTAGAAAGTGATATTCTGAGGCAATTTGCAATTGATTTTAATTTTTTATTATTTGTGGTTTTTGCGTTATTTTGCTTTTTATTCAGGAGCTCTCCAGTTTTCAATTTCAGCCATCTGGTTGCTAGGGCCCAAATTACCCTGGCAACTATGCATTGATTTGAATAAGAGACTGGAATATGAATAGGAGAGGCCTATAGAAAATGAGCATTAAAAAGTAGGTATAATGATAACTTTGTAACCTTACAGAGCATTTGATATTCAGATGAATAGGAGAGGCCTATAGAAAATGAGCATTAAAAAGTAGGTATAATGATAACTTTGTAACCTTACAGAGCATTTGATATTCAGATGGGGTCAGTGACCCCCATTTAAAAGGTAAATCATTCAAAAATATAAGTTAGAAAAATCAAAGTCAATTTAAAAGCTGCTTAGAATCTGTAGCGGCACAGCACCTAGTGAGGCACGCCGTGACTGCAGGGAGAGAGGAAGCAGCCTTACCTGCTTCCCCCTCTGTTTGTCCGCCTGGTTGTGACGTCATCGCCAGGCGCTGCTCATTACTAAATAAGCGCGGGACAAGCGGAGCGCAGCATCACTTCCTGCCCCCCTATGCAATAAGCACCAGGTAAGGAATCTTGGGGACAGCAGAATCCCACCCATCCACCCCCTTTTTTAATTATGCTAAAAAGCTTTTCTTTATGTTACTCTGTTAATGTATTACTGTTCTGCAAAGAGATTGTCACAGAGGAAAGTTTGGATCCTTGCTTTAGCATTATATGAAAAGGAATTGTTCTCACATGCCCATTGCTCTTGCAATGGCTGGCAATGGTGTTCATTGTTTTGAGCTGAAAATGATTAAATAATAAAGGGTTAAGTCAGTTATAGAAATATGTGCTTATAAATGTGCAAGGATCATTTGAATAAAACATGATAAATCTGCGACCGACCTTCATCCACAAGTTAGCCTTTGATTCTTTAATTGGGCAATTCACAAAAGGGGGGATTGTTTTCTTCTTTGCAGCCTTAGATATTCTATAACATACTAAAAGTTAAGGTGAACCGCCCCTTTAAGTTTAATAGAGGCAGGGTGGAGAGCTGATACCAAGCAACATAAAGCTCAGTATAAGGGTAGGACTACACAGATGATTTCGGCACGATCCGACGCACTGCGACAAATTGCATGCGACGGAAATAAGGTAAGTGACTGCATTGGCGCATGGTGTTGTCTTCCCTTATACTGAGCTTTATGTTGCTTGGTATGCTTGGATGCAGAGTGGATCAACACCACGACACCATGCGACAATGCATTCACTTGCCTTATTTCCGTTGCATGCGATTTGTCACACTAAAATCGTCCGTGTAGTCTACCCTAAGGAGAGGAAAACTGGCAGGCTACGGAGAACAGGTAATGCTAGCCGGGATCATATTAGATGGGGATGAAGGTACACGGCAACTTGGGTTCCCATAGAGGAATTATAAATGCATGGCACAGCAGGACTAATAAACCTGACTTGAGGGTTGACAGAGGGAAGACAGGGCAGGGCAGAGGCAAAACCAGTTGCTGTGGTGCAGTATGTGAACCTGAGCCCAAGATGTCCCCTCCTTCAAACTTGTGGCTGCTGCATGCACTGTACCCTGCTGCCCACAATATGCTAATGGCACCTCCAGCGAGCTCCAGAGGGACGCAGGCCCAGGGTGACTGTCCCCCCCCTCCCACACCCCTGGTAGTTACGGCACTGGTCACTATTTAGTGGGTTGCTGGGGGGCTGTTTGGGCCTCTGTGTACTCTGTGCCAGGGCCTCTACTGAATTCTAGTCTGGGCCTTGGATGCAGTATCTGGACCAACAAGGTAGGAGGAATCAATATCAGAAGGAGGGAGATTTTAAAAAGTAGAAAACATAGATTTTAAGATTGTATGAGGGGAGACCGCATGAATAGGTTGTGAGGAGGGAGGAAATGTGACTGGAAGCAGAGCACACTGAACAGCATTACTTTACTTCAAGCCTGCTGTGTGCAGATGCTGTTCCTTTTACCCTCTGTTTATGTCCCGGTACATCTGCACAGTGATTGGATAGGGTGACTCCCTCTAGCCTATCCAATCTGTGTTCAGCTGTACCAGGATGCAACCCATCAGAACAAAAGCTCAGTATCTGCAGGAAGCAGCTTCAGTATAAGTCCCGGTACAGCTGCACAGTGATTGGATAGGCTACAGTGTGAATCCATCTAACCTATCCAATCCATGTTCAGCTTTACCGGGACTTTGCTTTCTTCTTCTGACTCTCTCCAGCTTTTAAATGGAGCTCACTCGAAAAAAAACAACGGCACTGTAAGGCTACAAATGTATTGATATTTCTGTTTTTTATTACTCATCTTTCTATTCATGCCTTTATCTATTCGGGGCACATTTATCAAGGGTCGAATATGAGGGTTAATTAA
This sequence comes from Xenopus laevis, assembly GCF_017654675.1. NCBI lineage: Eukaryota > Metazoa > Chordata > Amphibia > Anura > Pipidae > Xenopus > Xenopus laevis. The sequence goes on along the minus strand of NC_054383.1, from coordinate 109,392,517 downwards.
CCCTCGAATTCGACCCTCGAAGTTAAATCCTTCGAATTCACACATTGAAATCGAAGGATTTAGCCAAATACTTCGTTCGATCTATCGATCAAAGTAAAAACGATAAAATCCTTCGAATCGAACGATTTTACTTCGATCAAAAAAAGTTTAGAAAAGTGATGGGTAAGGTCCCCATAGGCTAACATTGTACCTCGGTAGGTTTATACTGCTGAAGTATGTAGTCAAAGTTTTTTTTAAAGAGACAGTACTTCGACTATCGAATAGTCGAACGATTTTTAGTTCGAATCGAAGTCGAAGGTCGTAGTAGCCTATATACCCAACAAAATACTTCGAAATTCTTTACATTCGAATCCTTCACTCGAGCTTAGTAAATGTGCCCCTTCATGTTTTCAAACTCAGTGCGTGGTTGCTAGGGTAAGTTGTCCCCTAGCAACCACATTGTTAAAATAGCAAACTTGATAGCTGCTGAATAAAAAGTTAAATAACTCAAAAACCACGCATAATAAAAAATTAAACCCAATTGCACCTTGTCTCAGAATATCACTCTCTACATCATATTAAACGTTCATTTAATGGTGACTAACCCCTTTAAAGAAAGTTATAACTGCATTGATGCCGCTCATGTATTGTGGAATCATAGTATGAGCCAATGACAGTGATCACAGTTGAATATTGCTAGTAATTTGCCAACTGTCGCAGGAATTGACTGTGTTGTCCTCATTCTCCTGGGGGTGTGGGAACAGTGCCTGGCTCAGATTGCGGGGTCTCTGTTCTATTGCACAAGGACAGTACAAACTGAAGGTCACGTCTTCATCTTCATGACCGTCTATCTGTGGTGTTTCCAGGCCACTGTTACTAAATGAGTCCACCCACATGTCCATCTCTACTTGTGCTTGGAGACAAGAGTAACTGGAAGGAGAAAATTGACCGTATTCACACTCATTATGTTTCTGGCTGTAAGTCTCTTGAACAAAGTGCATTTCTTCTGATGGGTTGAAAGGTAAGGTCCTAGTGTTGCACAGAGTTGAGTCAGGCAAGGCCATGGGGGAAATATCTGAATCATGGGCACAGTTGGCTAACAAAGAACTATGTGGAATATTATGTTTTATCAGTGAGTTTGGAGCAATTTTCAGCACAGGTAGTGGCTGGATTGTCCTATCAAGAACATCTGGAAGCCAGGAGGTAACATTATTCTCACAGACCATGTATCCGGTCTGCAAAGGGCTTTCAGGTTCAAGTCTCTTTTCTATGTTCTGAACTTGAAAGACAGAGCCGTGGTCCCTGGGGTGCAGTAGCATATATGGAGACAGTCTAATGTCTTCTTCCCTTACAATGTCATTGAAAAGATTCTCCACTGTGCCAATCTCGTCTGATACACAGGTAAACGTGTCCATGCTTACTCCTGTACTGGAGCTGCCGTCTGGAACCATGTATGCTTCTGCTACTCCCAAGAAGCTACTCTCTTCTGGAACCTCTGTTGCTGCCATGGAAGAATTCTCTGGCAGAATTATTTCATTTTGTATTGGGTCGGATGCATCGTTCACCAAAGTCTTAGGAGGTGCAGTTCTGACACTGCCTGAGGAGCGACTCTCAGTTTTCTTAAATAATCGCTTCTGATCTTCTGTTTCAGCCTCCTGGGATAAGATGGTAGCAGCTAGTTGCTGTGTGGCTGCTTCTATGACAGCATATTTCCTATTGAAAAACAACACACATATAAAATATTTTTTAAAAAGCTGATTTAAGGAAGGTAGCATACAATAGTTTTAAGAACTATGGCTGTATGTTGGTGGTGCTCTATCCAGAAACCTTGCTGCTTGACTTGGTTCCCTTGTTCCATATAGTAAAGAAGTAGGATGGCACACACTATTGCAAACGTGCTTAAACATAAGTGTTTTATTTGGATCTCAAACAGTTGTTTGCAATAGTGTGTGCCATCCTACTTCTTTACTATATGGATTTAAGGAAGGTAATGATTCTTGGTTGAGAATTTCAATACACACATGCTCCATCTCATCTCTTCTCATCCAATTACCCAAAGAAAGCTGATCAATAGTTTTAAAGGGGTTGTTCACCTTTGAATTAACTTTTAGGGGCACATTTACTAGGCTCGAGTGAAGGATTCGAAGTAAAAAAGCTTTGAATTTCGAAGTTTTTTTTGGGTACTTCGACCATCGAATAGGCTACTTCGACCTTCGACTTTGACTTCAAATCGAACGATTCGTACTAAAAATCGTTCAACTATTCGACCATTCGATAGTCGAAGTACTGTGTCTTTAAAAAAAACTTCGACTACCTACTTCGCCATTTTAAACCTACTGAGCTTCATTGTTAGCCTATGGGGACCTTGCCCATAAGTTTTGCAAGCTTTTTCTGATGGAAGGAAAATCCTTCGATCGATGGATTAAAATCCTTCGAATCGATCAAAGTATTTGCAGTAAATCCTTCGACTTCGATATTCGAAGTCGAAGGATTTTACTTCGATGGTCGAATATCGAGGGTTAATTAACTGCATTTAGGCAAATTACATATGCAACTTGCAAGACTCACATACAGGCGATAACACTCCCCCTATATTATCAGTGGCGTATCTACATTTTACTGCTCCCCACAGCAAAACAATTTTAGGGACCCCCAATATATCCAGAGGTTGTCCTGTTTTACCAATATAAAACTCATGGGGCCCCTATACCTCCTGCCCCCCCTGCAGCCACAGGGTCTGCTTCCTCTGTAGTTACACCCCTGATATTACTATATTGCTTGTACCAAGCACTGTGCTCAAAGACACTGGAATTCTGGGAGAGGTATCTGCACAGTGTGACATATGTAGCATTTTGCACCGAGATTGCACTTGGCAAATGATGCCTTGCATGTTCATTGTGTCTGAAAAAAATTTATAAAAGGGCAGCAGTTTGTAGGAACAAAATAGACATTTATAATGACCTGCATATCTGGTTCTGCAGGAATCGCCGATGGTTGACCTTCCGTTTGGTCGGTCGGGTCTTTTTGGGCTTTTGGAGTGTGCGCATGATATGGGACGATGCCACCGTCACAAACGTGTATAGATCCCGGCCAAATTCATAGTATCCCAATTCCTGGTGTGGATAGAAATTCAGAGCAAACGGAGAGCCTCGTTGATACATTATCAGGAAGGCTGCAAAGGAAACAGTTATTGCTTTAAATTAGCCAAATACAAGAATAGAAGCAACAGCAGTTAACCTATTCTTATACCTACACACAATGTCGCTGTGCAGAGGGCTTCAGTGGTCTTACCATTTACAGCAGTCTTCCCATGTACATTAGGGAGGCAGCTCGCCTTTAAATTGTCTTCTGTTATCATGTAGATAGTGATAGTCTGTAAAAGTTTGCAGTTGGTCATCATTTTTTTCTTCTTTTCTATTTTTTTTATTTAGCTTCTTGTTCAGCAGCTTTCATGTTTGGAATTTTTCAGCCGCTGCCTGGTTGCTAGGTTTCCATTTACCTTGAGTACTGTGGGTGTTGACAGTTTTAGCAGAATTGCTCAGAGTATGGTGCAGAGGGCAGCATTCATGAGAAATAGAAACTGTTTGTAAGTTTCATTTCTCCATTTAATGCAGGCCTGACATTGCACCATTTTATTCATGAAGTAATATGTGAGGGGGTGGAGATGAACACAGGAAACTGAATTCATGCAGCCTAAGCAAAAAGGAAGGATCCATAAATGGGATATCTCTTACTTTTCCTGTGTGTGAGCATTCCTTTCCCGGTGCTACTTCCAGGCAATAAAAAGGTGGCTGGCATTTATTCAAGATCAGAATTAGAGAAGAAATGGATCATGGCGAAAGGCAGGTAGCCTAGGACCCCAATGTGTGGGGCAAATATAATGAACATATACAAGAGTCCTCTGCACTCAACCCATTATCAATATATTTAAGACAGAGACTGTCTTAAATATATTGATAATGGGTTGAGTGCAGAGGACTCTTGTATGTGTCTATATGTATTTTGTGGTCACAGCCTCATTGCACCCCCGCCTAATGGTTTTAAAAATTAGTGGTGAGCAATGAGCACAACTTTCCCTTGTTTGCAAATATTATGAAGTCAGGAAAAATTCCCTAAAACTGTTGCTGAAATACTGCTCCCAGCAGTTTCCCTGATGTAAACAGTATATTGAACATTTCTTATAACACAATACAGGTATAGGAATCTATAATCCAAAAATCTTGGGGTTTTTGGATGTGGGATCTTTAGACCTCCATATCTTACGTCTGCTTAAATAATTTAAACATGAAATAAATTATTTTTGTTTTGTCACAAATATGGATTCATGTAGCTTTGTTACCCATCGAGTACAAGCTACTGTTTTATTATTACAGGTATGGGACCTGTTAGCCAGAATGTTTGGGACCTGGGGTTTTCTGGATAACAGATCTTTCCATAATTTGGATCTTCATACCTTAGGTCTACTAGAAAATCATGTAAACCAATAAACCTAATAGGCTGGTTTTGCATCAAATAAGGATTAATTATATTTTAGTCTGGATACAAGGTACTGTTTTATTATTATAGAGAATTTTTTTTTTTTAAAAAAACTTGGTTTAATTGATTATAATGGAGTCTATGGCCTTCCAAACAGGTTTCCGGATAACGGATCCCATACCTGTACAGAGAAACAGGAAATCAGTTTAAAATATGAGAATTATTTGCTTAAAATGCTTTCTATGTGGGATGGCCTTCCACTAATTCTGGATAATGAGCTTCCAGATAAAGGATCCAATAACTCTATATGTCCTTTAACGTTTCTGTTGCTTTCTTTATTATGGTACATGCCCTCTCTGGCCTTAAACCAGCCCTGCATTTAATAAATACATGTAGCCAGTGAGATGAAATCATTTACAGACACTATTTTTACAGGAAAGTGATGGAAGACAAACCACTTGGGGCCCTTTCTCCCCTTATTTTCCAAAATAAAGGAATTGAGAGAACAAAGTAAAAATCAAGAATGGATTTAAAACAAATGTCAGAAAACATTTCTTGTATTTTTATTTTTCAGCAGCTAATGAACCACTAAATATATCTGTGCCACCCCATACTCACAACCATTACCCCATTGTACTGATCAGCAACATTGTTCACCAAGTTTCTCAGTGAAAATGACACCCATAGACTCCAATAGATAAAAAAAAATTGCGGGCCATGGACTTCAATGCCTTTCGGCAAATTTTTGCTGATTTGCTAATTTTTGGTGAAGCAAAATGGGTCAAATTCAATCATCACTATTTAATAAACTCTGAGAAAGCTCCAAGCAGTGGATTTTGGTGATGGACAAATAAGTAGCAATGACAGAAATAATCTCCTTGAGCAGTGGGACCCATAGGGGGCTTTTTATCTTGCTATCTCGGACTGCCCTCTCCTACTGTGTATCATACTGATGTTGCATAAAAGGACACGTATACCTCCATGATCAGCTTGAGTTCAAGGAATAGGACTTTGTGCGTATGTACTGAAAGGTTATAAGTGCCATATAAATAAAGATATGCATAAATTATAAAGACATGCATATATATAGAGATAAATACATCTATTTCATATTCCATACATAGGTTCCCTTATTTTTATAAGCGAGAACTACTTTCATAATACCTCCAAGCTTGCGTAAGGACAAGTTAAAGTCTTTTATTTTAATGAGAGCAGCCAGGTTTACAGTAGGATGGAAGAATCGGGCCTCGATCTATGGGAAAAATAACTGTACAATTCAATTTGGTCAACTCTTGACTCTCCGATTGCTGCTGAACTACAGCTCACAGAATGCTACTGTCAAGAATGTTGTCAAGAGAATGCTGGGATTTGCAGGACAACAAGAACCAGAAGGTGCACTTTGGACATCCCTGATAAGATATAATAAAAGGTCCTCTGCTTTAATCAACATAATAACTCCAAAGGACCCCTTTGATGCTAGCGCCCCATCTCTCTACCATAAAACCATTGCTAATTAAAATGTAAGCTCATTTAATTTCTCTCCCACTTACCTGTTCTTCCGTGGAGCTGCGATTGAGCGTGACTCCTCTCTTTGGATCCTACTCAAAGTGCACCTGGGAGTCACTGACTGTCAGCTCTCAGGCACTTAGGTTCTATCATTGTGTGCCCCTCCTACCTCTAACAGGGTCCCACAGTGATGCGGCTGTGCACAGGGGAGGGAGGAATCCTTCATTATTCCTCAATTAAGGAATCATCCCATTGGCTTGACAATAGCAATAGCTTGCACTGTTAGTCTCTTGTGCAGTTGCCGGTATAAGTGATATACAATTATACAGTCTATTCTGTGTTCTTCTTCAGTTATATGATTTCTATTATAAAATATACAGCAATGTTTTGTACCCACTATATATTTATATATGTAGATAGACAGATGATAGATAGATAGATAGATAGATAGATAGATATAGATAATAAATTGATGATGATAGATAGATAGATAGATAGATAGATAGATAGATAGATAGATAGATAGATAGACAGATATATAGATAGATGCCTGCTAAGTACTGATATGAAAAAGGGAGTTGAATAATCATGGATAGGATAAGTACTCTACAAAATACCCCCCCCCCCACTACAATGCAAATGATCTCTGAGGTTTCTACTATCAGTACTCTTAATAAACCAGAGAAACATTTTTCCACCATCTCTACAGTATGTGTTTCATGCCCACAAGCATAGGCTACGATTAAGTGTGTAAGAATTGTAGAGATGAGTGTTTGTTTGTAGATCTTCAAAGTGCTTAATACCTATATTTCCCTTATTGATGGTCAGGTCACAATATTTAGGAATAATCAGTATTGTTAGAAGATGTAAAATGTAATAGCACTTCAGCAGTTACACCGCTTTATATTGTTCCATTCTTTGTACATAATTCTGCCTTCTGGCAGCCTGAGCAATAAAGCAACTATTATTTAGACTTTTGCATGAAACAAACCACTACTCCCTTACTGGAAAAATCCCCGCTGTGGCTCCCTGTCATGCAGAACAAACACTTGCGTATATTACTTATTCAACCCTATGGTTGAATAAATTGAATAACACAGGAATATCTAGAAGAAATTAACTAATTTACAGTTCTTGTGGGGGTACTGCTACTTGGACAAGGGGGCCTTTCCTCTCCATTTTCATTACACAAGTGCCTATATCACTATGTGCCATGTTCTTTAGGTCTTCTTTTAACTTGGGACTTGGAAAAATATGAGCTTTGCCTTCTAATCAATCCAAATTGTCAGATCATAATGAGGCTCCTTGACCCTCCCATTTGTCCCATTTTCATATGTAAGTAGAAAGATGGGTCCAATTAAGCTCAAGAAAATGGAAATGGAGAAGGGAAATTGTAAGGCCAAGGGGATAAGGAAACAATAAAAGAGAAAAAAAAGGAGAGGAACGTATGAAGAAGGGAAAAATGACAGGCACAAAAGCAAGTTGGATTGGCTGACCTCACTGCCCAGCTTTCCTAGCATGTGTGGGACTTTGGGGGCAATCCTGCTACAATTTTCAGCTGCTTATGCCCTTTCTTAACTCATGGATGGCACATTGGGAGATAAAGAAGTAGTGGGCAGCTGTAGTGCTCTTTCACTTCAACTCAGATCCACTTGTTCAGACCATTGGAAGAAAACAAGGCCTAAGTTTAGTTGGGACAGAGCTCTGTACTTCTGTGATGGTGGTGAAAACGGCCTGGCATGGGTTTTGGTCACTTAACTAATTTGAAAGGGGATGGTAAAATTGTTTAAAACGTTCCAGCCTTGGCAGCTATGACACCAGAAACATGAGTCAAATATAACAAAATATGGGAACCATGGCAGAACCAACAGGTTCCTCAAGCTCCTTCCACCTAACCATCCTCTCTCCTATAAGGGATGCTTTCCCCTTAAATAGCACCACCTAATCATTATCAGGTACCTATGTATATGGTTTTCTTTTAAGCACTATATATGTCATTGTACTAGTAACACTTTGATAAGGCAGCCTTAAACCATGCCCAAACTCAAGCCTACTGCTGGCCCCCTACCCTGACATATAACAATGCTCAGTACTATAGGTTCCTCCAGTACTGAAGAGCTAAAGGGTATCATTTTGCTGTTTACAGTCTGATACTATGCACTTGCTCTGCACCTATGATCAGGGCAATCCGAACTTGGAGGCCTATTTATCAAAGGTTGGATTTAAGTGGGTTTTAGAGGTCTTTGAAACCACAACTAAACTCACTTTCTCTAAAACCAAAAGTGCCATGACATTTATTAAAAGATTTGAATTTAAAAAGTACGAACGAAAAGTATGAATACCTCTAAAACCTCTAAAAATTTTAGCTTTTCCCAAAATTCCTAGCAAAATAAAATTCCCAAAACTTCAGCTTCAGTGCAGCTCCCACTGACTTCTATAGGACCTCAACAACTTTTATCTGGTGAAGCTTTGTATTTGTGGTTATCGTGGTTTTACACTTAGGGGCCCATTTACTTAGCTCGAGTGAAGGAATAGAGGAAAAATAGTTAGAATTTCAAATGTTTTTTTGGCTACTTCGACCATCGAATGGGCTACTTCGACCTTCGAATCGAACGATTCGAACTAAAAATCGTTGGACTATTTGACTATTTGATAGTCGAAGTACTGTCTCTTTAAAAAATTCTCTGATTTCTGATTGAAGGAATATCCTTAGATCGATGAATTAAAATCCTTCGAAACTTTCGAATCGAAGGATTTAATCATTTTTCCTTCGATCGTAGGAATAGTGGTAAATCTTTCGACTTCGATATTCGAAGTCAAAGGATTATACTTCGACGGTCGAATATTGAGGGTTAATTAACCCTCGATATTCGACCCTAGGTAAATGTGCCCCCTAAAGAAACAGTAACATCAAAAAATGAAACTGCTTTAAAGTAATGAAAATATCATGTAGTGTTGCCCTGCACTGGTAAAACTTCCGTGTTTGCTTCAGAAACACTACTATAGTTCATATAAACAAGCTGCTGTGTAGCAATGGAGGAAATTTAAAAAAAGCTATATTTTTACAAGACTTTAAAAAAAAAATAGGAAAACCACTAATTTTTAGATTCATGGAAAAAAAAGAAATTTGATTCTTAGTAAATGGACCCTTTAGTGTCTTGAATGCCATTAAATATAGGATATATTGGCTAGAAATATTGTTGCGCATTATAAGTGGTGAAGGATGAGAACAGGCCTAACCTCTAGTCATAATCATTTAATTTAGGGCTCTTTAGAGGTTAAAAGACCTAAGTCACAGATAAAGGTTTTCTCAGTAAGAAGTTGCTGATGTTTTCTAATAATCATTCTGTTTTCTTATCGCCACCTCCATATTTCTTTGTCTGTTAAGTGCCATCCCTGACTTTTGCCTCTGGAAGAAACATAAGGCCACCTGCCAATTAGAGAATATTTCCTGCACAGATTCAGGCTTTGTGAGGCAGCGACACTGCAATTAGGGAAGCACTTAATTAAACAAAGAATGACTCATGAGGCACAAACAGAGGAATGAAACAAAAGTGAAAGAGAGATTGAAGAGAAAGCGACAGGCCACTTATTTGTCTATGTAAAGCTCCTCTCTTTTGTTGGCAGATCCCATTGACCATTGGTGTTTGCCGAATGGAGAAGTTAATGTTAATTGGAAAATGAAGTGCGGTCTAATGTTTACCTCTTTCTTTGTCTTTTTATCCGATGCTTTGAAAATAAACCGGCTGTGCGGGGGCTCTTGAGTCCTGGCTTGTAGCTTGTAGTTGGTTTGGAGCTATAGAACGATAAACAGAGTCATATGTTTAAGTTCCCATACAAGCAAAAAATCAAATCCTCAGTGGGTATAGCGATGCTAATGAAGGTAAATTATAAATCAATACAAACATTCTGAATTTAAAACAAATGCAAACATTGTTGAAAAACACCCATTTTTCTTATTTCATTGAAAGCCTTGAGCTTTTATACTGATATCTGCTTTCTCTAACACTGTTGAATTTTTCAATGCAAATACACATAGATGCATGTCAAATAATTCAGTACTGTAATTGTGTTTTCTTTTTTTTTTTTGGATGTCACTTAACTAAGTACGAGCAATGGCAGACAAGGAGAGCCTGCTGCAACCATTAGAATACATTTCTAAATGCATTATGGTACAGGTATGGGGTCAGGATTGAATTTAGGTCCAAAGCTGCCCTAGGCACCGGACCTAAACATGCCCTCTATGCAGTGAGTGTGACGTCAGTGCGTCGTGCGCATGGCATCACACGCACGGGCGTCGCGGAAGTGACTTTATGCTACGTGAACGCGCCGTGACTTCCGGCAACCAGCCTGGCCCCCTACCCCTCAAAACCCCTTCCCCAGCTATTTCAACAGATTACCTATGGAAATCTGTGGAAGAGGCTGGGCAATTTTTTTTAATTTAAAAAATAAATGTCTAGGCAACCAAGGCCCGCCCCCAAAAACCCAATATAAATATGCCCCTGTATGGGGTGTGTCATGCAAATACCCATTATCCAGAAAGCTCCGAATTACAGAAAGGCAGACACCCATAGACCCCATTTTATGCAAATAATACAAATATTTTAAAATGATTTCCTTTTTCTCTGTAATAATAAAACAGTAGCTTGTACTTGGTCCAAACTAAGATATAATTAATCCTTATTGGAAGCAAAACCAGCCTATTGGGTTTATTTAATGTTTACATGATTTTCTAGTAGACTTAAGGTATGGAGATCCAAATTACAGAAAGATCCATTATCCCAGGTCCCAAGCATTTTGGATAACAGGTCCAATACCAATTCTATTTCAGTTTAAGTATTCTGTTGCTTTGTAGTGCTGGCAAGTTTGATTAAAAACTCACAATGGCCAATAATAATTGTTTTTTAGGGCCTCAATATGGCGGCCATGAATACTGGACACCTGCAGTGAAAGTAAATACATTTTTTTCCAAAGTCTGATATTGAATGTTTAGTCCACTCTGTGTCATTCCTATAATGTTACAGAGAAATATACATTATTTGCTAAAATTTTATTGAGCTGGTAAAATTTTAGGACTCTACTTTAACATAAAGGGGCCCATTTATTGAACCTCAATTTTTTCAGGTTGAGGTTTTTAAGGTTAAAACGCAATTTCAAATCCAAAAATATGCCATATCAAAGCTGTTGAGGTTGTGTAGAAGTCAATTGCAGATGTCTCTGCAGTTGTTTCTTGACATTGTGATCTGCGCTGGATCATCTCAAAAATTCGGGGGTTGGTTTTTATAAAACAATGAGATTCATTCAAGTAATAGTAAATGTGCCCCAAAGTGTCTGGTACTATTTGTCTTGCCCTGGATCAGTACATAAATAACACTGAACTGAACACTGAACTGTCTATTTTCAGGCTATGTCACAATGCCAGGTTTATTTTGAAAAGCAAATAAAATGTATATAAAGTTTATCCGATTCATCTCTACTTAGAGAAAAAAAAGTTCTGGTTCTTTGGGCTTATCTTGTGACTTCTGGCAAATAAAGCAAATAGAAAGTTTAGACTATGATAGGCAGTGAAAATGTTAGTACAAGATTGGTTACCTGGGAGCACTCCGATCTACTCCATACTCCATGTGCCACACGTGAAAAACTACCCCGGTACAGGTCAAAAGTCCAGAACCTTTAAAAGTAGAAACGGTGCACCATGGAGGGAGAAAAATGTGTAGACTTGAAAGCCGCTTTAAAAATCCATATTTATTATTCCATTTTCATTCCATTAAAAAAGACAAAACATCGCATATGAAGGAACCATAGTTAACGCGTTTCGTGGCTATCCAGCCACTTTCTCAAAAGTGAGTGAAAATGTTCTGTATCAGTGATATGAAGAACCCTCTATAGGGGAGTTGTTTATTTGGTATATTTTCAAACAGTTCTCAAACCTTCCATAAAGTTATTATACCATGAGGAAAACACATTTTTTTTTCAAAATGCATCAGTTAATAGTGCTGCTCCAGCAGAATTCTGCACCGAAAACCGTTTCTCAAAAGAGCAAACAGATTTTTTTATATATAAGTTTGAAATCTAACATGGGGCAAGACATATTGTCAGTTTCCCAGCTGCCCCCAGTCATATGACTTGTGCTCGGATAAACTTCAGTCACTCTTTACTGCTGTACTGCAAGTTGTAGTGATATCACCCCTCCCCCCCAAGCAGCCAAACAACAGAACAATGGGAAGGTAAACAGATAACCTGAATGACCTGAGATGGCTGCCTACACACCAACATTAAAACTAAAAAAATATACACTTGTTGGTTCAGGAATGAAATTTTATATTGTAGAGTGAATTATTTGCAGTGTAAACAGCGTAATTTAGAAATAAAAACTACATCATAAAATTGTGACAGATACCCTTTAAAAGCTCATGAGGGTGCAAAGTGTATTTTCTAAACCAGGCCTCAATTGGCTGCCTAAGGGGAAACTTGCCTTCCTGCCTTTGAATTTGTAGAACTTACTGTTTGGATGATCACAGGCTCATTGAAGACACAAACGTGTACAATTCCCCAAAAGCACCACATGGGGGCAGCACATCACAATTTAAGGAGGCTTACCCTGATTATTCCCCCCAAGGAAACACAATGCTTTAGAGTGCAACAATATAGCACGGTGTAATCTGTTACAGAGTTTTAGGCATAATGACAATTTTCCATAAGAGATTCAACCCAGACCCACACTGATGCTACTGGGAAGCACATTCTCGGTGCTGGTGAGCTCGGCACACACACACTCATCCAACACATCTGTATGGCAGAGACATCATACATTGTCACCAACTGGAAATCGAAGAGCATTCATTCTTTGATATTTTTTATTGTTTTTGAAATAGATAAATCTTTGTTCTGTAGCTCTTTGGCCTGGAATTGTAACTGTTATCTAGTGACTAGGGCTTAATTATCCTAGCAACCAGGGAGTCCGAATAGAAGACTAACAGGGCTGGAAAAGAAAGGCAAAAAATAACATTGGAACCTCGCCGGCAACATATATTTTGTTTTTCAGGGTCAGTGACCCTGACAAACAGATTTAGCAGTTTTAGTTCTAGGCAGTAAGCAGGCAATATAGAAAAGCAAATAATTCAAAATAATAACAACAATAAAGATCAACTGTAAAGTTCTTAGAATAGGTCCATATTAGCAGTTAATATTAAAAAAAAAAAAAAACTCCCCCTTCAGCCGCATCTAGTCTGTGCCAGGGCCCACTGCAAAAAAAATGTTTGTAGGGCCCCATCGCAGAGGGACTTTAACTGCCCCCCTGTCTGTACATTTCCTGATCCCCTCCCATACGGGCGCCATTCGGTAATCTTCACAATTTTCGTGAGTTTCGGTGCATGCGCGGTTGTTGCGAAGCAGAAAATTGCTCCAACTCCGACATGCCGGTCTCATTCTGAAGACTACTGAAGCGGCTAAAGGTGGCGCCCGTAAACTCTGATGCCTGAATCTGCACCGAGGGGAGGCTGGAACAGTCCCTAAGTTTGCTCATAGTCTGTACAGAGAGATCCCATAAAACTATCGCAACATAGGTATTCCCTGTACTATTTACCATATAACAGGAAGGTTTGAGGGTAGTTCTTTAAAAATACAAAAATACTGAAAATGAATTCCTGTGTTATGTTTGCAGATGAACTCTATAGAAATAAATAAGTGAAATGAGTAATTATCATTGGACAAAAGGAAAGGTAGTCACTTTTCGTCACCCAGCCTTGGAACCCTGTGCCAAATGGAAAAACTCCATTTAGGGGGCCCTGCCAAAATGGTTCCAATTGGGCCCCACAGTTGGTAAGACCAGCCCTCCGCACGGGCCTCTCTGCACAGTCTGCTGTCCCGATATTTTTTTACTTTTTATCGGAGGCCCTGACCACCTTTTTTTCCTAATTTTATTGGGGGCCCTGACCACCAATGTTTTATTTATAGCTTGTGTGGGTGGGGGAGCTTGGTTGCCAATGTCACACATATATACAGGTATGGGACCTGTTATCCAGAATGCTCCAGACCTGGGGTTTTCAGGATAATGGATCTTTCCAAAATTTTGATCTTCACACTTTAAGTCTACTAGAAAATCATATAAACATTAAATAATCCCAATAATATAATTTTGCTCCCAAATAAAGACTAATTATATCTTAGTTTGGCTCAAGTACAAGCTACTGTTTTATTATTACAGAGAAAATGAAATCAATTTTAAACCTTTGGATTGTTTGAATATAATGGAGTCTATGGAAGATGGCCTTTCTGTAATTTGGAGCTTTCTGGAAAATGGGTTTCCGGATAACCCCCCATACCTGAAGTAGGCTGCTTTGATTTTTTTTTGCCAGGGCTGCTTTTTAATCCCAGGGGAGTCTATGTAGGGCAGGGGGTAGGTTTTTTTTTAAGTTTGGGGAAGTTTTTAAGAACAAGACAACAATAAGCACAATGAAAATGAGTTTATTCCAAATTACAGCACCATCTACAGGCAACATTCAGGCTTTCAGCAAGTCATTTTTAAAACCTACACCTGAAGTATAATGTACACCTTGTGGAGAGGTCACCAACATCCCACCAACAGTGATTACCCATAGTGCTCAGTGAATGTCCACTTAATATAAAGTCCATTTTGAGATACTCATGTTAAAGTCCATATGAAATAGATCCTATATCAATCCTATAGAATAAACAATAGGCTCACCTATGGTCTTCCCCCAGACAAGCATTTATGTACAAAAATCAAATAGTGACCAGGGAACCTTTCTACATACCTCCCAACATTTGTCAAATGGAATGAGCGACAAAAAGTTCTGCTGCCCGCAGCGAGGCAAAAATGTTTAGACCATGCCTATTTTATGGCCACACCCCTAAATACCATGTCCATTTAATAAAATTTGGCAGGTTATGGAAAGTTTGAACACATTTTAAGGTCTTATGTGTTATTACAATTTTGCTAATAAAAGTGAATTGCCCTTTAAGCTGTGAGTCCCAAGAGACCTGCTTATCTTAAATAGCTACAATTGTATCTTTGCTTATCTTAAATTGTTACAATTTATCTAAGAGCAGGTGTTGAGTATTCTGGGCTCTCTGCTTCTTATTTAATTAAATTTCAAAAACGTTGTATCTTTTTCTGGCATCGGTGCAGGAGATCAAAGACAAATGCTAGTATAAAAATTGATTCACTCTTTAGTAGATTTTGGGATGTATATCGGGTGGATAATCATCCTTTATTAGGAATCTTCTCTAAATGGTCAGAATTTCGTCAGCATTGTATATCTCCCTCTGATCTCGTTAAGTCTATATATGATTATAACAATATGATCTCTGAGAGCTGGAGAGTTCAGCAGTTTAAACTTGTTCATCTGGGCTATGGGAAAATGTATGCAAAAGATGAGTCCTCCAGATCTTATTCTTATTGCCCTAAATGTGAAGAACACAATGTTAATTTATTCCATTATCTCTGGTCCTGTCCTAAGTTAAGTATTTTTTGGAGTGAATTCATGTAGATTTTTGAATTCTAGGTTCATATATATATATATATATATATATATATATATATATATATATATATATACATACATATACATGTGTGTATGTGTATATATATATATATATATATATATATATATATATATATATATATATATATATATGCATATTAGTTTACAGCAGTGATCCCCAAACAGTAGCTCGTGAGCAGCATTTTGCTCCCCAACACCTTGGATGTTGCTCTCAGTGGCCTCAAAGCAGGTGCTTATTTTTGAATTCCAGGCAAGTTTTGGCTGCATAAAAACCAGGTGTCCAACCAAACAGAGGCTCCTGTAGGCTGCAAATCCACGTAGGGGCTACTAATAGTCAATGACAACCCTTATTTGGCACTACCCAGGTACATTTTCATGCTTGGGTTGCTAACTAATTTTACATCTGAATGTTTCTCACGGGTGGAAAAAGGTTGGGGACCCCTGGTTTACAGTATGTGACCTCTGTTTGGTTTATTTGTTTATCTTGTTGTTAAATTATTGCCATTGATATGTCCCTATTTATTGAGGACTTGTCTGATTTTTCTGACATTTGTTATATATGTCTTCATGACTGCATCTTAACAGGCTGCGTTTTGATTCTGCTTGTTTTATGGTAAAACTTCAATAAAATATTTGAAACACAAAGGCAAATGTGAGACATTTCTGTAACAAACCAGGACTGCAGGCTGAGCTATCAAAATCATGATGGTCTCTCAAATTACGGGACAGTTTGGAGGTATGCTTTCTATTAGCATGTTTTTGCATGGCCCATGGGCATTAGGGACCAGATATTTTATTCTTTTAAAAAGTAAATTAGGTATCACTTCTAGAGTGTAAAGGGTGATATGGAACCTATGTGGAAAGTTGAGTATTTCCTTGGAGTAGTTTATTAGTGATCATATAGTAAAGGTGCAAACTTGGTTAGTTATCAAGTAACCCATAGCAACTAATAAGCAGGTAGCATTTAATGGTCAGCTGTTGCTAAGGGTTACTAGAACTGGGCAAACCTTGCACCTTTTATTACATTACCCTGACTTGTAACATTATGTCTATGTCCCATGTGATTAGGATCAGGTGACTCCCGAGCAGTATAAAAGGGTGAAGTGGGGTTATAGTCTCCTACTTACATGTATCTTTTGGAAGAGAGTGGATATAAATCAAGAACCATAGGCACACACCCCATTGTAGTCTAGTAATGAGTGTCGCAGCCTTAGTCAGATAGGGAGAGACAGTAGGACAGCCCTTTGTTCCTCTGTAGAGCGTTAAGCTGGCCATAGAGTCAGGCGAAAAATCATAAGATGTACGATCGTTTGATTCCCACTAACTTCACGATAATTTGACGGATTGGTCAGATTTTGCTAAAATCTGTCTTTCACCAAAGATATATATTAGAAACCCTGAGTTATAGGAAAAGGGGTATAGAGAGTGTATTATATACCAACAGGAAGCAGCACAACACAAACAGTAGGTGCATATAAGCCTGTGTCAGGGGGTACAAGTAGTACACGGTCAGGGGCCCTGTGGTAGAGGAGGGGCCTCAAATAACAAGAAGGTGTGAATCATGGGTTTGCAAAGGTGGCCTGGCTTCTGAGAAGTGGGTGGGGTTTGGGTGATCATTGATGGTATTTTGCTAAAACGTGGAGTGTAAAGGGAGCATCAGAGGCATGACCAACTGTGGGATGGGGCATTTTTTGCATTAGGACCACATTCTACTTGTTAGTGTGGCCACCATCCTGGGGGCCCAAGTGACTGATGGGTTAATAATTGGAATCTGCTAACTGTATAGTATGGGGCAGCACAATAAGTGATGGTGGAACTGACATTGTAGACGCAGGCAAAAACAATGCTTTGCACCAGATACATTTGAACATTACTTAGGCTCCATCTCCATTATACAGAGAGGCTCCCAGAGGGCCTGAAAACATTTTACAAGTGCACATAAGGCCATTGTGTGTATGTACAGAAAGGGCACAAGAATATTCTTGAGATGCTGCTAGGTTTGTAGGGGCTGCTCAATAATAATAATAATACACACAATATTGAGGGAAACCTTCAGACCAATAGTACAGAGCTTCAAACACAGCCACAACAGAGCGGAACAAGAATACATGGTTCAAGGATAAGAGAGGCCATGCACACCCACTCTGCAGCTAAAGGCACATGTTTAGCTAGTCGAGGCTGCTTGTATCATTCTTTTTGCAAGTTAAAGCACCTGGCTACAGTTCCCAGCAGGAAAATTACAGGAATGGATCAACCTGCTCCCTGGCGCCATATGGCCAACAGAAGCAAAGCACATTCTCTGTCTTCCCTTCCCATTAACCAGTGCTCCCTCCCTTCACATCTGTCTACCAGTAACTATAAATCCTGTTTGCAGCTCCATGTCTGCCACAAGCTCTGGCCCAAAGACCCCGGTATGTCTGCAAACAGTGTAAAGAGATGTAGCTCTTTCATCTGAGACATGAGGCATTTCTGGGAGGCCTGTAGATGACGTGAGAAGGTACCAGGGTTTCCCCTTTCAAATAGGCAGCAAAATAAACTCAGGCCCCAGAACAATGTTTCCTCTCATGTTCACAAGTCATCAAGTGACACGTTTTTGTTTGCACGCTGATGTAGAAACTAGAGAAATGGGATAGGGGTTTTGTGTGTGGACTTATAGGGGCCAGAGAAAATCAGACAGAGACAGCAAGGCAGCTCGGAGCTCCAGCTTAATAGTAACATGTTTGTAGGTCACAGGAGCAGGGTCACGCAGTGATTCCAGGATGGCTGAGTTGGTTACGGTATATTAAAAGAGAAACATTTATTTAGTTACAGGTCTGCTTTCCCTGCGGAGAACCTAGAAATTGTCCACTGAGGTCAAACTCTGATACTGGGCGGCTGCTCAAAACCTGCTACATGGGCCCTGCCGCCTTTGGAACCAGTAGCTTCTATTGCCATGGGCAGCATTTTGCATATATACAGTAAAAACATATAGAATTATCCAGTAAAAAGCTAGCCTGGTTGCTAGGGTTAATAAGACACTAGCAAGCAGATAGCTGCCTAAATGCTAAATGAAGAGCTGCTAAAGAAAAAGCAATATAGCTGAAAAACCATAAAAAATTAAGACCAATTGCATAGTGTCTAGGAATATCAATGTCTACATCATATTAAAAGTTTACGTAAAGGTGAACTACCCCTTTAATAGAAACCGGTTCATTTCCAAGCTTCATTGTGTCAGTTGCTATTATGCTAGAGAAGGCTTGTTCAGCCCAAATAGCTGGAATTGGCTGCTGGATAATCATTATATGTGTATTTATTCATGTATTCAAAGATTTACAAGATATAAACACAAACAGGAGTGTAGTTATATACTATATAAATTAGTATAAATACTTGGTGCTAGGAGTTTCAATACACAGTTGGAAAGAAATCCATGTCCCGAAGAGCTTACACTCTATTAGGAAGAGGAGGTTCCTCCTACAACTGGCCTTGAGGCTGCTGGGATAAATCATAGCACCATTACGCTTACTAAAGGAGGTGTGAGCAGTTATTAAATCACTATGGAGATTCCAACAACTGAATAACAAACAAGCCCAGCACTGAGGCTCTTCACATGTAAGCATTGCGCCTGGTTCTGAGAAATAGTAGTCGCTTTGGAAATATCTAACTGGTTTCTGTTTCTGTCCTGGCAACTTATTCTAGCTCAGTCTCACCCAAAGGCTGTGAAGATGGTACAACACTGGCCAAACTTCCAGTCATGAATATTGTGTTATTTGCCATCCATGCTGAGAACCAAATACTGTAGCATTTAATAATTTGATGAGTCCATTTAATATGAATTCTGGGTTTTTATGTCCCTAAGCTCACTTGTACCTGTCTACCTTAAATATTCTGTGTATATTTTCTCACGGTGTATTTACAACTACATGCTCAGCCCACGTTTGCTTTTTACTCTGTGGAGCTTCAGCATAGTTGGAGGCTATAAAGCTTTCCTGTGGATAATCCTGCACAGCTATCTGAAGAAAGTGATTTTGTTTACGTTCCTGCTGTAGAGCTGAGAGTAAAAGGTATGTGCTGAATGCTATAGCAGGTATGTAGCTCTGTAAAGTAACCACCGGAAGCTAGAAGAGGTACTGTATGTATTCCAGTAATGGCTACCAAGAAACGTTCCTAAACCTCACTTTACTATAAAGTGCTTTTTTTAGAACATTGTTAAAGTCATTTTTTCTCTCTTTAGAACGGATTTATTTTTAGCTTATTTTCCAATAGAGAGGTTTATGGAGCTCCTTCCATCCACATTGGGGCCTTCATGAGCCCTAGCTAAAATTCTGATTGGAGGACAAGAACTGTTTATATACAGAGCAGCAAATTCCCATTATAAGAAAGATCTGCTGGTATCTTCTTGGCTTCTCCAACCTGCCCTTGGGCCAGTGAATATCAGCATTTCTAGATGTTCCCCAGCTGCACAAGTAGGATAAGTAAGTAGTCTGGGTGCATCTAATGGATCAGTTGGACTGCTAAGGTTTCATATAGGCAATAAGCTCTGATGTTGAAGTCACAACTTGTGGAATTAGACTTTTACTCTCTTCTTTCATCTCCCTTTCTTGCATAAACTGACCACCTGCTTGCAGTTGGGACTTGAATTAAACTTGGAGGCCCAAGCTCACCCATTAAGCTCCATCATGCCAGGGCTAGACTTTCCTCTTTAATTGCTGCCTGGAAGAGTTATTTCATTTTATGTCAGTGGTCAACCATTCTGATTCACATCTATTAAAGATACCATTTCCCCAATGAATTATGAAAATAGCAGATGATGTACTCCTATTGAATCATCCATATAGAATACAATGTACCCTAATAAATAATGTATTATAAAGGATCTAAGTAAGCTTCTTGTCACTGCCATTAAAGGAGAAGGAAAGCTACCAAAGCAGTTTATTGCCAATAGATTAGCCACAATAGTGCAAGCTATATATTTATTGTGTTGAATGCTTTACCATATCTGAGTAAACGGCTCTAAAAACTCTCTCTGTTTGTTTAGGATAGCAGCTGCCATATTAGCTTGGTGTGACATCACTTCCTGCCTGAGTCTCTTCCTGCTCACTCATAGCTCTGGTCTCAGATTACAGCAGGGAGGGGAGGAGGGAGGGGGAGAGGAGTAAACTGAGCATGCTCAAGCCCTAGCCCTGGAAGTTAAAGCTGAAAACAGGAAGTCTGATAGAGAAGCCCATGTGTACACAATAGAAGGAAAGAAATGCTGTGTTTCTTTTGACAGAGGACTCAGAGCAGCATTACTTTGAGGGTTTACTGGTGTATTTACATAGATCTTTCTGATAAAGCATGCTTAATTTTAGCCTTTCCTTCCCCTTTAGGGCAGAGACACAAGTGGAGATTCGGGGAGGTTAGCCACCCTGCGACAAATCGCCTCTTCTTCAGGCGACTAATCTCCCTGAAACTCCCTTTCCACCGAATACAATCTAAATCGTCGGCGGGATGGCACTCGGAGAACTTCGTTTTCCGAAGTTGCCTCACAAAGAAACTTCGGGCAACTTCGGAAAATGAAGCGCTCCGGGTGCCATCCCGCCGGCGATTAAGATTGTAGCTGGTGTGAAGGCAGTTCGGGGAGATTAGTCGCCCGAAGAAGAGACGATTTGTTGGCAGGCGACTAAATCTCCACAAATCTCCACATGTGTCTCTGCCCTTAAGGTTTGCTTCAGATTTGGTAAGAATTTTAATTAACAAATTGCTGCTGTAGTTTCGCTGTAGTTTATTCCTTACAATGGAACTGTCTTTATTGCAAAAATACTAAAATATATTGGATGATAAATAGTTTTCAGCTATAGTTATCTTATATTTTATCTTATATGTGTCAGTGCTTTATTGGTGAATAGTTCAACCTAGAACTTTTTTTTAAGGCTGCAACCAACATAGTAATGCTGTGAGTCACTGACACCGTTTACCTGCTCTGATTGGCTGATTTCAGTGCTGTTCTTGGTGCCTCACCCACATCCTAGAGGGCCCAGGAAAAATACTAATTTTTCCTATTGATAAAGCTGCTCTGGCAAAACCTGCACCAGTTACAGTGAGAGTCTGTGAGCATATATGTGTGTTTTATTCATGATTTAGTGACAGGGTCAGACTGGGGGGCCTGGGGCCCATCAGGGCTGCTTTCTGAGGGCCACCCCCCCCCCAGCTGTGCCGTGCAAAAGACCTTGAAAAAGGGAGGTCGCAGCAGTACGGAAAAACGCAGGGGTGGGTCTGTGCTGTTGGGGTCCACAAGAGCTGGGGGCCCTTTTTTCCCGGTGTCCCAATCCGACCCTGTTTAGTGACACCACAAAGAAGATTTTGTTTTCTTTATAAGCAGAATTTCCAGAAATTTGTCACAGAAAGAGACAAATGAAAGAGAATATGTTCTTTCTATTACAGCCCATAGAAATCAGAACAGGTCCTTTTATGTTTTACCCATTAGCATTTCATTTTACTGTTGTTTGTGCAAAGACCCCAAGGAAATAGCATTTCCCATTTCCGAGGCAATACCAAGAATCATAATACCACGTGTTCATAATGGCTTTTCCTCTCTTCCGCTCCACCTTACAGCTCTAAACACGCCGATGTTATCAACGTTTGAATTCAAATTATTTCCACAAATCGAATTTCTTTTGTGCTAAAACTCCTGAATTCGAATTATGCTGTAAAAAATCATATTTCAGAAACTTATTAAGCCCCAAAACATTAGAACTTGAATGTGGAAGTCAATGGGAGACATTGAAAGCATTTTTTCAGTGCATAGTTAATTTTAATTTTTTTAAATATTTTTCTACACATTGAAAAGGATAAATTGAGCATAAATTTTAGATAATTTAGATAAAATGTTACATCAGATTTTTTTTTATAAATAAGCAAACATTTGACTTTGATAAAAATTTGAGTCTAATTGAAAGTAGAAAAACAATTCTAACATTACACAATTCCGAACTTTGATAAATAGGCCTTCAACACTTTATTGAAAACATTTTCAGGGAGCAAAACTGAGGACCAAGAGAACCCCAAGTTTGTGCATTTGGGTTTATTACTTCATACATAATAATCACTTACAATATAAAATAATATATATGTTTGTTTTCATGATACAAGTATGGAACCTGTTATCCAGAATGCTCGGGACCTGGGGTTTTCCGAATAAGGGGTCTTTCCATGATTTGGATCATTATACTTTTACTACTAAAAAAAACATTTAAACATTAATTAAACCCAATAGGATTGTTTTGGCTCTAATAAGGATTAATTATATCTTAGTTGGGATCAAGTACAAGGTACAGGTATAGGATCCCTTAACCGGAAACCCGATATCCAGAAAGCTCCGAATTACGGAATGGCTGTCTCCCATAGACTCCATTTTATCCAAATAATCCAAATATTTAAACATGATTTCCTTTTCCTCTGTAATAATAAAACAGAAACTTGTACTTGATCCCAACTAAGATACAATTAATCCTTAATGGAAGCAAAACCAGCCTATTGGGTTTGTTTGATGTTTAAATGAATTTCTAGTAGACTTAAGGCATGAAGACCCAAATTACGGAAAGATCCGTTATCCGGAAAACCCCAGGTCCCGAGCATTCTGGATAACAGGTCCCATACCTGTACTGTTTTATTATTACAGAGAAAAAGGAAATAATTAAAAAAAATTTTTTTTGGATAAAATGGAGTCTATGGAAGACGGCCTTTCTGTAATTAAGCACTTTCTGGATAATGGGTTTCTGGATAACGGATCCCATACCATATAGTATTATACACAGGCACACCCCATGCTACGACCTATTTCCTCAAAATAATATACAGGTATGGAATCTGTTATCCAGAAAGCTCTGAATTGTGGCATGGTCATGTCCCATAGAGCCAATTTATCTAAACAATCCAATTTTTTAAAAACAATTTATTTTATCTCTTTTATAAAAACAAACAGTAGCTTGTACCTGATCCCAACTAAGATATAATTAATCCTTATTGGAGGCAAAACAAACCAATTGGGTTTATTTCATGTTTACATGATTTTCAAGCATACTTGAGGTATAAGGTTAAGTATAATGATCCAAATTAAGGAAAGATCCATTATCTGGAAAGCCCCAGGGCCAGAGCATTCTGGATAATAGGTCCCATACCTGTATAAGAGAAGGCATAGTGTATAAGGCATAGTGTTGTTTCCAACCTCATCCTGGTTTCACTCTTGGGGCAAATTCACTAAGTGCCGAAAATGCGCTAGCGACGGCTTTGTTGCACTTCGCCAGGTGAAGTTTTGCCAGGGCGCCGCTAATTCACTAAAATCCGAAGTTGTGCTCAGGGAGGCAAAAGGTAGCGAAGTTGCGCTAGCATTAATTCATCAAGCAAAGCGAAGTTAAAGTACAATGGATGTAAATGTAGCAGCAAATACATTATACTACAAAAGCCTGGGAAAACTTCATAAAATAAAATAGAGTTGTTATTTTGCCCGACACATGTGCCCACTGTATAGTTTAGGTGCCATATATTAGGAAATGTAGGGGGAAGGAGGGTACCCCAAAAAAATTTTTGATCTTTTTCAGCCTATCACCCTTAAAAAGTAAAAGATGCCAGTGTTTGTTGGGACTGGCATCTGGGAAAAAATCGGAAAGAATGGGGAAAACTTTTTTTGAAGCAAGCCCTATCTACTCTATTGCACTTCGCCTGGTCTGAGCTGGCGATGGCAAGTCTGGCGCAAGAGGTAACGTTCAGTAAAATGCGCAAGTTAGTGAATTAGCGTAGTTACTTCCCTTCGCCATATCGCAACTTTGCCTGGCGTAAGGGTGTGACGTAGCGCTAGAGTAGGTGCACTTCGCTAGTGAATTTACGCCAGCACCCATTAGTAAATCAGCGAAGTAACGAAATTATGCCACACTGGCGAATTTGCGCTAGCGTTTAGTGAATTTGCCCCTTGATGTCTTTCAGGAGTCACCGCCCCATTCTCTAACACAAAAGGACTGCAACTGTGGGTGAAACTGCACATTAAGGCATTGCCCCTTGGAAACTCAGAAGGCCATGATTCCAGGAATGAATCCCCTGACCAGTGATTGCACCTGCCCTTGCAGATGGCTGCAGTAGTGAATGGAATTTTGCTGCGTTTTCCCTGTGCCCATAGCCCTTCAATGTTTGGTCCACCTTTATGTTAACTTTTAGTACGTTATAGAATGGCCAATTCTAAGCAACTTTTCAGTTGGTCTTCATTTTTTCTTTTTCATAGTCTGAATTATTTGCCTTCTTCTGACTCTTTCCAGCTTTCAAATGGGGGTCACTGACCCCATCTAAAAAAAAACAAATGCTCTGCAAGGCTACAAATGTATTGTTTTTGCTACTTTTTATTACTCATCTTTCTATTCAGGCCTCTTCTATTCATATTCCAGTCTCTCATTCAATTCAGTGCATGGTTGCTAGGGGTATTGGGACCTCAGCAACAAGATTACTGAAATTAGAAAGTGAAGAGCTGTTGAATAAAAAGCTAAATAACTCAAAAACCACAAATAATTGGCATGTTTCATTCTGTTTATTCTACATGGATCAGTTTGGTGCAAACAATAAAGACAAATAAATTTTTTTTTTAAAAAAACAAATAAAAAATGAAAACTAGTTGCAAATTGTCTTAGAATATCACTGTCTGTATCATACTAAAAGTTAATTTAAAGGTGAACAACCCCTTTTTAAGATTGAAGACCCGTAGCTCGGGCGAGGCAATCATCCTTGTAGAAACAGTAGGCAGGCACTTGAAGATCACAGATAAAAACACGTTTTTATTTGTTATTGTTACAAAACACCACCATTGTCTGACGCATTTCAAATATACGGTATGTGATCAGAGGCTCTAGTTGAACTGATTGGCTGATAGTTTCCTCTGATTCTTCACCCATGAGTGCCCATACTTTCCAAGGGTGCTTCCCCATGATCCCCTTTGATAATCTGAAACTTTTTCCTACAATAGAAACTAGTCATTAAAACCAAGGAGTATAGTTGGTCCTACGCCAAATCCGATTCATTAGGTCTGCCAAGAAAAAGCTTAAGAAACACCACTGTAAAGACTTTGAATAAGGGATCTTTCCATAATTTGGATCTCCATACATTAAATTTACTAAAAAATCATATAAACATTAAATAAACCCAATAGGCTGGTTTTGCTTCCAATAAGGATTAATTATATCTTAGTTTGGATCAAGTACAAGCTACTGTTTTATTATTACAGAAAAAAGGAAATCATTTTTAAAACGTTGAATTATTTGATTAAAATGGAATCTATGGGAGTAAACCATCCTGTAATTTTCAGCTTTCTGGGTTTCCGGATAACGGATCCTGTACCTCCAAAACACATACAGCATTGTTTTTCTAATTAACCTGGCATGTATGTGTGAGTGTGTAACTATACAGTACAGGTATGGGATCTGTTATCCAGAAACCCATTATGCAGTAAGCTCCGAATTACAGAATGGATGTCTCCCATTGATTCCATTTTAACCAAATCATCAAAATTCTGAAAAATAATGTCCTTTTTCTCTGTAATAATAAAGCAGTAGCTTGTACTTGATCCCAACTAAGTTATAATTAATCCTTATTGGAAGCAAAACCAGCCTATTGGGTTTATTTAAAGGGGTTTTTGTCATTAAACTAACTTTTAGTATGATGTACTGTATATACTGATATTCTGAGACCATTTGTAATCGGATTTGTGGTTTTTGAGTTATTTAGCTTTTTATTACGCAGCTCTCCAGTTTGCAATTTTAGCAATCTGGTTGCTAGGGTCCATGTTACCCTAAGCCATGCAATGATTTAAATAAGAGACTGGAATATGAATAGGAGAGGCCTGAAAAGAAAGATGAGTAATAAAAAGTAACAATAACAATAAATGTGTAGCCTTACAGGGCATTTGTTTTTAGATGGGGTCAGTGACTCCCTTCTGAAAACTAGAAAGAGTCTGAAGAAGAAGGCAAATAATTCAAGAACTATAAAAAATAAATAACAAAGGACAACTGAAAAGTTGCTCAGAATTATCCATTCCATAACATACTAAAAGTTAACTTAAAGGTGAACTACGCCTTTAATGTTTATATGATTTTCTAGTAGTCTTAAGAATGACGATCCAAATTACAGAAAGATCTGTTATCCGGAAAAGCCCAGTTCCCGAGCATTCTGGATAATAGGTCCCATTCGTGCACATTATTTTTACAATTGTATATGACAGTGATTCCTAAATTCCGGGGCTGCCCATCTAGGGTAGGTCCAATTAGGGTATATATATTTATATATTTGCAGAGAAGCAGTGGTTTGTGTACACACTACAAAATGATCTCCTGCGTTGAGGATAATTTCATGTAAAGCTTATTCACCAAGAGGGAGGAGTTCACTGTGTTGATATGCAGAGATAGGGGGGAATTATTTCTACCTTGTCCTGAGCAATGAATAGCAAGGTTGATCTGTACAGGCAGAATAGAGACAGACACACAACAGTTTGTGTATCAGTGTTGGCAGAGCCACGTAGATTGTGCAATGGCACTTATATCGGTTTCACAAGGTCTGGAATAGATCCTGCCAACTGCTGAGAATGCAAAGCTTTTACACCACCAGCCCTTCCCATAACTTCACATCCACCCGTCCAACCAGCCAGGGCTATTATTGTCGGGCTCCCCGCTGGGCAGGTCAAGGGAAGAAAGGCAAGTACAGAGGCTGCAGCCCAGTATAGTGACATGATGCAATGGGTTTAGCAGATAAAATGGAACAGCAGACACACAAAGCTGCTCCCCACTGAGACTGACTGCATTTTGGGAAAGGACAAAACAGCTGCTCACCTTCAATCTGTTGGCACGCCATGTTCTAGAAAAGGAACATACAGAGCACAATGGATTCTGGAGCTAATTGTTTTATTTGGGTGCTGTGAGGAGAGGGATGAGACGACCAAAGGACAAACAAAAATCAGAACTGGAGCTGATGAAGACAATGGCAAGTTATGCACATTTCTACCTTCCATGCACTTTGAAGGGGTGTTTCATTTTTAATATAACCTTCAGTGTCTTATACCACCGCTAATTCTAAGCAACTTTTCAATTGGTCTTCATTTTTTATTTTCTATAGTTTTTTTTTTTATTGGACTTCTTTTTCTGACTCTTTCCAGCTTTCAAATCAGGGTCACTGAACCCATCTAAGAAACAAATGCTCTGTAAGGCTACAAATGTCATTGCTCATCTTTCTATTCAGGCCTCTCTTATTCATATTCCAGTCTCTTATTCAAATCAATGCATGGTTGCTAGGGGAATTTGGCACCTAGCAATCAGTTTGCTGAAATTTCAAACTGGAGAGCTGCTGAATCAGTGGCATAACTATAGAAGAAGGGGTCTTGGGGCGGGGTCTGCTTCCTCTATAGTTAATAAGAGAACCTCTTACCCGCGGGGAAGGGGACACAAGTCGGGGCAGGACGTGGGCGGAGTCTGGTGTGGGCAGAGCGGGGGCAGGGTGTGGGCAGGAAGTGGGCGGGAGGATGGGGATCGGAGTGCGCTTGGCCCCTCTAAAGGATTTTTTGCAGGGGAGCCTGGCGCACTCTAGTTAAGCCACTGTGCGAAATAAAAAGCTAAATAACTCAAAAACCCATAAATAATAAAAATTAAAAACAATTGCAATTTGACTCTCTACATCATACTAAAAGTGAACAACCCCTTTCATCTCTCTCCCTCTGGTCTATTTTATAACTGCAGAACGCTGGCCTCCCCAATATACTGGTCTGAGGCAGGGTCGGCAGCTGATGCCTGGTTACAAAGTGCATGTGCTAGACTCATGCTGGGAGCTGTAGTTTTCAACAGCCACAACACATTTGCTCTTATGGATTCTAGTTGAGACAAAACTATCTTTAGCATCACTCATTTTATCGCTCCAATTACCCATAAATATTCCCTCTCAGACTGTGTAACAAGCTTCTGTGCAATGATGGGGTCTTTGATCTTATATTTATAATAGCCAAACAATATATGGAAGTGCGGTTTACAGCTTTCTAAATTTGAAACATGCTTCTGTGCCCATCATATACAGCATCATTAATGAGTAAAAAGATACAATCCCCACAGCACCAATATCTCTGCACAATTGTACATATCCCTAGTAGTGATGGGCGAAACCGCCGTGAAAATTCGCCGGTGTCAAAAAAAATGGACGCCGGCATCAAAAACGAGGCGCCGTTTCGCAAATTTTTCACTGTTTCGCGAATTTCGTGGGAAATTCGGGAATTTTTTCTGCGAAACGCCCCAAATTCGCCCATAGCTAATCCCTAGAATTAGAGGGGTTGTTCACCTTTAAAGGAATTTTAGTACGATGTATAGAATTATATTCTGAGGCAATTTGCAATCATTCATTTTTTTATTATGTGTTTTTTTATTATTTTGCTTTCTGTTCAGCAGCTCTAAGGTTTGCAATTTCAGCAGCTGTCTGGTTGCTAGGGTTCATCTCCTATTATGCTAGCAACAAAGCAGTGGAGTGAGTGAGACTAGAATATGAATAGGAGAGGCCCGAATAGAAAGATATGTAAGGAAATGTAAAATAATAATAAAATTGTAGCCTCAAAGAGCAATAGTTATTTGCCCCCCCCACACACACACACACAAGCTGGAAAGCTGGAAAAAGTCACAAGAAAAAGAAAAATAATTTAAACACAGTGTAATAAAGAACAAATGAAAATTGCTGATAATTTCTCATTCTATAACTTACTAAGGGGCTGATTCACTAAGGGTCGAATATTGAGGGTTAATTAACCCTCGATATTCGACTAGGTATTGAAATCCTTCGACTTCGAATATCGATTTAGCGCAAATCCTGCGATCGTACGATTGAAGGATTATTCCTTCGATCGAACGATTAAATCCTTCGAATCGAACGATTCGAAGGATTTTAATCCAACGATCAAAGGAATATCCTTCGATCAAAAAAACTTAGGAAAGCCTATGGGGACCTTCCCCATAGGCTAACATTGACTTCGGTAGCTTTTAGCTGCTGAAGTAGGGGGTCGAAGTTTTTTTTAAAGAGACAGTACTTCGACTATCGAATGGTCGAATGGTCGAACGATTTTTAGTTCGAATCCTTCGATTCGAAGTCGTAGTCGTAGTCGAAGTTCGAAGTAGCCCATTCGATGGACGAAGTAGCCCAAAAAATACTTCGAAATTCGAAGTTTTTTTACTTCGAATCCTTCACTCGAATTTAGTGAATCGGCCCCTAAATGTGCACCTAAAGGTGAGCCACCCCTTTAAAACACAATTTTATTCTAGGGGAACTTGCCTGAGTAGGGGCAGCCTCAAAGCTTTATCTTTCTTTCTTTGTACAGCACTAAAATGTTATGACTTTAGCCTTTCTCTGAATGATTTGCTGTATTTGTTCCTCATTATATAAATCTGTATGCTGAACAGGGCATTTTATTGGCAGGGATGTTCTCAATCTCTCGGTGCTTACATGAGTTTCCTCCGTGTCTCGCTTTCCTCCCACACTACAAGAACATAGTGATGGGCGAATAATGTCGCCTGGTGCAAATTTTGCAGAGAATTTCCACGTTTTGCTTCTGGTGAATAAATTTGCAAAAGTTCGGTGAAAAATTTGCTGGCGAAAAATCCGCAATGTCATTAAAATGTGGGCGTGAGTCAGAATATGTCAGCACTACAATAAATTCCTTTATGAATTCGTGAGTCAGAATAGTCACGAACATAAAAATTGTCGCTCGGCAAAATTATTCGGACTTTCATAGACTTTAATGCATTTGGACAAAATAGACTTGAGTATAAAAATTGTCGCAGGCGTCAACATTCGCGTTTTCAGCCAAACAAAATGGGACAAATTCGCCCATCACTACAGGCAGGCAGGTCTATTGGCTCCCGGAAAAACTGATCATAGAGAGTGTGTGTGTGGGGATTTAGACTGTAAGCTCCACAGGGACGGCTTGAGGTGAATACACTACGGAAGTGCCATGGAATATGTCATCACTACATAAATACAGAAAATGTATTATAGTATAAAAGATAATAATATAAAAGAGCTGTAAAAGATATCCTTATAAATGGTGACTAGTGATCAGTCATCAGTTTATAATCAGTGGTTAGTGATTTCATTTCTGTCACATGACTCGCTGAAACTGGTATATGATAATAAATACTGTACCCCCTATAGTAAAATATGAGGTCTTCAGCCTTGTGCCTTTATATTGTCCTTGGTGACTAAAAATATCCTTATATTTTACAACAGGTAGTAGATGATTCACTATATTTAATACTTTTGATTATGACCTTTTCTGCATAAAAAGTGCATACAAATAGAACACACACAGCCCATGTCACCTTCGACATGAAACAAATATAAAGTTCACAATGAACTCTCACGCTGATCACTACCTCTTCCATTGTCCTGCCCCCCACTGTACTCAAGGCACTTGTCTTATGCCTACCAGTAGTTATGGCTCTGCCAGTTACAAACTGCAATAAAAGCAACGTAGAGGAATCATAGAAGGTGACAGTATCTAGGCCAAACAAGTCAAACAGCTGTAAATTACAATTGACAGCATCCTTGTCTGGTGATTAAGAGCTAATGATGCAGGACATTCCAGAAGATATGGCCTTTTTAACTTGTGCCTTGTCACAAATTAGATATTTAGCCTGGAAGCCAACCATTAGCTCAATACGGCCATCAGAAGCACTCACATTGTTGCTTGGGAAGTCATCGGACCACAAGCAGATCGAATTGTTTTTAAGAAACGTATAAGTCTTCTGACTCTTCTAGGTTGGCGAGCAAGTGTCTTCAATGACAACCTAAGTGCATGACCCAAGGAAGAGCTACAGGTCACATTTGAAGTCAGGCACTTGTTTGTTATTACTGAAGAAAGGTCGCCCATTTGACTCTAGCTTAGATGCCTCAAAGGAAGCACTTAAATAGCAGAAGAGCTAAGCATACAACACTTCTCCAGCCTAAGGTTGCAAGAGTCACACCATTAGTTGTTGGCAACATATGAGACAGCGAGATGGACCAGCCAACAGGGTGTATTAGTGATTAAATTACAGTTTCCACAGATCTGACAGGATCACGGGGTGGTCTGCTGAAATCCATCTCCAAGCTCAAACACATGCCCAGACAGCTGAACAGTATGATTGAAATTGTCCAATTTCCTGACAAAATTTTAGCGTTTATGACCAACTTTATGTATAGTGTAGCCCCATCAAGGTGTAGGCTTGGCCCTTGGATGGATTGAGATGTTATATTGTTTTGCTCTGCTGGAACAAAAGATTGGGTGGTAGCCCATTGAGGCATAAATCCATAGATTCATGAAATCTAATCTGATTTTGATTCTGGTATGAGATTTTTCTTTATTTATTTTCTTTCTATCACTGAGCAGAGCTTTAATGTTTAACATTCAGTGGTTTATTTATTAAAGGATGCATGCCAAAATTCAAGTTTTTTTTAGTACAAAATCAGAATTTTTTGTGAAAAAAAACCCTCACATTTTTTGGGATTTATTATACCCTGAGGATGGAAAAAGTCAGAATCCAAAAATCCAGCATCTCAGACCTGCCGAGTTTGTACATATATAAGTCAATGGGAGAAGTCCCGAAGATATCCTGATCTACGCTGGGTTTTGTGCAATAATCTGAAGATTTTATGGATTCTGGCGGAAAATCCAAAAAATGTGTACAATTAGAATTTTTCGCTATTGTTTTGAGTTTTTTCCCGCACAGGGAATTTTTTGGGAAAATGTATTAATAAATAAGGGGAAATAACCCGTGCGGATTTGGTCAGAGTAGAAAATAATTGGTTTCAGAAAACAATGAGATTTTCAGATTTTGATAAATCACCCTTAATGTTCATTATTTTTACTTTATTCTGTTTATTGTTTACTTATTTATTTTAATTATTGAGATGATATTTGAGCGAATAATGTACGGCATATTGTGGATACGTTTTCTTTCGCTTGAACTTGGACATAATCTGATTTTTCTTTGCTGTTATGTGAAAGTTGTTGTTTTTTTGCTTGAAAATTCAATAAAAAGACTTGAAAAGAAATAAAGTATTGTAGCCATATTATTTCATGAAGACAGGTAGAGGGTTCTGGGAGAAAGGCATAGGAAAGGCTGCAGTGAAGAGAGCCTTGGGGTAGACTATAAGGGAAATTACGGAAGAGTCCTATGAACAAGTATAGATTTGCCAGTATATTTGGGCATCACAGGTATTGGCAATTCGAGGGGTTCTAAGATGTGCTGAATTCTATCCTCCTCTTTCCTGGCTTCACACAAAGGCCCAAGTTAAGCGAATGTTCCAGCTATGTTAAATAAACGCTGCTGTCCTGGTATGTTTGCCTTGGCTAATGCCCAGCCAATGTGTGCTACTGTTCCATCTACCTCTATCCCTCATCCACAGTATCCAAGCCAATGACAGCTTTGTGGAATGTGGCACATCTATGGGGAGAACAGAATCATCATCACTTGGGCACCTGGATGGCTGTAGCTCAGACAATAAGTATGATCATATATTGCAATAAACAACTGCTTCCTCTGGATGTTCCTTTTTTTTTTTTCTCTGAAAATGTTGCGTTTGATTTTGCCCAATGTCCATGGGACTTTCCTCTGAATTTCAGTCAGTCAGTGGGTGCCAGCACTAATTCCCCCAAGTGTGTGTGCATGTGGCTCACTGGCAGCTAGAATAATCATATGGCGGGGATATTATTATGTTTTATCTGCTACCGTGTCTACACTCTGCACCTTATGATGGATAAAAAAAATTCTAGTGTAGTCCAGCCCTGAATGACACACGTTAGCGGACAGGAGATGGGAATCCTTCTAGGGTAGAAAGCAGGATGCAAAGTGCAAAAACATGCACCTTTTTTGCACTTTGCACCCTGCTTTCCTTAACTCTTTTTGAGTTTCATTACTGATCATAAGCCCAGTCCATTTTTTTGCATGCTTCATTACTTTTTTTTGTCAAGTTTAGGGACACACCCATCGGATACTGCTTGGGCAGCCTTCTTACTCTACTAGGTGTAAGTATACCTCTCTTTGACGCAGCGAGTATTTTTTTATCCACTTTGAGCTTTGCGACCAGACTTATTTAGTGTGTACAGGCCCGGGTGTTGAGTGCAATTGGGTCGCTTGATACTATTGGGTCAATGACTGTGATTTGTTGTGTGACCTTGGAGGAAGTGGGGAGGAGAGTGGATTTGTCTTTTTCAATGTTTTCATATGTTTTTTTTGGCATGCTATTTACATAAATAAAGATTGCCTTTTAAGAATATTTATACTGTTGTAGTGATATAGGGGTGCTTTCTTTTGGTGTGGTGTTACAGTGTCTTTAGATATATTTATTAATAACATGCTCTCCTTCTCTTTGTGAAGCAGTTTAGGGACACAAATCTATATACAGGAAGCAAAGTGATCAAAACATGAATATCCATATTTTTTGAAACTGGGATGCCCGCATGTCTATCATCCATCTCCCATCAGGTTTGGACTGAGATTAAAAAGAAGCACTGGAACTTCAGGTACCCAAAAAAGCCCCCCATAGGCCCAATAAATAGTGACTGTTTATGGCAGGCCCTTTGTCAATGGGCAGAATTTCCAGATTGCCAGTCCGGGCCATCATTCTATAAGGACACACATGCAGTTTGCTCTTCTGTTGTACTCAAATAGACTTCACTGTGTTCTCTCTGGCTGATTTTCCTCAAAGGCCCCACACGCCATCAACTTGGAACAAAAAAGGCCTATAAGCTACAACACTTGTGCTATTTGTCAAATCTTTCTCTAGTCATCTGAAGCACAAATAAAGAACGAGTTATGCAAAACCCTCAAATGTAATTATTTCAGACATTCTACAGCTTGTCGGCTATTCCCATTAGTTCCCTGTGATAGAGATATATATTTACCATTATGTTGTCTTTAAATAGTCAATGACTGAATGAATGAAAAATTGCCATTGCTCACACCCCAGTAGTGTTTATGACAAGTAGCCGCAGGAGCAGAATTTTTGGAAGATATATTCAAACGTTTATCTTTTGAATTTAAATTTCTTATGTGTTTCTGAGGACCTAAGTGTTATTCCTTCGTTTTTGCTGAATGGATTGAATTCTTACATCTGGTGTTGCTTCTAGGCGTTTTTTTCCCCCACTAATTAGTGGATTTAGGTCCATGTTAAAAAAATAAATTCATTAAAAGAAAACTGAGATGCAGATAGAAGTTGCCTTTGTCCCATGGGAAGGGAGTTTTAAGTGCAGAAGCGGATTTTTGGTTGGAACTTCTTTATGAGAGGTGGGCAGAAGGAGGTCGAGGGCAGATAGGGTAAAAGTTAGAAGAAGAATGAAACGGTGTGTGAGCGAGGAGTGCTCTAAGCGAGGAGCAATGAATAACAGCCTCAGTGAAGTATAGACAAGGACGAGTTATTAGTGAGCGGCAATTGGAAAAGAGCTCTGGCATACCAATATTAGCAGGGTGCATGGAATGTTAACATATGAGAATTCACATACAAGCCACAAAAAGACAGACAGGAAAACCTGACAGATGATCCTCATACGTTTTCACAGTGGCACAGAAGCTGGTTGGGAGAGGGATCTGTGAGAGGCAGGGATGGGGTTTGGAAGAAAATCCTCATCAATGTCATTTTTAGCCTATATGGTTCCACTGGAATGACCAGCCTTCATTTCCGAGCACCAGCCACAAACCAAGAGACCAAAGGGGATGCGAGATTCTGTTTTTTTTCTTTTTTATTAACCTGTCTGGCTCAGACAGGGCTCACTTTTTTTCCCCTGGAGGTGGGAGTTAAAGAAAATGATCACTGCATTCTGTCTTCCCCTTAATTCCAGTGGCGGGTGCAACGTGGGCACTTCACAGCCCAGCTAGAATATATATTGGCCCTACCTATGCGCCAGGCACTTCCCCCAGCACGGATTTTAAGGTGAGTACAACGTCTTTACTGCGGTGACTGTCAGAACTAGGAAATGTGGCCACTAAATGTGTCTCTAAATGAACGCAGCAACATTATGAAAAACTGTGTTATCCTTTTAAATTAGAATGTGTTTGTTAAATAGGCAGAAATGTATATTAAATTCATTTTGAACATATAATAAATATTATGACAAAAAGACAGAATCAGAGAAACGTATTTTCTGCTTAACAGCAAATTCACAATATATCTTTGTCATTAAAAGACAATTTGCCAAAAAATTGAGAATAAACTTTTGCATATAAATAACTGACACTGGGATCCTGAAAAAAACAGTTTAGTACATGGGATATGTCCACTGTGTACTTATTTTTCTTCAGTAAAGATCAAAATGTTTAGGCATGTTTTAATTGACCTCATCAAATTAAATGAATGTCAATAAAGGCAAATCTTTATTTATATTAAATATATATACATATCAATTTTATATTTCTAGAACATGATTTAGCATGATTTTATATTACATAAACAATTCACAGGAGACATTTGCCACAAGCCAAAAAATATAATTTTTAGTTTAACATCAGCATATTATATTTATGTTAATAAAAGTAAAGCTCTATTTATTTTGTAAATACAATTTTACTTTTTATTTTTCTATATTAGAATTTGGCAGGATTTTATATTACATACAAAATTCACAGAAAAATTCAGTTTTTTTATTTTATACAAAACCTAC
Source organism: Xenopus laevis (assembly GCF_017654675.1). NCBI lineage: Eukaryota > Metazoa > Chordata > Amphibia > Anura > Pipidae > Xenopus > Xenopus laevis. The sequence goes on along the minus strand of NC_054383.1, from coordinate 109,356,379 downwards.
AGGATTACTAGGCAACATTTTAAGCAATGTTTTATTTAAAAGGCCAATCTGAATTTATATATTTTTTCATTGTAATGTTTTATATTATAACTTAACATAATTTTATATTACATCCAAAATCCACAGATGGGAAAACGGAGTAAAAGTCAACGTTTTAAGCAATATTTTGTTTAGATTTTAATTGCATTCATTTTAATAAAGGCACATCTTTATTTATGCCTCAATCTTTTTGATTATCTAGTATTTTAGATTATGATCATTTTTGGAAATTTACAGGAAAGCTCCAAATTACGGAAGGGCCATTTCCCATAGATTCCATTATAATCAAATATGCCAAATTTTTTAAAATGTTTTCCTTTCTACTGTAATAATAAAACAGTAGCTTGTACTTGATCCAAAATAAGATATAATTAAACCTTATTGGAAAGAAAACCAGTTTATTCGGGTGATTTCCTGTTTACATGGTTTTCTAGTAGATTTAAGGTGTTAAGATCCAAATTACGGAGAGATCAGTTATCTGGAAAACCCCAGGTCCTGAGTATTCTGGATAACAGGTTCCATACCTGTAATATGAATTAACTGAAAACACATTAGAAAATGAAATAGGACTTGTAGGAAGCAGTTGGTTGCACTTTATTGATCATATTTTTGCTTCTCCCTAAATATCATACTTAATTCCACATACAATATAATTAATTAACCCTGATATTTGCATGTGCCATATCTAGTGACATATCCCTGAATCTTTTGCTTCCAGAGTATATTAAAATGTTATGAGTGATGGGCACAACTCTACAACATCGTCCAACTGATCTCGACTTTCAAATCATTCACCGCAAGTAGAACCTTCCCCCTATGCATCACAACTTGGCCTAAGAACATGGAATTATTGCACGAGGCTTATTTGGAGCATCACTCCAGAAATGTATCCAATGATTCCATCCCGGCAGCTCCATCAGATGTCTCCATGGATAACCTAATTGCAACGTCTGCCATTGGAATCCTCTTATCCTTAATGTGTGTTGGTGGTGTCATAGGCAACTTTTATACATTAGTGGTCATGTGCCTCTCCATGACGACATTTACCTCCATGTACATCCACATTGTTAATTTAGCCCTGGCCGACCTCCTTTATCTCTCCACCATCCCGTTTATTGTGCATAATAGCTTTGTGAAAGACTGGTACTTTGGAGAAGTTGGATGCAGGGTACTCTTGAGCTTGGATCTTCTGACTATGCACGCCAGCATTTTCATATTAACAGTGATGAGCACAGAGAGATACATTGCCATTGCAAAACCCTTTGACACTGTTAGAAGATCCAGGGGCTACAGGAAAAGCCTGGCCTGTGCAATTTGGGTGCTGTCTTTTCTTTTGACTCTTCCCATGATGCTAATGATACATCAAGAAGAAAGGACACTGGAGTCTGGGAGCATCAGGAAGCTATGTACACCAATCTGGAGTGATGATCAGTATAAGGTTTATCTCACTGTGTTGTTCACTACCAGCATTCTTGCCCCTGGCTTAATTATCGGCTACTTGTACACAAAGCTAGCCAGGGCTTACTGGATCTCCCAAACCAAAAGCCTTCTTAATAAGGAAGTACAGAGATCTCCCAAGCAAAGAGTCATACTAATGATATTTGTCATTGTGCTTGCGTTTTGGGCTTGTTTTTTACCTTTCTGGCTTTGGCAGCTGTTGCCCCTTTACAGCCACGAAGTTTTGAGAATCTCAGTTCAAACAGAGATTTATATCAATCATCTGATGACTTGCTTGACTTATGGCAACAGTTGCATCAACCCTTTCCTGTACACCTTACTCACCAGAAACTACAAGGAGTATCTCAGAAATAGGCAGAGAGGTGCACTTGGATCTCTAAGCCTTAAGGGTGGGATGGCATCTGCTGGGAACCAAGCGAAAAGGACAGCATCTGGTGGGAGTCAGCAGTGCACAGAGACCTTTACAATGAGCAATGCAAAAGGTGCCTGTGATTCGCTCAAGCTGTAAAAATAAAGCAAGCAGGTAAGACATGTTATTTTATCATTTGTTATTTAAAACAAGATCAAAGCTCCCTCAAATTCTCAGATCCACGGACTCGTTCACAAATGGTTCTTAGCACTAAGAGTGGTCTACCTCCAATCCCATTTGCATCTGCAAAATAGCAAGTAGTGATCCATTGCTTTGCAGTCAGCAACTCCATGTATTTGGGCAGTGGGAACTTTCAGTATATAAAAACAAAATCCCAATATGTCTAGTCCAGCCAAGACAATATTTGTTTAATACAGGTATGGGATCTGTTATCCGGAGAAACCCGTTATTTAGAAAGATCCAAATTAAGGAAAGGCCGTCTTCCATAGACTTCATTTTATATAAATAATCCAAATTTTTTAAAATGATTTACTTTTTTCTCTGTAGTAATAAAACAGTACCTTGTACTTGATTCAAACTAAGATATAATTAATCTTTATTGGAAGCAGAACCAGCCTATTGGATTTATTTAATGTTTACATGATTTTCTAGTAGACTTAAGGTATGATGATCCCAATTACGGAAATATCCATTATACAGAAAGCCCCAGGTCCCAAGTATTCTGGATAACAGGTCCCATACCTGTACATTATTTTTACAAAGGTATATGGCAGTGATTCCTAAATTCTGGGGCTGCTTATCTAGTATGTTTTTTGTCCTGTTCTAAATATTCCTGATACAACAATATTTTTTAAAAGTTAAGTGGGGTCCTGCACAAACGTTAAGACCTCAATGTGGGGCTTGAATGGAGAAGGCCTTAAAAACCACAGGATCTGAATAATAATGAACTACAGCAGTATCTAGCAGGCAAAGATGGAAGTTGTAGCTCAATAGCTGAAAGGCTACATGCTGAACTTGCACCATCCTGGTGCAAAGTTCATGCTTGGACACAGGGTGCTTATTAAGGCTGGGGACCCAGAGTAAATACCTTCTGTGCACTTAAAGCCACCCCATCTTAAAAACTTTATGGGCACAACAATACACATGAAAGCAAGTACTCTTTGCATTTTCTGTATGCCCTGCTTAGCAGCAGTTGTATGCAATAGCTACTGTATGCCACACCCTTATGTCCTTTATGGAGGCCTGCAACTTTGGCATTAGGAATATAGTAAGATTAGATGGTGTCAGTATGGCTTCATATTAAAGCTGTCCAGTATGCAGCCAACTCCTAGCATGTCCAACAGCCAAATGATACTGGTAGTTTAGTTAAATTATAGCTGGAGAGATGCAGGGAGGATTATTGCAGCTACCAAGAACAGCCCTGCCTTCCCTCTGGTCCTTTTCATCCAGTGTACTCCAGTGAGTATAAATCAGATATTAAACCAACCAGCAACTCATTGGTACATTAGACCATTTTTAGGGATAGACCCAACCACAGGGTTTGACCAAGAAGCCAATCGGTGTTTTAAAATGCAAATGAACAGAGCCGGGTGGCAACTCCAATGGACAACACCACAAATGCATGAAACCATTCTCTGCATGAAAGTAATAGGGATGTAGCGAACGTCGGAAAAAAAGTTCGCGAACATATTCGCGAACTTGCGCAAAAACGCGAGCGGTTCGCGAACGGTTCGCGAACCCCATAGACTTCAATGGGAAGGCGAACTTTAACATCTAGAAAAGACATTTCTGGCCAGAAAAATGATTTTAAAGTTGTTTAAAGGGTGCAACGACCTGGACAGTGGCATGCCAGAGGGGGATCAAGGGCAAAAATGTATCTGAAAAATCTGCCTGTGTGTGCTTGGAAGAGATAGTGTAGGGGGAGAGCTGTTAGTGATTTCAGGGACAGATGATAGTAAGTTTGCTGGCTAGTAATCTGCTTGATACTGCTCTGTATTGGAGGGACAGAAGTCTGCAGGGATTTGAGGGACATTTTAGCTTAGGTAGCTTTGCTGGCTAGTAATCTACTGTTCTCTTTAAACAACTGCCATACGTTGACCTTGTAGACATTGTTTGCCCAGTTTTTTTGGTTGCAGCCACTGAAGCACAGTTGCCAGAAAAAATATGCCATATAAATGCTGAAAATAGTCATTTTTTGCCATACGTTGACCTTGTAGGCATTGTTTGCCCAGTTTTTTTGGTCGCAGCCACTGAAGCACAGTTGCCAGAAAAAATATGCCATATAAATGCTGAAAATAGTCATTTTTTGCCATATACGTTGAGTCAACGTATGGCAAAAAATGACTATTTTCAGCATTTATATGGCATATTTTTTCTGGCCTCTGTGCTTCAGTGGCTGCGGCCAAAAAAACTGGGCAAACAATGCCTACAAGGTCAACGTCGTTGACCTTGTAGGCATTGTTTGCCCAGTTTTTTTGGCCGCAGCCACTGAAGCACAGAGGCCAGAAAAAATATGCCATATAAATGCTGAAAATAGTCATTTTTTTGGTCGCAGCCACTGAAGCACAGTTGCCAGAAAAATTATGCCATATAAATGCTGAAAATATGCATTTTTTTGGTTGCAGCCACTGAAGCACAGAGGCCAGAAAAATTATGCCATATAAATGCTGAAAATATAAATTTTTTTGGTTGCAGCCACTGAAGCACAGAGGCCAGAAAAATTATGCCATATAAATGCTGAAAATATGCATTTTTTTGGTTGCAGCCACTGAAGCACAGAGGCCAGAAAAATTATGCCATATAAATGCTGAAAATATAAATTTTTTTGGTTGCAGCCACTGAAGCACAGAGGCCAGAAAAATTATGCCATATAAATGCAGAAAATATGCATTTTTTTGGACGCAGCCACTGAAGCACAGTTGCCAGAAAAAATATGCCATATAAATGCTGAAAATAGTCATTTTTTGCCATACGTTGACCTTGTAGACATTGTTTGCCCAGTTTTTTTGGTTGCAGCCACTGAAGCACAGAGGCCAGAAAAAATTAAACCAGTAGGGTTTGCACCCTAGTTTGTAACGGTGGCGGAGGGAGGAGGAGGACGCTAAAGGACAGCTGTGTGTGGAGTCATGAGGCTTGAAGAGAAGGACAGCTGCATAGAAGTCAGAACAAGTCTTCCGGCGTGCAGTAACCCTCCGAGATCCACCCCTCATTCATTTTAATAAAGGTCAGGTAATCGACACTTTTGTGACCTAGGCGAGTTCTCTTCTCAGTTACAATCCCTCCTGCTGCACTGAAGGTCCTTTCTGAGAGCACACTTGAGGCTGGGCAAGACAAGAGGTTCATGGCAAATTGTGACAGCTCTGGCCACAGATCAAGCCTGCGCACCCAGTAGTCCAGGGGTTCATCGCTCCTCAGAGTGTCGATATCTGCAGTTAATGCCAGGTAGTCCGCTACCTGCCGGTCGAGGCGTTCTTTGAGGGTGGATCCAGAAGGGTTGTGGCGCTGCCTTGGACAGAAAAACATTTGCATGTCTGACGTTACAGACTGGCCAAAGGGCTTTGTCCTTGCAGGTGTGCTCGTGGCAGGATTACTGGCACCTCTGCCCCTGGAATGTTGATGAGTTCCTGAAGTGACATCACCCTTAAAAGCATTGTACAACATGTTTTGCAGGCTGGTTTGTAAATGCCGCATCTTTTCGGACTTGTGGTATGTTGGTAACATTTCTGACACTTTATGCTTGTACCGAGGGTCTAGTAGCGTTGCGACCCAGTACAGGTCCTTCTCCTTAAGCCTCTTGATACGGGGGTCCTTCAACAGGCATGACAGCATGAAAGACCCCATTCTCACAAGGTTGGATGCAGAGCTATCCATCTCCGCTTCCTCATTATCAAGGACTGCATCATCCACCGTCTCCTCCCCCCAGCCACGTACAAGACCAGGGGTCCCCAAAAGGTCACCACTAGCCCCCTGGGAAGCCTGCTCCTGTTGGTCCTCCTCCTCCTCCTCCACAAAGCCACCTTCCTCCTCTGACTCCACTTCTGGCACCTCTCCCTGCGTTGCAGCAGGTGCCTGGGTTCGTTCTGGTGATTCCGACCAGAAATCGTGCGCTTCCAGCTCCTCGTCACGCTGGTCTACAGCCTCATCTGTCACTCGTCGCACGGCACGCTCCAGGAATAAAGCGAAGGGTATTAGGTCGCTGATGGTGCCTTCGGTGCGACTGACCATATTTGTCACCTCTTCAAAAGGTCGCATGAGCCTGCAGGCATCGCGCATAAGCACCCAGTAACGGGGGAAAAAAATCCCCAGCTGTGCAGATCCAGTCCTACCACCCAGTTCAAAAAGGTACTCGTTGACGGCCCTTTGTTGTTGCAGCAGACGTTCCAACATAAGGAGCGTTGAATTCCAGCGAGTCTGGCTGTCAGAAATCAAACGCCTGACTGGCATGTTGTAGCGCTGCTGAATGTCAGCAAGGCGTGCCATGGCTGTGTAGGAACGTCTGAAATGGGCCGACACCTTTCTGGACTGGGTGAGAACGTCCTGGAATCCTGGGTACTTGGAGACAAAACGTTGGACTATTAAATTTAACACATGTGCCATGCAGGGCACATGTGTTAAATTGCCTAGTCTCAACGCTGCCAACAGATTGCTTCCATTGTCACACACCACTTTTCCGATCTGCAGTTGGTGTGGGGTCAGCCACCGATCGGCCTGTGACTGCAGAGATGACAGGAGTACAGATCCGGTATGGTTTTTGCTTTCCAGGCACGTCATCCCCAAGACAGCGTGACAACGGCGTACCTGGCACGTCGAATAGCCTAGGGGGAGCTGGGGGTGCACAGGTGTGGAGGAGGAGAAGGAGGACCCAGCAGCAGAGTAAGAAGAAGAAGAAGACGAGGTAGAGAGCGATGGAGGAGTAGAGGTGGTGGCAGAACCGCGTGCAATCCGTGGCGGTGACACCAACTCCACTGTTGTTGTTGAGCTACCCATTCCCTGCTTCCCAGCCATTACCAAGTTCACCCAGTGGGCAGTGTAGGTGACATACCTGCCCTGACCATGCTTGGAGGACCATGCGTCAGTAGTCATATGGACCTTTGGCCCAACACTAAGTGACAGAGATGCGGTAACTTGGCTCTGCACATGTTGGTACAGGTGTGGTATTCCCTTTTTAGAAAAAAAATTGCGGCTGGGTACCTTCCACTGCGGTGTCCCAATTGCTACAAATTTGCGGAAGGCCTCAGAGTCCACCAGCTGGTATGGTAAAAGCTGGCGGGCTAAGAGTGCAGACAAGCCAGCTGTCAGACGCCGGGCAAGGGGGTGACAGTCAGACATTGGCTTCTTACGCTCAAACATGGCCTTCACAGAAACTTGGCTGGTGGCAGATGACTGGGAATGGGAACAGGTGGTCAAGGTGGAAGGCGAAGTGGAGGGTGGTTCAGACGGGTCAAGGAGAGCAGAGGTAGAGCAGTAAGATGCTGGACCAGAAGGAGTGTGGCTTTTAGTTTGCCTGTTGCCTTTGAGGTGTTGCTCCCAAAGTGCTTTGTGCTTGCCGCTCATGTGCCTTCGCATAGAAGTTGTACCTATGTGGCTGTTGGGCTTACCAAGGCTCAGTTTCTGACTGCACTCATTGCAAATTACAATGCTTTTGTCAGAGGCACACACATTAAAAAAATCCCACACTGCTGACTTTTTGGAAGTGTGCGATCTGGCGGTAACAGTAGAAGTTGGCGGCATTGGCGGCAATGGCGGGTGCGTTGGCCGGCTGAACACAGGTGCCGATACATGTTGTTGCCCTACTGATCCCTGCGGGCTGTCCTCCCTGCTTCTTCTAAGTCTTATTCTCCTACTGCCTCTCTGACTCTCCGTCTCTCCATCTGAACTACCCTCCTCTTGCTCTCTTCTACTAGGCACCCACAAAACATCAATCTCCTCATCATCATTCTCCTCAGATGCATCAATTTCTTCTGACACATCACAGAAGGAAGCAGCAGCGGGGACCTCCTCCTCATCACTCATTATGTCCATCTCTATCGTGTTCTCTGCCAGAATTAAATCTGGTGTAAGGTCCTCATCTCCTTCATCTTCTTCTGGCAATAATGGTTGCGCATTACTCAGTTCAAGAAACTCATGGGAAAATAACTCCTCTGACCCCAGTGAAGAAGGGGCACCGGTGGTGGAGGAAGTGTTACGTGGGGTGGCCATAGCAGTGGAGGATGAGGAGGATGTTGTGGTAAAGTTAGAAACGGTAGAGGATGGGGTGTGCTGTGTAAGCCAGTCAACTACCTCTTCAGCATTTTGGGAGTTCAGGGTCATTGGCTTTTTAAAACTGGGCAATTTGCTAGGGCCACAGGATTGCATAGCAGCACGGCCCCTAGCACGGCCTCTGCGTGGTGGCCTGCCTTTGCCTGGCATTATTTTTAAAAAAACAACAACAACAACAAAAACTCAGTTGGTTTTTCTGGAAACGATAATACACACAGCTAGATGGCGGGTTGAAGAAAACACTGTGCAAATAATGCCTACAAGGTCAACGTATACACTACTACAGCGGTGGATACGGATTACGTAAAATATATGAATGCTGCTTGAAAAAAAGTAACTCAAGTGGTTTTTCTAGAGACGATAATATTATCAATATTTAGACAAAATGTGAACAAGCTCACACAGCTAGATGGCGGGTTGAAGAAAACAGTGTGCAAATAATGCCTACAAGGTCAACGTATACACTACTACAGCGGTGGATACGGATTACGTAAAATATATGAATGCTGCTTGAAAAAAAGAAACTCAAGTGGTTTTTCTAGAGACGATAATATTATCAATATTTAGACAAAATGTGAACAAGCTCACACAGCTAGATGGCGGGTTGAAGAAAACAGTGTGCAAATAATGCCTACAAGGTCAACGTATACACTACTACAGCGGTGGATACGGATTACGTAAAATATATTATGGCTGCTTGAAAAAAGTCACTCCGGTGTTTTTTCTGGAGACGGTAATATTATGGATATTTAGACAGAATGTGAACAAGGTCACACAGCTAGATGGCGGGTTGAAGAAAACACTGTGCAAATAATGCCTACAAGGTCAACGTATACACTACTACAGCGGTGGATACGGATTACGTAAAATATATGAATGCTGCTTGAAAAAAAGTAACTCAAGTGGTTTTTCTAGAGACGATAATATTATCAATATTTAGACAAAATGTGAACAAGCTCACACAGCTAGATGGCGGGTTGAAGAAAACAGTGTGCAAATAATGCCTACAAGGTCAACGTATACACTACTACAGCGGTGGATACGGATTACGTAAAATATATTATGGCTGCTTGAAAAAAGTCACTCCGGTGTTTTTTCTGGAGACGGTAATATTATGGATATTTAGACAGAATGTGAACAAGGTCACACAGCTAGATGGAGGGTTGAAGAAAACAGTGTGCAAATAATGCCTACAAGGTCAACGTATACACTACTACAGCGGTAGTAAAATAAAAAAAAGTAAAATAAAAAAAAATGAATATTAAAAAAAAAAATTAAAGTTGGTGCTGCTGAACTACTAGGAGCAGCAGATTAGCACACCAGTCCCACTCCCCAACACTGCTAGACTAATAGCACTGGGCTCTTATAGTAGTAGTAGTAGTAGTAGTAGTAAAACAACAAAAAAATAAATAAAAGCAGTCCTTACAAGGACTACTGTTATTGCAGCAGTCAGCAGATGAGATCAGAAGCAGGACAGCTGCCCACAGCAGCTACATACAGAGCACTGCAGTAGAAGGTAGATTACTAGCCAGCAAAGCTACCTAAGCTTAAATGTCCCTCAAACCCCTGCAGACTTCTGTCCCTCCAATAACAGAGCAGTATCAAAACGATTACTAGCCAGCAAACTTTCAACTGTCCCTGAAATCACTAACAGGCAGCAGCTCTCTCCCTACACTATCTCTTCAGCACACACAGGCAGAGTGAAAAAACGCTGCAGGGCTTCGGTTTTTATAGGGAAGGGGAGTGGTCCAGGGGAGAGCTTCCTGATTGGCTGCCATGTACCTGCTGGTCTGGGGTGAGAGGGCAAAAAAAAGCGCCAACAATGGCGAACCCAAAATGGCGAACGTCGCGCGACGTTCGCGAACTTCCGGCGAGCGCGAACACCCGATGTTCGCGCGAACAAGTTCGCCGGCGAACAGTTCGCGACATCTCTAGAAAGTAAGTTACAACTTGCTTTAGAAGTTCCTATAGAGTAATGGCAGTGCATTGGAATAAATATGGTCTGTGCTTCTTCCTTTCACTTTAGCAATAAAGAATCTGAACATTGGAACCCAACTTCAACTTTTGATTCCAAGATACTGCATTCTGGCAGTTGGCTTCACTGCAGCAGCCCCATTGTTTGGCATGCAAAGGGCACAGCACACTCCTAAACTCAGTCTGATGGATACACTTGGAGAATACGGATCTTCCATTACCCACAGTCAAGTGGGCTTCAGCTAGAGAAATATACACTACTGGGACTAAAACTGCTTCTCAGAACACTGTAAGCTCTGCAAGTATTACTGAGAAGCCAAGGCAATCTTCCTGTTCCCCATTCTTATTTTGTGACTTCCAATGATTGTTTAGTGATAAAGTCCACATGTAGGCTGCCATTTTTATTCCCTGGAATAACTGAATGACGATGAATGATTCTGCCATTGATGTTCTTTAGCTTAGGCATCACAAATCAATGCCCAAGCTAACAGCAAATAGTAGAAATACATGTCTTCAGCAACTGATCCAGCTTTCCATAGCCCACCCAGAAGTTCTGCAACATGCTGGCCTTCATTTACATGAGTTTGTCACTGCCTCCCCTCCCCCAGCCAAAAAATATCCAGAATCAATCATCTGGTATTGCCAGGGCAGTACTCTTTGTATTTAAAAAAAAAAACAACCTAAATCCCAGTTTTAAACCAATGTAAATATATTTATCATATATTAAAAAGCGCTATAGCTCAGTGAGCATTAATTTAAGTATAAATAAAATGTACAGTAAATAACACAGCATTATAACATCGCTAAAAGTGATTTTTTTTTATTCTATAGTTTACAATATTGAAGGGGCAGTTCACCTCTAACTTTTTTAACAATTAGAAATTGGTCTTCCTTTTATATGTTTTTTTTTAAATATTTAGTATATTCTTTGTTCAGTGGCTCTCCAGTTTGGAACTTCAGAAGCTATCTGGTCCAATTTACGCTAGCAACCAGACATGAGAGGGATTTGCACGAAAGACTGGAAGATGCATATGAAAAAGAATAGTAGTTAAGCAATAAAATGTAATAATAATAAATTACATTGCAGCCCCGCAGAGCAATCGTTTATTGACTGTTGGGGTCAGTGAAAGATGGAAAAAAGCAGATGAGGAAGGCTTCAACAAATAAATCAAAGACTAAAAAACAGAGAAAACAAAGGCCAATGGAAAAGTTTCCAAGTTGTTAAAAGTTGACTTTAAAGGTAAACCATCCTGTAAAACTTTAAATTTTGTTCTAGGGTCTCAAAGCTCTTCATCAAAAGTCTTGAAAGACTCCAACCAGATGGAGCCTGTGAATGGTTCTTGGTCCTTCACACCCACTGTCCTTCTATACTGTACAGAATGTTCCCCCTGACCATATAGTTACCCACTGCCTCAGTTCTTCTCAAAGGTCTACAATGCTTCTCACCATAACAAACATCAGACAGCTGTAGAATATTTTTTTCATGAGATTAAATGTTATTTAACTACTTAATGTTGCTTACTGCTTGCATAATAATCACAATAATGAAATATTCAGCAGAGAAGCTATAAGCAAGTCATGAGCATTGCTACCTCCTCATACCCCATTGCCCCACCCTGCACTTACTGCAGTTTCTATAGCGAGATTTGTTGGTGTTAGACCTCTTTTTATTCAAATGATAGACTGCTTCAAGTAACTGACTCATTAATGAGTCAGGCAAGCATGGATATAAATGGTAAGGGGCTTGTAAGATACCAAAGCATTGCATGTTATTATTTTGCCAAAGTAAAATAGTTTGGAGAGATAATGCTTAGAACTGTATATGCTCCGAAATAAAACCCACTGAATTTATCAGCCCAATTCTATTTGCTTAACACTGGGGTTTGGAAATCACAAGTCATTTGTCATATGGGCAGGAAATAAAAATAAAATCAGTGTATAGTAGTTTAAAAAATATGGGTCTGCCCTTTTAGGAGGTCTAGAAAAAGGTGGTGGCACTGGGAGGGTATAAAGCTCTGAACCTAGGGCCCTTGCACCATAGTCTATGGTCTCTATATTTAAAGCAGTGGATTTGTAGCCACAGGAGAGGACACTATCATTAATTGAAGGAAAATAAATTCATATTTTTTCTGCCCCTCTGTGTGTACAAAATCACAGGGGAAACGTAATTGGGCCAATCAAATTGTACAAAAGTCTATGTGAATGTTTGAACCTGACCAGTGTCTCCTTGCCATGGTGTTGGTTGGGCATTTGGAAAGGTCATCTGCTGAAGCACCATGTAAGCCAGCGCCAATCATTTGGGCTGATCGAATAACAGAAAGACAAGATGACCTTGGTGTGTATGACTGCTTAGACTCAAACAATTGGATGACAGTTGGCTAGGCTGGATAACATAAAAGAATCAGCCAGTGTATGGCCACATTCAGATGAGAACCACACTGTAAACATATTTAGAAAGACCCCTTTGGAGTAGCCTATGTCAATGGAAACTGCATGTTGATATGGGGGCTCATCTACAAACAGGTGCGAAGTGAACAGGTTCAGTATCCCCCAGCAACCAGTCTTTGGCTTTCCTTAGTCAGACTTGGGAGAAGACTTGGGAGAAGAGAGATTGGTTAGAATGGATGACTCTGCCGATGCACAGTTTTAATGATTGAATATCTGTCTCTGTTTATTGAACTTTCGTAGGAAAACAAATCCTTTCTGTGTTGACGACTTTCAATTCAGACTAACTGTTTCAACACTGAATTACTGTAATACTGCGGCTATGCCCAGGAGGAAATCCTTAATGTGTTCAGCTGAATCCACATTTTTTCTTTAATAGCAAAACCAAACGGATGTTTTCTCAGAACATAAATTAATGGTATGAGACTCACAGTCATGTAACGTGCACAAAAACGGCAGCTCTTCCTTATTCTTAAAGTATTGTTCATAATTGTAACTTTAGTTTCTCATTTAACATCCTTGTATGTTTCAGAAAACACAGTGCAGTGGCATCTGGGAAGAGACTGTGATTGTGGGACAGCAGGTATAGTTGGGAGAGATGGTGCCTATAGTAACAGTGGGATAATAGTCTCTGGGAAGGGAATGTGGCTGTAGGATAGCAGAAGTAGTAGAGATATGGTGCCTATAGTAGCAGTGAGATAATAGTGTCTGGGAAGGGACAGGGGATAGCAGGTATGGTAGGGAGAGATGGTGCCTATAGTAACAGTGGGATAATAGTCTCTGGGAAGGGAGTGTGACTATGGGATAGCAGGTATAGTAGGGAGAGATGGTGCCTATAGTGGCAGTGGGGTTAATAGTCTCTGGGATGGGACTGTGGCTGTGGGATAGCAGGTATAGTAGGGAGAGATGGTGCCTATAGTGGCAGTGGGGTTAATAGTCTCTGGGATGGGACTGTGGCTGTGGGATAGCAGGTATAGTAGGGAGAGATGGTGCCTATAGTAACAGTGGGATAATAGTCTCTGGGAAGGGAGTGTGACTATGGGATAGCAGGTATAGTAGGGAGAGATGGTGCCTATAGTGGCAGTGGGGTTAATAGTCTCTGGGATGGGACTGTGGCTGTGGGATAGCAGGTATAGTAGGGAGAGATGGTGCCTATAGTAACAGTGGGATAATAGTCTCTTAGAAGGGACTGTGGTTGTGGGATAGCGTGTATAGTAGGTAGAGATGGTGCCTATAGTAACAGTGGGATAATAGTCTCTGGGAAGGGAGTGTGACTGTCGGATAGCAGGTATAGTAGGGAGAGATGGTGCCTATAGTAACAGTGGGATAATAGTCTCTGGGAAGGGAGTGTGACTGTGAGATAGCAGGTATAGTAGGGAGAGATGGTGTCTATAGTAACAGTGGGATAATAGTCTCTGGGAAGGGAGTGTGACTGTGGGATAGCAGGTATAGTAGAGAGAGATGGTGCCTATAGTAGCAGTGAGATGATAGTCTCTGGGAAGGGACTGTGGCTGTAGGATAGCAGGTATAGGAAACCTTAGGAAGTCTGCTTTGTGACACTAAAAATATCCATATGCCCCAAAAACATCTGAAAAAAACCATATACGTAACAGAGAAGCAAGTGATTCTTAGAATGACAATTTAATAAAAGCCATATACCATTCCCTTCAAGGAGCAGATGTTTCAATGTTTACAAGAAAAAAAATTCAAACAAAACATGATGCTGTTTTAATTGTCAGTTACATAATAAGGCTCATTGACAAACACAAGTGCAATGTGCTAAAATGGATGCAACCCTCAATGACTTTTATTTTTACCTACAATGCAGGATTTTATCCACAAAATTTGTGTCTAGCATGCACCACAACTTGTGCAGGATTAACTCGTTGGGAACCCTAAGTAGTACCTCCTTATGGCAGGCTTTCTAACAGGGCTGTACTTGAGTGCAGTTCATGAGTGCAGGCAGAATGGGTGCATGTTTGGTCGGAGCTTGTTGTTAAGTATGTGCATGGGGCTTTGTGCATAGCATCCAAGATTGCACACCATTATGCATCCACTTTAGCACTTTGAGCTTGTAAACCGGCCTGTTTTTTTTCTTTTAAAACATATTCAAATTAAAAAATAAAAGACAAAAATATCTGCCTAAATTTAACAGTTTAAAAAAATGTATTTTTTCATTTCATTGACAGCAAGAGAGAGAGAGAGAGAGAGAGAGAGAGACAGAGCAAGAGAAGATTAATAGACTGAAAGTGAAAGTCACCCAGGGCCATATTTATACATATAATGCACCTGCCGGAAATCTTCTGATTTTGTTTCTAACTGAACAAACCCATTTCCCCAGGCACCTGGGGAGGAGGGCAATCCTTCCTGATGCTGTCAATGTTCTAAAATCTTACATTCACATGTATATGGAAGAGATCTGGGGAATATATGAACACAAACAATAGTCACAGGCTGTTCATTTGCTCAAACAAAGTAAAATATACACCTTTACAATATCATTTCCCTGCTGCAAATGCCATACTCATACGACTGCGGGGTTTGTACAGAGAAAAAAACGACATTTATCAATGGCTTTTTGATGCTCGTGCAGAGTAAGAATACACATTCTACAGTCTTGTGTCAGATATATTTCCCACAGGTTATTTCATTACAGGCTCATACAAATGGTTTGCTATCTGTTGTTGACTTACAACGGATAGCATCCTTAGCAGGATTTGGTTGCCGGCAGTTGTAGGAGCTGCAGGTTTACCAAACTTTGAGTAGAACTATCATTCATAAAGGGACCCCGAAGAGAAACAAACCAGCTGTTATGTATTACTAACGACAAACCTACTCTACAAAACTTAATAATCCCCAGTGAAGAATGAAAGATAACTATAAACTTAAATAAAACATTCAGGTTTCCAGAAAAATGAGCTTTGATGGTAATAAACTTCCTAGACTTGACTCAATTTCCCTGTTGTTTAAAAGCATTGTTCCAGACATGCAATATGTGTAGAAAAAGGGGGCCGACATGGGAGCTGTCAGCCTGTGGCTCACCGGGTGTATGTGGGTGTGTATACTATGAGCCACGTTTACAGATAGAGCCATCAGCAATCGTTTAAGAGCCCCAGCTAAGCCATCCCTATGCCGAAAGTGTAAGGGAATTATAATAAAGATTCACAGCCATTCAATGGTGGCACAAATTGCATTCATGACCTAGCGAATAATGTTCTGCACACAGAATGAAGTCTGCAAACAGCATACTGCCAACATTCATTGGCACACACATTATTAAACGGCCATGTATTCTATATATCCTAAGAAAAGTTACCGATTTGCACCATTAAAAGGGCCCCTATATTAGCTTTGCTCCTTATAGATGAGACTAGAGACCCTGGGACAGACGTCACATCACTGGCCAAAGTATAAATGTGCCACTAAGTCTAGACTGGCACTTGAGGCCTGGTGGAAAATGAGAAGAATGATTCTGACGTAATTGCCAACACAATGACATGGAAGATATATATATATAAAAATAACTCTCTGGGAATGCTTATGAAATGAAGTTCTTCAGTGCTGTTTGGGGTTGGAATTGATGGTTTCTGCTAATTACAATTAAGTGCCTCGGTTTATAAAAGGCACGGTGACTATTTCACTGTTAGACATTCATTGTAAGTGGTACAATATTTGGCCAAGAGGTTCTCAAAAGGTATTCATGGAAGTAGTGGCTTGGTTTAATCTTTGATTAAAAACTCAGTATTGTCATTCTCTATGTACATGTAAATCATGGGAAATCTTAATACTTGGTGCCTATGGGGCAGGGGGATAATTCACCAATACAGATTAAAGCTCAGGACCTGTTTGATGGATCTGGAGTGTGGAGATGCTGAAAAAGCACTCGGGAGCAAGTGATGGACATATATATACACATGTTGATGGAAAGCAGTCAGGTGGTGAGTGTTCTACACATTGCCCTATATCATTCCTGCATGAATTGTTCTGCCTGTTAGTTATTATAGTGTGTGTGCTGTCACTATTGAAGTCCATCCCTTATAAAATGCTCTGTGAGATCCATGGCTGAGAGGAGAAGACAAAGGATTTAGTGCACTCGTGTGGAGTGTTCTTAAGTCACTCTTTCAAATGTCTTTTTTAAGAGACAAGGTAGTCACTACACTGTGTATATAGTGTTGGACCATTCCAGGCATGTGAGCGTTGGAGGAGTTTGTGGTTGGGTTAGAGGGAGGGCAGATCACCACTGCTCCCTATAACTTCCATTCTGCTTCTCATCACTCTGCCTGGGGCTGCTGCTGCTGATGGTTGGCAGATGGTTCTCCACTATGAGGTTCAGGTTCCTCATCGGAAACCGCTTCCAGCTGATACACCTGGCGGATGGTTCTTGTGGTGAACTGGATAGGCGCCCGTCTGGCAAAAGGAACAAAGTAAAAAAAATAAAATGTTTATCATATGCAATTCTGTCTCCATTTTCATTAACATAAACCCTATTCACCAGTAAGGATGTCTCCCCCCCCCCCACTACTGCATTTGTGGGAGTAGGCAAACTAATGATCTCAGTGGAGTCAGACTACTGGCAGTGAGAGAAAGTGACTTGACAAGCTCAGTGGAGGCAGTTTACTGGCAGTGGGAGTAGGCAACCAGATAACCTCAGTGGAGGCAGTGTCCTGGCAGCGGGAGTAGGCAACCAGATAACCTCAGTGGAGGCAGTGTCCTGGCAGTAGAAATGGGTAACCAGATAACCTCAGCGGAGGCAGTGTCCTGCAGAACAACACCAAATGATGATGACTGCACTATATGGCAACTTATATGTACTGTATGCAAACATCTGTGAATTTGAGTAATATCCTTATTCACATGGAACACAGGTGAACTGAACATCACAAGCACCAAGCATCATGACAACAGTGCCATTAATGGAGAAGCCACCCACCCCATGTCCCAGTAAATGCTATGGCTGCTACTTCCATTAGCTGGGACTCATTTGCATGTAATCATCTATGGCACAACCATACACTGACAATTAAACTAAGCATACTTTTCTTAGGCAAAATTTGTGATCCATAAAACTATCTACTGGCCAGTGTCATTTACCTCTACAGAGTTGGATCAGCCTGCTAGGAAATCCCCGATGGACCCAGGTCTGAGTGTCCCTTTCCCCCATTCTGGAAATGAACCTTTACTTTTCAATACTGCTTCCATTTTCTGTTTGCTCCTGCTTGGCTATACTAATCATTACAATTTAAACAACAAATCTCTTAAACAGGGGGATACAGTTTTTTCAGCAAAAAGAAAACACTTTAGGCTAGGGGCACACGACGCGATTTCGCCGCGATTCTGCGCTGGGCGAGTTGTCGCTGCGTTTTTTAAGCCGAAATAGCTTTGCTAACTTTGGCGCTGGCGTCAATGCAAATCGCGGCGAAATCGCTGCGCTAATTCACACGCGGCGATTCTTTTTCTACTGTTGCCCGGAAACGCCCAGCGAGGCAACTTCGGACGACAATAGAAAACGAATCGCCGCGTGTGAATTAGCGCAGCGATTTCGCCAAAGCTATTTCAGCTTAAAAAACGCAGCGACAACTCGCTTAGCGCAGAATCGCGGCGAAATCGCGCCGTGTGACCCTACCCTTAGGGCTCTTATTTGAAACACTTTTGTGTTTCATAGCAAATGAAAAAACAAACAAATACAACAAGTATTGTAGAAGTGATACCAATATTGGCTAGCAATAAAAATACATTACAAACTTTCATGCACCAAGACCCCTTCGTTAGGCAAAATACTAATGAAAGCTAAAAGGGCACAGCGTATATTCTGTTAGATCAGTGAAAGATATTTATGGGCAATAAATTAATAGGAAGTTACAGATCTATAGAGATCAATTGTAGAGATAATAAAATGAATTAGGGTGGGTTGTTAAAAGTACAGGAGTCTGGATTCAGTCAGGTCACATAGTGTCACATGAGGCAAGTTCGGGCGACTTTGGAAAATGAAGCGCCGCGTGTGCCTCCCCCCAGGCGATTTTCATTTTAGCTGGCGGAGGGCAGGGGGAAGGCAGTTTGTGGCCCCGAAGAAGAGGAGGTTAATCGTCCCGAATCTGCTTGTGTGGCCTGACCCTTAATGTGTTAAATAACTCCATACAATAACTCCATACATTTAAATTCATTAATCTTCCTTTCCCGTTCAGTTTTAAAGTTCTCTTTTAGAATTAAGACCTTCATGTGCTGAAGACTGTGATTTTGATTGCAGAAGTGTTGCCCCACTGGTGTATCACATGACTAACCCTATTACCAAATCCAGGATTCGGCCAGGATTCTGCCTTTTTCAGCAGGATTCGGATTCGGCTGAATCCTTCTGCCCAGCCGAACTGAATCCAAACCCTAATTTGCATATGCAAATTAGGGACGGGGAGGGAAATCGCATGACTTTTTGTCACAAAACAAAGAAGTAAAAATTGTTTTCCCCTTCCCATCCCTATTCAGCTGAATAGGATTTGGGGGTTCGGCCGTATGTAAAATAGTGGATTTGGTGCATCGCTACCTAATACTGATCAAATAGTACTGTATATATGCTTTGCCTTTCTAGATTGTATTCTAGCAATGCATTTTTATTTTTAGGTATCACGTCTACAATATTTTTTGTATTTGTTTGATTTTTTTTAGTTGGTATTTTTGCTGCTGGCTAACACGGTACCACAATTTTTGTTTTGTGTTTCATGGCACAACTTTCCCTGCTTTAGCCACAATGGCTGTCAAAGAGAGAGAGAGAGAGAGAGAGAGATAAAGATGCTACCTCCCAAGTTCAAGGTTGATGGTTTCTTTGATTTGGAATGAGCAGAGAGACTTGTATATTTGCTAATATGCCAATAAACACCTGTGCCAAAGCACCAGAATGTCCCATGAGCTCTGCAGCTTGGGTTAAAAACATGTCTGAAAACCAAAGGAGTTGATGTAGGGTCCCAGGAGGTCCATTGCATGTGCACCAAAAGCCAAGATGTTGACACAGTAAGTGCTTGAAGGAAATGAGTATACTCTAGGTGTTCACACTGCTCCACATGAATGATGAATATATCGCTTGACTTCAGTGAATCACTTCAGTCTTTCAGAGATAAAGTTTTATGGGATGTGAGAGCGAGGGGTGGAAACGGTTAAACCAGCTAAATAAATACTGGCCCTACTTGCAAGATAGCTGGATATTGATAAGTCAGCAGGTTTCAGCACAGTGGCCCCATACACCTCTGCCCCTCATTAATAGCCCTTCCCAGGAGGGGTTCTGTCAATAAGCAGAACATCTTTGAATGTGAGACAGGGCTCCCTTTGTGCACCCGACGATCCTCAGCACCTGGACAGTAATAAACATGGAGGTGTTTTTTATTTTGCTTTGCGGGGCACGCTGGTTACGGGGAGGCAGGGCTGCGTCAGGCCAAAGACAGGGAGGGTGAGCAGACACAGCCGCTGCTGTTCACATGCTTGTCACACCAATACTCGGAAATCAGAAATTAAAGGGCACACGGAGGTGAAAGAGAAGGAAAAATTGATAAGTAATGCAAAGGGTCAGTTCACCTAGAAATAACATTGAAGTAAGTCGTAGACAGTAGATCTATTTAGCTCTCTGTTCTGCCTTGGGACACAGCCTGCTGACTGGTTGCTAATTCCACGCACCTTAGCTACCAGAAATAAGCTGAATCCTATGTTAGCTTTTTTTTTTTAAAAACACATGTATTTGCTCTTAAATTTACTTAATCCGCATTGTAAATACATCAAATCATCTAGAAGTAAAATTAATTGAATTTACTCACTCTGCTACTGTGTTCAAACAACCCAATGGCAAATTTTAGTGAAACTTCCACTTTCCATTACAAATTGTTCCTGGACTACAACTCAAACAAGAATGCTGGGAAATGTAGTGCAACAACAGATGGAGAGCCACTGCCAGATTATCTATGCAGTACTACAAAATGTTGGTTAGTTTTCCAGTCTTTAAAGGTGCAGTTCATTTTTAGCCAAAAAGGAATGCTATAAAATATATATCCATTTTTTGCGGAAGCACAATAACTATTTTTGGATATAGACATACTTGGCTAATGGGAGGTGTAGTTATGCAAAAGCTGCAAGGTTGTAATTTGACCTTCTCATGCATAAATCAACAATCCACCTCTTTATGGGTGTTATTTATTAAAATCTGAATGCTAAAATCTCAAAAAAAAAATTGTTTTTTTTCATTAGAAAACTCAAATTTTTAGAGGAAAAAAAACCTTGAATTTTTTTCAAGATTTATTACACCCCGATGCTGCAAGAAGCCTGAATCTGAAGATCTCCATCTCAGACCTGTCGAGGTCCTATATAAGTCGATGGGAGAGGCACTTATCTCAATTTGACGTTTTCGTGGTCTGTGCTGGGTTTAGTCTGAAAATTCGACTTTTTCAGAGTTTTCGAAAACTAGAAAAATCTGAGCAATTTGGGAAAAAGCCAGAAAAATTTGAGCGATTCGGGGTTTCGCATGATTTTATAGATTTTTTCCACGATCTGATTGAATGGAGTTTTTTTTATCAATACATGAATAAATAAGCTAAAATCAGGCATGGGAGTTTGGTCGTGGTTTTTTTTAAGAAAAAATGAGATAAATTTGGATTTTAGTAAATAACCCTCTAAATGTTATGATACCATCTACTCTAAGAATTCTGTTTGGAGGATCTGTTAAGGAGTGTTTAGCAATGTTCTTTGCAATAGGGATGTTGAAAGCATTTAGCTAAATATTAGTCTTTTGAGGGCAGAGACAGACGCTGCTATTTCGGGAGATTAGTCGCCCAGCGACAAATCATTCTTCTTCGTGCAACTACTCTCCTGCATTCCCGCCGGCTAGAATGCCTTGTGAGGCAACTTCAGAAAACAAAGCGCTCCGGAGTGCCATCCCGCCAGTGATTTACATTCGAGCCGGCAGTAAGGCAGTTCAGGGAGATTAGTCGCCCGAGGAAGAAGCGATTTGTCGCTGGGCAACTAATCTCCCGAAACAGCAGCATGTGTCTCTGCCATAAGGCTCCAGCACATGAATGTTACACAGTATAAATTGCTGTGGAGTTCCAGTTGGTTTGCAAGTAAAGGGAGAGGACCTAGAAATGGTACACAAAGGCCTATTATAGGTGTGAGAATGAGCAGCTGTTAACATGTTGTTGGCCACAGCCATGATGTCTATTTATAGAGACTGTGAGTTATTGAGAATGTGGCCTAACTAGGACAATAAACAGAGAGGCTGAAAGGGCAAGGGAAATTAGCAATTGTTATGGGATGGAGACACAAAGCTGTAGGCTAGCTGGGTGGCCTCCTCTAATGGTACATAGACATTTAATATAGATACATTTACCAATTACCTGCAGTTATTCGGGCTCTTACAGACGAGCGTTTGAAGCTGCGCTCCCCTGCATTCCGGTTTTATGCGTTCAGCCACAGGGGAGCGCAGGAGTAGATGCATTTAGTTTTTTCAATGGGGCTGTATTCACACAGACGCATGAAGGCGCCGAACGCATGCTGAGACGCAACATGCTGCATTTTTCCTGTGTTCGGTGCCTACATGCGTCTGTGTGAGCAGTGGAGTAACTAGATGCTACTGGGCCCCACAGCAAATTAATTTTAGGGCCCCCAACATTTCCAGAGGTTGTCCTGTTTTACCAATATTTACTGACATTTCTCATTAATTAGGGCCTCATAGGCCCCCTATACCTCCTGGACCCCCCTGCAGCCGCAGCGTCTGCTTCCTCTGTAGTTACGCCCCTGTGTGTGAGTACAGCCCTATTGAAAAAAACTAGATGCGTCTACTCCTGCGCTCCCCTGCGGCTGAACGCATAAAACCGGAACACAGGGGAGCACAGCTTCAAACGCTCGTCTGTAAGAGCCCTTAAGGTGTTTCATGTACCATAAACGATGTGAGTGTTTGCGCTACATACATGTACCACATGTTTGTATTTATTTATAATTAGAAATAGGAAGCCGTTACCATTCCAGCCAGCAGCTTTAACCCTTAAGATGCCCCGGACGCCGGTAGTTCTGCAATTACTAGTGCCAAAATGTCGCCTATATCTGAATAAAATAGTATAATTCAAGCTCAGGCAATGCTTGCAGGCGTACAGGTATCAGTCTACCTCATACAGTAGTACTCTGGCTGTTTAAAAGGGTGGCTCACATTTAAGCTAACTTTTAGTATGTTATAGAATGGTCAGTTCTAAGCAACTTTTCAATTAATTGTCACTATTTTTTTTTTTATAGTTTTTAAATTATTTGCCTTCTTCTAACTCTTTCCAGCTTTCAAACAGGGGTCACTGACCGCCATCTAAAAACAAATGCTCTGTAAGGCTACACATGTTGTGGTTATTGCTACTTTGTATTACTCATCTTTCTATTCAGACCCTCTACTATTCATATTCCAGTCTCTTATTCAAATCAATGCATGGTTGCTGGGGTAATTGGGATCCCAGCAACCAAATTGCTGACATTGCAAACTGCAGACCCGCTGCAAGCTAAATAACTTAAAAACCACACATAATAAACAATAAAAACCAATTGCAAATTGTCTCAGAATATCACTCTCTACATCATATTCAAAGTTTACTCAAAGGTGAACAACCCCTTTAAGTCAGATATCGAATGGCCTAGCTGGAAAGCCCATGAGGTGAGAAGCTGACAATGTGATGCTCTCCAGACAGGTCTGCTCTGGGCTCTGTGAGATCTATATTTGCCCTTGGCGCAGTCCACATTACCCAACCTACTGGGCGGGGAAAATGGGCAAAGATTACCAAATTATCAACCTGGAAAATGGGCAAAGATCACCAAATTAGCATATGGCATACTAAAGAAAGGCTAAGTCAGGTTAGTGAGCAGTGACAGTTTGGGTGCCCTTAAACTAACCATAATAAAGGCACAGTGCTAAAGAATAGACGCATTACATTTTTTCCAATGGGGCTGTACTCACACAGGCGCGTGTAGGTGCCGAACGCAGGTTGAGACGCAACATGCTGCATTTTTCCTGCGTTCGGCGCCTACAAGCGCCTGTGTGAGTACAGCCCCATTGGAAAAAATGTAATGCGTCTATTCCTGCGCACCCCTGTGGCTGAACGCAGAAAAACGGCACGCAGGGGAGCTCAGGTAAAAACGCTCGTCAGTAAGAGCCCTTAAGTGTCCTGCTATGATGAGAGACAAGAGTATGTGTATGAGTATCACTCAAGGTGTAGGTGCCACTCCCTATCTAGCTATGAATTAAGGAGTGAGCCCTGCATCCAGCTAGCATTAGATCTCAAGTAGCATTATATTCAATTGCCTTTAGTTCCTACAAATTAACTATAGTTACCTGATCTATCTGTCTATCATATATTATCCTATATAATAAAGTTGAAGTGTCTCTGTGTCCAGTCCCTGTGTCCGTGGGATTGCGCTACTGCGCATGTGCCCCACGGACCGTCTCTGGCGAATTCGTCCAGTCCCTGTGTCCGTGGGATTGCACTACTGCGCATGTGCCCCACGGACCATCTGACTACATATGTTCTAGCGC
Source organism: Xenopus laevis (assembly GCF_017654675.1). NCBI lineage: Eukaryota > Metazoa > Chordata > Amphibia > Anura > Pipidae > Xenopus > Xenopus laevis. The sequence continues at coordinate 109,332,302 of NC_054383.1, read as the reverse complement.
CCGTTAATTTAACGGGCTTAATGTCTAGTATACATATAATACACAAAAGTCATGAATATCTTGTAAATTATATCCTTATAAAAACGGGAGTTCTGATGTAATTTCTGTCACATGACTCACTGAAACTTGTGTATTATAATAAATAAAGTACCCCCAGTTGCAAAATATGAGGATATTAGAAGTTACCTCGGAGTTCCATGACCTGTATAAAAACACTCGGCCTTTGGCCTCATGTTTTTATATGGTCCTGAAACTCCTCAGTAACTTATAATATCCTTATATTTTACAAGAGGGGGTACTTTATTCACTATATTATTTAATCATAAAAAAAAAATACTGCCTTAATATAGTATGTGCGGTCTCGGCAGGAGGCTGAGGATTTGTAAGCACCCATGCTAAACACTGCACTGCAGAGCATTCTAGGAGGTGAGAGCATGGGAGCAGAAATGCAGGGCTAGGAACAGGTAGTATCAGTCATAGTGCACACAGGTTCATGCACAGAAACATACTTGCGTTGCTGACGCTCTAATTTGCTGTTTTAAGATTGAGGAAAGGAAAACAGTATTAGCACAAACAAACAGAAATTCATTAACAATAATCACTGCAGTACAATCCCATTGGAAGCAGTTCACTTTAAATAGAGAGCAATAAGAGCATAGTGTATGCATAAAAATAGTTCCTCTACTAATTTGCTTTTATTTATATAAGTAGGAGCTGCCATACTGATTGTTAGAAGCTATGACAGTCATTGCCAGAGGTGTAAATAAAAAGGAGTAGACCCTGCAGTTGCAGGGGGGCCTACGAGGCCCAATATTTTATATATCTTGGTAGATTACAAATTTCAAAGGGGTGTTCTTACGCTCTGCCTTTAACTAATTCATGCCCAAGTGCATCAATCCTTATATAGGGCACCGCTATCCCTCAAGTAATCTCAAATCCAATGATTAAGGAGAGCACTTCAAGCAAAACTGCTGTGATTCAATTTATTTGTGGACTACAATTCACACAACATGTTTCGGGCCTTCATCATTGGATTTGAGATCTTGGTAGATTAGGCTAATTTATCAATATTTTGAGGCCCTAAAATTAATTTGCTGTGGGCACCAGTAACTCGTTTTTCCACTGCTTTATCTAAGGCATTCTTTCATAGAACTATAGAGAAGAGCAGCCCTTAAGTCCATACTGTAAACAGACTGTGTTGTAACAGTTGATTTTTGTGAAGAATGTCTCAACAGAGGAAAGTTCTAAAGCACATAAATGATTACACTAAGCTTTCACAATTTACCCTTTTTTAAAAAAAATAAATAAATGAAATATAAATCATACCTACAAATTAGGATGATTTTTATATCAGATGTCTCCTGCCAAAAGTGCTACTAATAAACTGCTACTCATTTCTGCGGAATAGGTTGGCTCGATAGTAATAATAATCATTTTAAACTCTGGCTAAAGGTTTAATTCTTAGGTCTGGTGATTAAACGCATTTGCACCTTTTTTATCTAATGGATATTTTACTCTATTCTTTAGCTAAGAATTATTGTCGGAATTTGTAACTGAGCTGCAGAGGGTTAACGAATGGGTTAAATACAAACCTCTTAGTCAGACTACAGCAGTGGAAACAAATGCACTGACTGTACCATATCTGATACAGTTACTTGCCTCTATCACTAGAGGTCCCAGTTCTTGCCTCTTCTGACCTCTAACAGTGCAGTAGCTAAATTGTCAGTACAGGGGCGAATGAGAAGTATGGTGAGCCATTAATTCATTCTACTGTCTGTGATATTATTCCCCAAAACATGGCTCCTCAACAACAGACTGGGCGATTGCCTGAAAGTCTAAAGGTGAGCAATTTACAGCAAAAAGAAAGTATTATGCCGCCAAAAGAGGCCCCTGCCTGTAGAACCCAACTAATATCTTTTTAACTTTACTGGTATAGCAGAATACAAAAATATAATATCTGTCCTTTGAGGTATTTATGGTGAATACCATATTGTATAGTGTATCATTTCCAGTTGATCTACTCTAACTTTCCAAGCCTACGATGGAACCTCTATTAAAAATGAAGATCAAAAGTAAAGTTGTACATAATAATTAGTGGCAAATTGTAGAACCCCACCCAGCATACCTAAGCCTGCTCCTCAGGGTAGTCACTTCCCGGTTCATGGACTCTGCTGATTCAGTCACATCTTCCAGCTCTCTCTGCATCCGGCGGCGGTTGGAATTGGCGCGTGAAGCCTCTTCCTCAGCCTCCTCCAGTTGGCGCTTCAACTGCTTCATGCGTATATTTGCCTTCTCCAGCTAAAGACAGAAAGTATTTTTGTATAAAATGAGCTCATGTTTTGTACTGTTATTTCAAAAAGCCAACTTTTTCAATTTCAGCAAGTCAAATATTGCCATTATTATATAAACCAGACAATACCTGCTCCTTGAACTGATCTGCATTCCTTCTTTCCTCTTCCACCTGCAGCAGCACCTCTTTAAGCCTCTTTTCAGCACGTCGGACCAGCTTATTGGCTATGATACGTTCCCTGTTTCAAGGTGAAAAAAGTATAACATGGATGCTCAAACTAAAATCCATGAGTACCTAATTTTGGGTCCCAACCACAAGTCCAAAATCCCTGCATTACGGGAATTTGCCCTTCCTATGGCAAAGAATGAATTGTCTGTACATCACCCTTTGAAACTGATCCAGTTACTGTATATACTATGGGCTGTTTTGTGAAATAAATACAAAAAACACAATGGTTCTGTTACTAGCACTGCGCATACTTGCACCTGGACAGTAAAAGATGGCAAACAGTAAGTGATTAGCTTTGTTCGGTCAGCTGCAGGAAAAAGTGAAATAAAAAAATCTGATCAGCATGGATAACTGTCCATGTGAAAATCTGCCCGATGTTAGTATATGAACCCCACATGTACTTTTACCTACTTACTGGTAGGTATATATGTTACAACCCCCCAGAGGGAAAATAAAAAAAAAATAAAGGTGGCAAACCAAAGTCACGGGGCCCCAGGAAGGAGGCGTGGCTTAAAAAGTCCCCTTAGCTGCTGGACTGGCAGTTGCGGTGTATGTGGGATTGCCAGTAACATGCAGCTCTACCAGTCCTACATAGCAGAGTATAACATCCATGATATAATACACTGAGAAAAAGTCTTACTCCATTGGTCATCTTTGGTTTTTAAAAGACATTAATTATGTGGGCAACATCGCAGTGTCCGTATTATTGGTTGCATTTTAGTTTCTCCAGCAAGTACAGCTGCTAAATATCCACTTACTTGGACTCCTGCTCCATTTGTTCTTCCAGCTGACTAATCTTGGCCTCGAGAGATGCGATGGCAATCTTGTACTTCGACCTCATGGTGGAATCCATCTCATTCAATTTCACCTTGAGTTCCTTATTCTGTCTCTCCATTTGTTGCCGAGCATTCTCTGCCTTCTGAGAAAAGCTTCGCTCGGCTGAGAGCTCAGTGGTCATGGTCTCCACCTATTGACAACAATGAAGCAGTGCTGAATAGCGTGACAAATTAATTCCTCTCTCCACCACCACCACCAAGACATGATAGCTCTGTAGGCTATTTATACAGTTTTAAATTGAGGTGATTTTTCAAGGCAACTACAACTCTGAATATTCACCAACAGCTAGTAAAAAGCTTAATAAGACTATATATTGAGCCTCACTCAATAACTCTTATATCATTATCTGTGCTAATTCTCTGCCCCAGACTACCCACATACAACTACATTAGTTCTGTAATGAAACATAATCAATATAATAATTGATATAAATATATTGAATATGTTTTACCTGCAAAGTTAACTTCCTGTATCTGTCATTCAGAAGCTCTGTATTACTCTGCTCTTCATCCAGCTCTTCTTCAAGCTGAGTGATGCGCATCTCTAGGGCTCTCTTCTCATCCAGTAGTGCCGATCTGTAGATGACAAACGTGCTGTTAAGCCTCTGATCATTTTATACAATGAGTATCCGCACTCAAGGCCAAAATATATAGTCAGGGTGCACGGTTAAAATGTATATATATCCACGAATATCAAAAAAAACGGCACACCGATGTAAAAAAAATTTCACCTCATTATTTTTATCATATTTTATCATCATCATTCGGTATATATATATATGTATATATATATATATATATATATATATATATATATATATATATATATATATATATATATATATATATATATACACATATATATATAGAAAACACCAGCATCAAATGCAAAAAGACCCCTGGTGCTGGTGTTTTCTTTATCTACAAATACAATGTTTCTCTGTGCACAGGGGCTTGATGGAAGGTGGTGCTGTCCATTTGTTCATTTATATATATATATATATATATATATATATATATATATATATATATATATATGTGTGTGTGTGTGTGTGTGTGTGTGTGTGTGTGTGTGTGTGTATATATATATATATATATATATATATATATATATATATATATATATATACACATTATAAGCACTAAACAATAGGTATTACAAATGTAAATAAGAAGTGTAAGAGCAGTGGTATTTTCAAACACATGTAATTTAGTTGGTTGGTGAGGGCCTCCTTACTTGCCACTGACTCCATTGGAGAGCTCATCTGCCAGGTCGTCTCTCTCCTGCTGAGCTTGTCTCTTTGCACGTTCGGCGGCTGCCAAGTCCTGTAAACAAAGAAACCCAATAATAAGTACTAGAATACACTATGCCACATTCATGGATTTCTAAAGAGAGAATATAACAGATGTATCACTGCAGGAGGCTACTCCATGGGGTTTCTACCCACACAGAACTCCATAATTTTTTTTAATAAAGTCCAGAGCACAAGCCTTTTAAATCAGTACTGCAGAATGTGGCATATTATTGCCCTAACATTTGACTGACATTTACAGGTATGTTGAAAAAAGTTTCTATAAGATTAAAAGGGAAATCGCTGCAATGTTAGTATTGTCTTGACCTTGTACTGTACAATGCTGCATTTCACAATAAAAGCTGTAAAAAAGTCTGCCCATGTCAGTCAGCAGTATCAGCATCAGTGTCCAAGTAAAGGTGTCTGTGATACTAAATTACTGAGATTGCAGTTTACTGAAGAGGTAAATGTGTGTCTGTTGGGATTTTTGTTAACATTGCGGGAATGCTAAGGTACAGTCCAACTATAAAGCTGTGACTGCTTTTTGTGTTATCAATATCATGCACCTTGCACCTCAGTCTACCACTTTGCTATGTATTTAATAAGCAAAGATGCATGCTTTTACAGACTACCAGGGATTACTGGGACTAAGGCAGACAGACATACTCAGAAGGGACATGCTGTGAAAAAAGAGGCTGAGCATCAAATACTGGTCTCCAGAGCATTATGGCCCTGAAAAGTATAGCTTATAGACAGGCTCTATGGCAATACATGAAGATCAGAGTTCTTAACCCAGTGATTTGTTCAGCTACAGCAATGAAACAATAATATATGTTCTGGGCACATTTCTTAAAACGTTATAGATGTTTCTTGGGAAGAGGGAGCCTAAAAAGTAGTTGAGGGCAGGCTCAGCTGGCCTACCAGAGGATGTGATGGACCCCAGCCTACATGAATTCCCATTGGCTCAATCTTTTTAACACTGTGGACCTTATTGCATTTGGCACTATTTGCTGACCAGCTTCTCTGGAGGGTCAAATGAGACCCAGCCCAAGACAGCAAGTGGTCTATAATTCCCAGTTTTTTGGGGGTACACATTCAAACTTTTTCTCAGTCAAAGGTGCAGCGTTCGATTTGTTGCTTGACCAAGAAGAATAAACAGACCTCTTGCAGTTGAAGAAGTTCAGCCTCCAGGCTCTTCAGTTTCTTCTCGTTGTCCCTAGACTGAACAAAGATCTCGTCTCGTGCTGCCCTGGTCTCCTCCACTTCACGCCACACTTCTTTGAACTGGAGCTGAAATGCAAATCCCAGAGTTCTTATCATTGGTGTTATTAAAGCTCAGTGTTGACCAAGGGGATGCAGATGAGAGAGAACAAAACTGCTCAAAAGAAGCTCGCACACACACGGTCAGAGAGAGAAGGACAATGCAAACCCCCAACTTGTGAAAGAGACAAAATTCTCCAAAATTATAATCCTGACTATCCCTATACATACAGTTTTTGAGAATTTATACACAATGTAATAGGATCGCCAAACATGTTCAATTATATTCGTACAATATATTTTAATACATTTAATGCATATGGCTAATGGTTTGAATTGTTTAACTTATTGGTTCACAGCTCTGTGGTTTAGAATTTCAATTGCTAGGATTCCAACTAGGGTGCGGTTCAGAAGTGTCAGTGGCCCCTTTTATTTTTTAAATTGAATTTTGTAGTGGCAGAATAGAAAAGCAAACATGTAAAGGTAACACACGCGCCAAAATGAAGACCGGCTGAAATTTGCAAAGGACAGACCTCTACATAACATACTAAAAGGTATATAGAAGTGAACTTTTCCTTTAAATAATGCTGTTTAATTTGTTATAACATCTGATTTCTATATTTAAAGAAAAAGTAAAGCTTAATCAAGAAGTAGCATATAACAGCTACAATATAATGCTAATTAGTAATCAGTTCAGATTCACATTCTGCATCAGGAGTCACTAACTAAACCTGTAGCATCAGCTGCAATGATGGCCAAACCTAATTTTCTGCTTTATCATTTCTGATAACCCCTAAGCTACAATAGCCCACAGCATGCTAATCTTGTGTGCCACTGACATTCAAAAGATGGCATAACAAGATCCAAGATGGCTGAGGACAACTTCAAACTAATATTATAAGATGCAGCCAGCCCCCCCCCAACAAACCCTTTGATTTCATTCATTGAGAGGACTCCTCTTGCAAAACTAGTGTAATGATGCGCTGTTACACTTTGTCTAACCAAGAAGCAGACTTTACCTTACAAAACAATAATAATACATCATTTATAGATGTTTTGAATTAAAGAGAATAACTTCCCCCACCCCAATGAACTTCTGATACTTTATTCAACATAGCATATAATATTTCATTACCTGTAATTTTTTCAGCTGTTTAACAGCTTCATCTCGGCCTTTGTTAGCAGAGTCGATCTGACTCTCCATATCCTGTAGGTCCATTTCCAGCTTTTTCTTGGCAGCAAGCATCTGAGATTTCTGCTTCCTTTCCTCATCCAACTCCACTTCCAACTCTCGTACCTACACAAAAGTACAAGGCCAAGATGAAATATTATATACATACATGGTTTCCTATCTCTCCATTCTAGGTATGTTAATAACCCACCTGTTTAAAGAGCAGCTTCTTCTTTTCATCATTGGAATCATCACGGTTTTGGAGGTCTCTTTCAAACTGTGCTTTCATTGCTTGCATATTGACCTCCAGGCGAAGTTTGCCATCTTCAATTCCCTGAAGTTCATCCTCCAATTCCTCAAGCTGGGTTTTCATTTCCTGAACTTGCTGCTCCAAAGCCCGTTTAGATCTTTCCAGCTCATGAACCTGAAATGAAAATCTGTATTTTAATGTCATTTTTACCATATTTCCCAACTTTCTCAGGAAAAATTGACTGAAACAAACTCAAATAACATTAGTTCTGGGAAATTGTTTTCTTACATTCTTGCCAACATCATCTTTGGAGCTAACTAGGTCATCCATCTCGGCTCTTAATTGTTTGTTCTGCCTGTCCAGCTCATCTTTTAGGTCAATGGCCTCTTCCAGGGCCCGACTCAGAGACAGGGATTTTGTTTCCTTCTCACGAGCCTCGGCCTCAGCACGATCCCGCTCATCTGCATAACGTGCAGAAATGTTTTTCTCTTCGGCTAGCATCTATGGAGCATAAGAGATCAACACATACATGTAAAGTATTTTACATAATGATTTTCACTTTTAACAATGCATTGGGGGAAGGGGATTAGGTTGCTCTTAATGTAGTTATGATCACTTAAAAGTTTCAAATATTTTATTTCTCTGTGTGTCATAAAGCTCTTTTGTGTTACAGGACAAAAGCCTCATTAAAAAAAACCAGCACCCCCAAATATGCTCTGGTATTGTCTCTTCCTCCCAGGATAATGACGGCAGAGCACAGAGCATGATTTACATACACTATATGTGTGCCGGCGGCTTTAATAAGAGGATAAGAGCAAGAGGAGATGGTATAAAAGGATAAGTGTGTATCATACTCCAGGATTTTTTTCAATGTCATGGGGCTTTTTAAAAAATTAGGATTTAGTGTCACAGGCTCAAAGGCTTATGGAAAATTCAGTATTCATCAGAGTCCTACAATGCCAACTCTGGGACAGCATTTATTCTGAAAGGGATCAAATCCAAGCCAGTTTGATCATTTAAAGTTCACCCAGAATCTATTTTTTTTTTGTTTGCACATATTGCAAGCTAAAATTCTGAGCAACATTACAATATACAAGTGCAATGGTTTAAAATTCTAAATCAAGTTCATCAATACACTAATCCCTGTTATATTAAGAGACCCAGAGAACAGAAAAGGTAAAACAAAAACTGCTGTCAATGGTAATTACATTAACAAATGAATTTAAAACCATTGTAAATGTTTAATGAACATATATTGGAAAGTTGCCTAGAATTATATTTTATTTCTTGATGCAGAAAAAACATTTTTAGGTGAATAAACCATCATCATAATGCTAAACCAAACTTGCAATACTACTGCATCAAGGCACCTGGTCAAACTTCTTCTGTTTTTTCTCCAGATTGGAGACTATTTGACGTTGATGGTCCAAATCCACAATCAGGTCATCCAGCTCTTGCTGTAAGCGATTCCTTGTCTTTTCTATCTTATCGTTTGATTGATTTTTCTCATCGAAACGCTGCTGGAGCAACTCTAATTCTTTTGATGCTTTCTTCTTGGCTTCCTCTATAAACTCGACCATACCACCCTGGTCCTCCATCTTCTTCTTAGACTCGAGAAGCTTAAGGAAAGAGGAAAGATATATCAACTTGAAGGCTACCCATGAAATAGTATCAAGCGCATACAGCAATAGCCACTGTATTGCCCCCTGACGGATTCAGCTTTCACTATAAAACAACCCAAAGAAACTCCTAGTATTTATTCATCTTTAAATACAGCAGAAACGTCAGACTCAACCCTCCTAGTTGTTAGAAACGTGTACACACAACAGAGAATTCTGTGAGTTATAATTCAGACTAAGTAGACAACCAGTAAATCCGGCCTGCCCATTATAAAGCAGATATAGTCATCTTAAAGAAAATATAGATTTATAACCTGTTGTTGCAAAGTCTGGATCTGACGGTTTAGCTGGGCCTTAGCAGCTTCCTCTTCTTCTAGATTCTCCATAAGGTTATTCTTTTCCTCTTCCAGCTGCCTTACTCTGGAGCTAAAATTCAACTTTTGCCTTGTTTCCTCTTGAAGCAACTCCTGCAATGACATCCACAGCAAAGTCATATCCATCCCATAGCTGATTACATTCACAGTCAAAAGCATAAGCAAACAATATAAGACAAAAGAGAAAATGATAGTGCCCTCATGTAAAGCAATCTATCGAAGCAAAAAGGCAATAAACAAAATCTTAATAAAAATCTTAATCTCACAATAGGTTACCTGGGTATCCTGGAATTGGGACTGCACTGTTGACAAGTCTTTGGTTAGTTTGATTGACTTGCTTTCCGTTGATCCTAGGGCACCTGACACACCATCTAATTCAGCCTGAAATTACAGATGTGCATGTATTAATGAAGCAGTATTCAGGTTTTCATAAGCCATCTCACAATAAGTTAGGAATGAACTTTAGCAAATGACTGCACATATAACCATCTGAAACAGGTTGAAATATCAGGCTTATATTACTGATATCACTCTGGTTTATGCAAGCCTAAAAGCCCTTGGTGTTTTATCACATTTTGAGAATAGAATGAAGCCTTAAAATCACATCACAATTTTTAAATCAGGGGGTTTATTCGCTGACCCACAACTTGATGTTTAATTACAACTCTCAGGAGCCTAGTGCAACTGAAACTGGAGGGGCTAGGGACACCAATTCACCAATTCGTTTTTTTAACACTGTGTCCATTTTTAGGAGGCTATAGACAATCTTTGTTATTATTGATGTCAACCTAAGGTGCATCTTAATGCTTGTTCTTTAAACTTACCTGCAGTTTCTGCAGTTTCTCCGCCAGTTCAGCCTTGATCTTTTCACTGTCATTGGCACGGATCTGAAATTCTGACACCTGCTGCTCCAGCTTCTTCCTTCGTTGTTCTGAATCCTGTTTAGCTGCTTGAAGATTCTTGACTTCCTTAATGAGGTCAGTGTTCTCACTCTCCAGGGTCTGCTTAACCTTCTCCAGATTCCCTTTGAACTGAGTATAGAGAACACGTACAGTTACACACAAGCAATAAATTAGCATGGGAGCTGTACAATTTGAATTTAGAAAAAGGTAAGTTAATCATTAAAACTCTACATGGATTAGCCCAATGCATTCAACACACATGAAATATGACCACTGATAAATGTATATGGGCCTTTTAACATCCCTTACCTGGACCTGACATCCACCTAAAAGCTATCGGCCTAGAGCACTTCTCATATGATTATTAACAACATGTTTTGCACTGCTGATATATTTAAGCCACAGTACTCTTGAGTAGGATGGGGTAGGAGGTGTAGCTCATGTCACTAGCAGGTGTTTTTGTGTGTATGTGAGTGTGTATAAATTACTATGTAGTATAAAAAGAAAATCTACTAAAATAATTTTGTTCTTCACTTAATGTCCATAAAGCAACCCACCCTTCGTGCCTGCTCCAGCTGTTCCGAGATCTCTTCCACCACTTGGTTGTGTCGCTGGCGCATTTCTGATACTTGGGCTTCTCGAACTTTTGACTCTTCCTCTATATTTTTCTTCAGGTCTGTCACCTCTTGTTCCCGTTTGGCTCTGAGGGGGAAGCATGGTTTAATTAATTCTACCCTTGCAAAGACTGCAAAGATTTAATGACTCAATTTAAGGTTTAAATGGAATGTTTTTATGAGGCCAGGTAGGCTAATGAAATGCTGGACCAAAAAAAGATGCTTTAGGTTCAAACACAGCTAATCTATTTGCCATTACCTGAGCTCTTGCTGTGTAGCGGTGGAGTCAAGAGTGTCTTCTAGCTCTGTTTTTAGAGCCTCCAACTCCTCACCAATATCTCGTCGCTGCTTTTCCGCCTTTGCTCGTGCAACCTTCTCTGACTCTAGATCTTCATGAAATTCAGCAAGTTGTGACTGTAAGTCTCGGAGTTGTTTCAGTAAATTGTTCTTTTGTCCGACTTCATCATCAATCCTAAGACCAGAAATTCCACAAATAAATTTCAGAGCAACAGTTATCTCTAGAGTACAGCCATTAGATAAATTATGGTTTTCTTCCTAAAGTGAATTTGTGTCTGTCCTGCAGCTCGGATCATAAAATGACCCCCACAGCTGTATATCCTCTTCTACTGAATCAAAAAGCTAAACTACATAGGAGATTTTGTAGGATGGTGTCGGATCAAGAGATTGTATCCTACAAGTCGGATGTATTTGCACAGGTCAGATAAAATCTGACCCACGAGATCTTATCAAAAATCTCCTGTGAAGTTTAGCCCTAAATAGCATCATTTGTGAGTCAAACTCCCATGTGAGCACTGATTTACTCTTGCTTGATGACTGAACAGATATTGTGAATGGCACTAATCATGCATTTCTATGGAAAGGAAAAAAAGCACAGCAGCAATCACTATCATCATCATCATCATTTATTTATATAGAGCAGACCTTGGTTATAACAAACAAGGAATAAAATCAATCACTATTGTGTGTACAGCTTCAAACCACTAAGATTTTAACCTAAGATATGACTAAATATATCACCCCTATAAAAATCACTGGGTTTGCTTGTGCTTGAATCAGACAGTGTATGAAGATGGCATACCCCTAATGTGAAGAGTTAATTACCTTGCAAGAGCAGCTTGGAGTTCTTCTTCCTTGCGGGCCAGCTGTTGCTTTAGTTCCTCTATCTGCTGTTGGAGCTCTAAAAGCTGATCCTGTAAGTCAGTGGTTTCACCATCCAGTTTCCTCTTCATCTTTTCCATCTCTTGCCTTCCCTTCTCCTCCTTTTTAAGACGATCTGCAAGATTATGTCAAAAACGGGTTAACTGCTAGGGAAAAACTGAGATGTTGCATTCATAGCAAATAGGGTTGCCACCTGGCCGGTATTTTAGCGGCCTGGCCGGTAAAAATAATGGTTGATCCCAATGTTATTAATAGGTAAAAAAGATAAATATATAGAAAGGCCGGTATTTTTTTCTGGAAGAGGTGGCACCTCTAATAGCAAAATGATTTTATATGAAAAAATAAATGCAATAATAGTAAACAGAACCGTGTCTTTAATTCATTTCATTGTTTTGTTTTATCATTGTTTAAATGTTAAAATGCAAAAATAAAATCTATAAAAAAAAATAATAGTAAACAGAGAGGGGATGGGTTTTCTGCTGCCCTCCAGTTGTTGTTTGTTGCAACTTCCAAATGCCCCCAGCAGCTTCCGCTGTCAGAGAGGATGGCAGTTCCAGATCAATGATCTCTGGAGGGCATGGGGCATCACTGGTTAAATAATATTCCCCCTTTAAGGTCACACAACTGTAACTGTGGCCAATATCAATTCAAAAACTGGAAAAAAAAAAACTCAGCTTTGCATACAGACCTAGTTTATGTATCATACTGATAGAATTACTGGAGTTTCTATACCCATGCTGTGCTGTTTTACTATCTACTGTCTGAAAAATTCAATAAAGGACAGAGCGTTTAATATATGTAGAAAACCAATCCCACCCACCCGCAGTGCTTCATGCCACTGACTTTATGTAATAACATGAAGCTTTAACCTCTGCAGCAGGGATCGATAAACTGTGGCTTTGAAGGCCCTGCTGAACTACAAACATCCCAAGAACCCAAAGACTAGGAGACTTCAGAAAGTCAAATAATGGGGTTCATTGCTGTATAGATTTTTTAAGCTATATTTATTCGTTTTAATAAACAAAATGTGCCACAGCTCATTACTGACTGTACATAATGCAAAAAGTAAATCCCATTTAAGACCCTTTTTTCGTAACCCATATCAGACATCTACACAATTTGACTTGTGTTCTACTTCTTGCATTGTTTTTTTTTAGTGCTGGAATTTTTAATAATTTTTTTAAACACAAATTAAAAGACAACCCTGTTGCAAAACAAAAAGTAAAAACCCCCACAAAGAAAAAATAAATAACCTCTCTCACGCTTTTTCTGACATTGGTTACTATGAACCTGAGCACTGAAAAAAATAAATATCCCCTTAGGGGCAGATTTATCAAGGGTCGAATTTCGAAGTTAAAAATACTTTGAAATTCGACCATCGAATTTAAATACTTTTTTCATAGAATTTGGGCATCCTGTGGTCGAAGTAAAATTGTTCGATCGAATGAATAAATCCTTAGAATGTAACGATTCGAACGATATTATCATACGATCGAACGATTTTACTTCGACTTAAAAAAACGTAGAAAAATGCTGTAGAAGGTCCCCATAGGCTAACATAGCACTTCGGCAGATTTAATTTGGCGAAGTATGGAAGTCAAAGTTTTTTTAAAGAGACAGTACTTTGATTATTGTATGGTCGAATATTCGAACTATTTTTACTTCGAAATGAATTCGAAGTTGAATTCGTAGTATCTTTTTCGATGGTCGAAGTATACAAAAAATTACTTAAAATTCCCTCGAATTCACTTTGACCCTTGATAAATCTGCCCCTAAATGTATATTATTTGTCAAGTGTTCTCACCTTCCATGTCAGCAATGACGGCTTCATATTTGTTACGCAGTTTATTCAAGCTCTTCACTTTCTCCTCTTCTTCAGCCATAGTTGAAGTGAATTCTGAAATACGCTCATCCATCAGCTTCCTCTCCTGTTGTATTAAAAGGGCAGATGGTTATCCATTTAAAGGGGTGGTTCATCTTTTAAGTAACTTTTAGTATATTATAAAATTCCTGGTTTTAATCAACTTTTAAAATGACCTTCATTATTATTTTTTTTTATATTTTGAATTATTTGCCTTCTTTGTCTGACTCTTTCCAGCTTTCAAATGGGGGTCATTGATCCCATCTAAAAAACAAATGTAAGGCTCCACATTTATAATTATTGCCACTTTTTATTATTCATCTTTCTATTCAGGCCGCTCCTATTCATATTCCAGTCTCTTATTCAAAGCAATGCATGGTTGCTAGGATAATTTAGACCCCAGCAACCACATTAGAGAAATTGCAAGAAGCAGAGCCACAGAATAAAAAGCTAAATAACTCAAAAACCACAAATAATATAAAATGAAAACTAATTGCAAAATGTCTCAGAAAATCACTCTCTATATTATACTAAAAGTTCATTTAAAGGTGAACAACCCCTTTAAGGACAGGCACTCTAGCACACGCCACACCCAAAAAAGTAACCATGGTTGGTTAAGATTACTTGGATCTGTAGTTCACCAATATTCTATGCCAGTTCTTGCTAAACTTAGGGGTGGGGAGGGAAATTGTATGACTTTTTGTCACAAAACAAGGAAGTAAAAAAATAGTTTTCCCCCCTCCCACTCCTAATTTGCATATGCAAATTAATATTCGGATGGTTCGGCTGGGCAGAAGGAGGAATCCGAATCCTGCTGAAAAAGGCCAAATCCTGGCCGAATCCCTAACCGAATCCTGGATTCGGTGCATATGCAAATTAGGATTCGATTTCGGTTCTGTATTTGGCTGAATCATTCGCAAAGGATTCTGGGGTTCGGCCGAAACCAAAAGAGTGGATTCGGTGCATCCCTAGTTGTTATTGTGTGTATGTAAATATGTATGAAAAGATAAAGGATGCAAAGACCCCCCCAACATATTCATACACTAACATTGCAGTTATAGCACAGAAAAAAGGAAATGTGTATTTATTATGTTTATCTAAATGATGGACATTCCAGAGACTTTTCTGAGGTGGGTTTGTGCCTGCAGGGGGGCATAACAAACTCCCCTTGTTCAGAATACAGGAAATGTGTTTATAGTTTTCACTGTACAGCTAATGCAATAACATCACCACCATACAATGGTCCTATGGGCTCCCCAAGCTACATTGTCTGGGATCAAAACAAATGGGCCGTATGGATATAATGACTAGGTATGTGAGGCAGTAATGTCACTTGAGTTACTGTGCATTTGGGGGGGAACAGATGCTGAAGCTCCACAGTTGTTCCCTTGTTTCATTTTCAAGAAATTATTATTTTTCGAGTGCTGATCTGCTCTGTGTGGGCACAGAATCAAATTATATTCCTGCCACTCATCCACTTTAAAGGGGTGTTTCAAATTTAAATTAACTTTCAGTATGATGTAAAGACTGCCATCCTGAGATTTGCAATAGGTCTTTATTTGAGTTTTTGAAAATTATTCAGCTTTATGTTCAGCAGCTCTCCAGTTTGGCATTTTACCAGCTATCTGGTTGCTAGGATTCAATGTAACATAGCAACCAGACAGTGGTTTGAACGAGAAACAGGCCTATGAATAAAGGAGGATCTAAATAGAAAAATGAGTAATAAATTAATAGAAATAAAATTGTAGCTTCACAGAGGAATAGTTTTTTGGCTGCTGGGGGGAGTGCCCCCCCCCATTTAAAAGATGGAAAGAATCAGAAGAGGAAGGAAAATAATTGAAAAAACTATTAAAGGGGTTGTTCACCTTTGAGATCATTTTTAGTATGATTTAGAGAGTGATATTCTGAGACAATTTGCAATTGGTTTTCATTTTTTATTATTGAAGGTTTTTGAGTTATTGAGCTTTTTATTCAGCAGCTCTCCAATTTGCATCTTAAGCAATCTGATAACTAGGGTCCAAATTCCCCTAGCAACCATGCATTGATTTGAATAAGAGACTGGAATATGAATAGGAGAGGGCTGAATAGAAGGATCAGTAATAAAAAGTAACAATAACAATATATTTTTAACCTTACAGAGCTTTTGTTTTTTAGAAGAGAGTCAGTGACCCCCATTTGAAAGAGTCAGAGGGAAAAGGCAAATAACTATAAAACTAAAAAAAAATCAAAACCAATTGAAAAGTTGCTTAGAATTAGCCGTTTTATGTTCATCCTTTAACATACTAAAAGTTAACCTGAAGGCTAAACAGTCCTTTAACAGGTAAACAATGAGATCCTTATCGACACTTAGGGACAGATTTATCCAGGGTCAAATTGAAAAATCGAATTTTAAATTCGAATTTCGAGCTAATTTTAGTGTACTTCGACTAGAGAATAGTCCAAATTCGATTCGAATTTGAAAAAAATTAGAAAATTTGAATATCGAAATTCGACTTCGACTATTCGCCATCTAAAACCTGCCTGATCGAATACAGACTATTCACTCCAAGTTAATTTTTGGTTTTATAAATTTCGGTTGGACTTTTTTTTATTCGAATTTCAAGTTGATGGGAGTTAAAAAAAAACTCCCATCACTTTGAAATTCGACCCTTGATAAATCTGCCCCTTAGAATATCATTATATCACTTACAAACAAACTGAAGATATTGATCATAATCTTATGCTCTGCCCTAAACTGTGCATAGTGCTGGGTTTTACCAAGCCTCCCTCTCAAGTTGACTCTCAAGTAGACTGACATCTATTTAGGTAGGAAGCTAATTTGAAGGCAATTTTAAAATTGTTTTGTTGTCATCTTTAAAATGAGTAATTAATGTGGCTGTGTATTGGTCGATCTTGTACAATATCCCAAACAATTGACCAGCCATGGGGGATAGAGTGGGTTGACCTGCGATGAACCAATCATTGTCCATAGAAATCAGGACAGTCGAGCCAGCAAAAATTATATTCATTTCTTATAGCTTTATGGGTACATAAATGGTCAGTTTTAATCAAAGATGTCTGTACTTTAGGGAAACTAATAAGAAAAGTATAAGGCATGAAAATTGCCCCTTGAATAGTTCGATTAGAGAATACAGTTGTTGCTTATATTTTGCTATAGATTTCATTGTTTCTCACACCTGTAGTTGTAAATATAAAGGACTGCAATATTGTATATTGTGTGTTTTTTACATTTGAGTTACAGACTTTATATAAACTCATGAGTGGTGTTTTTTGTTTTACATACCTTGGCCAGCTTGGCATTCTGGTCTTCAAGCAAAAGTATATCTTCTTCCATTTTCTTAAGCTTAGACTCTGTGGTTACTTTTTCGAGCTGAAGTTTCTGTCGAGCACCTTCTTCCTCCTCCAGCTGTTCTTCTAAATCCTAATATGCAAGGAGAAAAACAGATTTCACCTCATTTGCAAGGTTACACATCCTTTCCCTGAGTATAAACAATGAACATAAAAAGGTTGGTTTCTGGGTCCAGTGTCGGACTGGCCCACCAGGATACCAGGAAAACTCCTGGGGGGCCCAGGTGTCAGTGGGCCCTTTTGCTTGTAACCATTTGGTCATTCTCTATTTCTTTATGGGAAAAAAGGCTTAATAATGGAAGAATAGAGTATAGTAAGTAGATATAAAATACTAAGAGAATAAAGAGGTTGAGTGAGGAGAGGAGGAATAATAGTTTGGAAAGTGGGCCCAAAGTATAGGGTTTGCTGGTGGGCCCACAGTTTAAGGTTTTCTGGTGGGCCACTGGCATCCCAGTCCAAAACTGTCTGGGTCATGCTGTACTTAAGCACGGAGCTGCCATAAACAGCAGATATAGCGATGCCTTACATTACCTGTATATGTTGATGCATCTTTTTCTTCTCATTCTGTAGCTGCAGGGTACGTTCTTCCTCCTCTTCCACACGAGCCTCCAAGTCATGCAAAATCTCTTCCAGTTCCTGCTTTTTGGATGCAAGTCTGGAGCGCATTTCCTCAGCTTCGGCAAAAAGCTCTGTCTCTGCTTGTAACTGCTCAGCCAAGATGCCCTTCTCTTCTATCAACTGATAAAGTGAAAATGATTCTAATATTTATTCAAAACAATAGGGACATAATAAGCCTGTCTGTAACGACTCTCATCTCTGTACTTTGAGGTGGTAAGCACCTCATTTCAAGGGTAACCTTCCAGCACCAGTTTTGAAACACAAAGCATGCTGCTGTTCATTACTGATTCTGAAATAGTGGTGATTTGTCCATACCATGGAGAAAACAACAAAACAGCCACGGCTGCAGGGATGAAAACTTTGAAAAACCGACTGCTCTTTGTAAACCACCCAAGGTATGCCACCCTAACCCACACCACAAAAACAGAAAGTGGATCACACACTCTATATCCAAAACAAAAGTTTTTATTTGCCAAAAGGTTACAAAATAGTATCTGCCCTACGTGTTTCAACCGCAAAAGTAGTCTTCCTCAGTGGCACATAAGTAAAAATAAAGTGAATAAAGGCCCCAACCCATACCTGCTGGTATTTGTTAGCCATTTCCTTCAGCTCTGTCTCAGCCTTCACTTGGGTGTCTTTCACCTTTTGCAGTTCTACAACCTTTGCTTGCATGACCTCATCCTGCCGGGTCACTTGCAGTAATGGCTTGACCTGCAAATAGTTAAACATCGTATTATACAATGAAACTGATGTTCAATATAATATATGGTTAGAGATCTGCAGGGAACGTTATACACTGATCCACTGATAACCAGTATAAAGCACACAAAACATTTGCAAAGCACATCATCACAACACTCACCCACATTATCCACAGATCCCCAGTAAAATGTATGGCTAGAAATCTGCTGCCAGCATCATGAACTGACAGATATTATTCATTGATCCCCCCAGTATAACATACAGCTGGTAATGTGTAGTAACATCATACACTGACCCACAATATCTGCTGATCCTAATTATAACTAGAAATTATAGATAGAAATTGGCAGTGACTCATGTCATGCACTGATACCTAGTGAAACTATAGCTCGAAAAAATCCTCTTTGTCAGTGAAGAGGTGAGATGGGATATATCATTAACTATTAACCTGGTAGGACCCTGCACATGCTGAGGGGAAACATAAGGGTGATGGCACACCGGACGTGTTGTTGCCATGTTAAATCTCCGCCAGTGTCAGCAATTCCGGCAATTACAAAATACAAAAGTGTTACCATTTTACCACCAGCAATACTCACTAATGCAAATAAAAAGGTATCTTCAGACCTTTCATTACCTGCACTTGAGGAGCAGATTTATCAAAGTGATAATTTAGGACTCGCCACATAAATCTCACTCACTTTCTATTCATTCCTATGGGATTTTTAAAATCATATTTATCAAATTGTGACCTCCACTGATAAATATGATTCTAAAAATCCCATAGGAATGAATAGAACTTTCTGTGGTAAACTCTAATCTCACATTTTGATAAATCTGCCCCTTAATGTCCAGTGCGCCATCACCCTCACAGTAATGCATTTTTCCATTTGCACAAACAGAGCAAACAGAATAACACAAAAAAGATCATCCACCTTGGTAAACAGCCTCCACCACTGCCAGTTTCTGAGCTTGAGGTAGGCTGCACAGTTCCGCTGTACCACTTTCAGAGCGCCCATCTGTTGCTGTTTCTTAAAAAATGCTCTAAAACAGGAAGGAAGGGAACAGTAATTAGTCTGATTATTCTGCCACAGAAGTGATTTATAAATTTATAATACATTTTTTTTATTTTCTTATTCCCAGTGGTTCCTAAACTGCGAAGCTTGACTTTTCTCACTGAATTTCTATTCTGGGGTTAGCCGGTTTTATATGAATGCATTAAATGGGCACATATACTGTATAAGGGGTCAGCTACTTATCAAATATACCCCCTACAACTGGGAAGATACTGACAGCCAACCATAGGGCAACAAAAAGTGAACATCTAGTTCAAGGAGACATTTTACTGATGTCTAAGGAGCTTGTATACTGTCCCATTCCTTTCCCTGTGGGAAATCAGGTATGTGATTGTAAACAGTCACCACTAATAGATGTAATAACATATCTTTAACCATATGTGATACCAGGCCCAGACTGGCCATCTGTGAATTCGGGCAAATGCCCGTAGTGTAAATGGGCCGCACAGGCCTCTCTGTACAGCCTGCTGTCCCAATACTGTAGAAGTAATGAGGCTGTTGTTGCTGACAAATACACTAGATGTCGCTTATGACTGCAGCTCCTCTCCACTAAGTGTCAGCACTTCTGGAACCTGTAACTGCATTTTTACAGGTATCTGTTTCTGAGCGTGCAATCTTTATTTCATTCCTCCCTGGTACTCCCTTTTCTCAGCTTATTGCTGTGTTTGCTGAAAATTTTTAGCAGCCAATATCTGTTAAAGACTAGAAAGCTGATTTTACTGTTGATCCTAAAAATATTCATCCCTGGGTCTGGGCCTGTGATTACTGTTGAACTTCAACTTCCACCATTACAGCAAAATTGTAGGGTAACATGCAGATCTTCAGGGGAAATTAACATTTTTGTGTACTGACTATGTTGCCACTTATAAAGATACTTAGTCACAATTTTGCTGAACATTATTTTCTGCCCCTTTATGGCGGTACCCCTCTACTTTATGATAATCTTGTCATATTTGTCAGTCCCCGTCAGACTTTACAGATATAGAAAAGAAATCTTTGCTAAGCTAAGCTAATACGCTAATTTCCTTTAGCAAATACATGTATAGATCAGCAAAGATCTGATTGGTTGCTATGGGCAAAATCACTGGTGATATTTGTCGCTATTGTTATTAAATACACCCCTTAGTGCAGATGTATACATCTGGGCTGTTTCAGCTTTTCTTTGCCAGGGCTGCTTTTAACTCCAAGTCCAGCACTGCGTGATACTATGAATAAGGATTTATAAGACCTGTAGTAGTTGCAAAACCTTTTGGATGGCATCAGTCGATTCCCATTTATCTGCCACTACTCAGAGACTTTCAGAACAAGAAAATGGTTCCTCACCTCCGGGCCAGGTAACCCCGAGCAGCGGCTTGGAAAAATACAATAATGTCAGTGATCTTTAGATCTCTTTCCTCTTCCAAATGTGCCAACACTCCAGCTCGGAAGAATATTTTACTTTGTCCTATGCGGAACAGGTTAGGGTCAAGCTCCAAAGCTCTGATCTGAATGAACAAAAAAAATACAGAATTCACTTGATTAACTACACTTTTCATCACTTAGCCAGCAAGATAACTCTACAGAGGGACCAGGTTTGTGCCTACAATATTTTTGGGTTGTGTGTTTGTATCTTTTCAAGTGATTGCATCATTGTGTTGCATCCAATGCCCGAGTGGGTAGGTTTGGCCAAAAGAGCTTGGAACAAAGTCTGCAGTGTGGATGAGACCCCTGGCACATGCAGAAGTGGCCAAGCTGTACTTACCATAATTGCACAGGCTTGCTTGCCATCCATGAATCCTTTGGGAATGGCATTCGGGGTCAGGATCTCATATCTGAAATCAGAGACAAAAGGGGAAGCATTCGCTTGAAATTAAAGGTACGTTTTTATTATACAGTAGATTCTGTCACTTTTTTTTTAAAGTTCCTTTTAATTTTCTCTATATAGAAAAGCCTGCTGCACATACAGTACTTCAAAATTTCTTATGTTCATATAAATAAATGCATAAATGCAAAGAAGCAACATTTGTGCTTATGATAAATTCAAATCTTAGAATAATCCAAGGAATCTGGATTAATAAAGGAAAGTATGACTACATACCAACAGGTGAAAGACTCTCCAGGGTAGACATAAGACACAAGGTATACAAATATTCCACCATATTGGACAGCATTATAAACACAACCAAGAGGCCTTCTATAATTTAGATGTCTTTTATACATACCTTTGCCTAAATTCTTGGAATACAATTCGATTTGGGAAGCCCTGTCTGCAAATACGGATACCCTCCAAGACACCATTACAGCGGAGCTGGTCAAGTACAAGGTGAGGCTCCAGCTTTCCAGCCTAATCGCCAAAAATATAAATCATATTACACAGCAGCAGACAAAAATGTGAATTGTGCCTGTATATTACTACCCATAGCTTCTCAGCCCTACTGTCTACTTGAAACACAACCCAAAACTGGTAGTGACATTTATATGATAATATGATAATTATTACAGAGACATAGATACATTACAGAGACAGGGGGCATACCAATAGCTATTAATGCAATATACACAGTAATAAAACACTCAAATGTGTCTATATGGGAAAATAACCAGTATGTAAGCTATTATAATATAGTTATACCAATCTGTAAATTATAACTCCTGAGTGGCTAAGAATAGGACAATCTATTAACTTAAACTTGAGCTACCCCTTTAAAATATACAGCAGGGGGTTCATTATGCTATACAATTATTTCCTTAGGGATGAAATGAGAGAAAAAGGGACCTGTGGGCTTTGGTCCCCTTCTGAATATGTGAATGGAAATTACCTGTAACTCACCGACTATGATGCTCTCAGTTGGAGTTCAACTGAAAGGTTTCACCTTTACTAAAAAATATTCCAAGACTGGTTGAGCAGTACAATATTTTTCTACTTTTTTTGCACCCAGTTATTAAACCTATAGGAGAGGTTTATGTGTAGGCACTGCACATAAAAAAAATCAGTTATATAGGTTTAGATTACCTTCTTCTCATGATTGGGGATGATGCACCGTACAAAGTTGGGGTTGGTGTTTCTCAGAGTAGACATGAGCTTGGACAGGGACTCTTTGTAGAGCTGGCCCACTGTGCGGAACATACCCTTCTTGGTCTTGTATGACGAGCCAAAAGACATCTCTCCCATTCCACTCACTTGGTCTAGGCCCACAATCCGATCCACTACATATAAGGAAGAAGCAGTTTGAGAAAAGAGCAAGCAATAAATGTTGAACTTGGAAACTAGATTGCAAGCTTTATGTTGCAGAGATTCATTACCTCATATTTGCCTTATCTCATGTCTGCATGTTTATGCTTGCCTTCTGTATTTCTGATAGTTGTAAAGAACACTGCACTGAGGTGGTGCAGTACACACATAAGGTACATACACACAGTAAAACATACAGTAATTGCTGAAAAATTATCTTTTATTATTTTTATTATTAAGCAAACCTGCATCCTCTTTCTGTAAAACCTGTCTAATCATACAGAAACAGAACAACTCCACACAGTGTACCTAGTTAAATAAAACCATGACCCACCAGACCTCACTTAGTCTTAAGCTCACGCAACCAAGATATAGGGAAAAATAAATGACATTATATACAATGTAATATGATAAGAGGGTATTGACATTACCAGGCCATCTGTACTGCATAGAAAATAAAGAATTGGATAATTTGATTTAATAAGGCAACCATGGAAGGACTGGCCTGCTAAAGTACTAGAGGAAGTTACTGTGGGGCCCAGGCATTACTAATTTCCACTGCAGGTCTATATGACACCTATTACATTTAGCATTTTCTACATTTTGTGAGACCTCAGTTTCAGATTGTCTCGCTAGTAGGCCCATTGTGATACTGAAGCACAGCAGCCGTGATGGCAAAGCTTGCGTTGTAAAATTTTCTGTTGAGCCCACTTCCCTTCCATACTCTTTTCAAAATGCCCCCTTCCCAATATACATTAAATCATCAGCTATTACTTTATTGAAGTGCAAGATGGTGAAACATTTACTAGCTGCCTGCACACGAGACCACTGTATCTCAAAGTCATTAGTTCTTCATTTTCCCATTACAGGGGTGGTTCTCCTTTATTTTAACTTTAAGTATGTAATAGAATGGCCTATTCTTAGCCAGTTTTCAATTAATCGTCCTTATCTAAAGTAAAGATGAGTAGGAGGCATGTATATAATGGCAAAGTGAAGGAACTCAACTACCGTATGTGTCTGCACAATTCACTTTTCTCACAAGGGCCTGAAAGGCATTAAGGATGATGGTATCAAGGAGAGTGTGCTGCAATTCTGCACTCGGGTTACAATAGTAGAGGAATGGCTGTGTGCAATGTTATTTAATTCCTGCACCTGTATAGTCCACTCTGTCATCAGGATTACTGTTTTATAACCCATTGTTCTACACATGGAAGACTAGAATTATTAATTCACTGCACAACATGCTTCACACTCTATAGGCATGCAATAGCAGCCGCCGGAAAAGAACAGAAAACAGCAAACTCGTGCTCTCTTTTCTGCAAACTATTCAAAAATGTCCATAGGGACGCGGCTCCAGTAGAAAGTCAGATGGAAGCTGATGGAAAGAGCATAACGATGTTGGCAGCAAACAGGAGTTTAAAAGAGATCTCAATGATATATTATACAGCTATTTGTAAATGCAATTGCAATTAGAAGCAGTAGTTTGGCCCTTTATGCGCTACTGGTTCAGTTCTGACTATTGAAACAATGTAGCAAAAGCCAGCTGTCCTCCAGCCAAGACTCCCGTTTCCGTTATGCCTTGCATGCTTCCTCGCAGGCTGCCAATCAGTCGCTAAGATTCATAACCAGCAGTGCAGAGATTTGAAAGGATGCAGACAAATACTGCGTTCAGTAGCATTTACATTTACAAATAACTATAAAGCCACTTGAAAATGTTGAGAATTACATTTTCAGTCATTATGCATCTAGCAGTTGTAGTGACCCTAGCTGTAGTAAGGGAGAACTTGCAGCAGATGCCAGAACAAAAAGAGCTGCTGAGCTAAGGGTTGGAAATGCTACTTCTACCATATACCTAATGTAGGCAAAGGCAGGCTACATTTTTATACTGCAATACAAATACAGATTAGTAGAAATATAATTTTTTTAAACCAGCTGAATTACACATATGTACCCACTGCAGGTGGCAAGGGGATCAGTATCTAAGCATTTGCAACAACGAGTATGACTGCAGCTGTATTGAAAAGTAAGCCCCATTAAAGGGGTTGTTCACCTTTAAATTAACTTTTTGTATGGTGCAGAGAGTGATATTCTGATATTCCAATTGGTTTTCATTTTTTATTATTTTTGTTTTTGAGTTATTTAGCTTTTTATTCAGCAGCTTTCCAGGTTGCAATATCAGCAATCTGGTTGCCAGGGTCCAAATTACCCTAGCCACCATGCACTGATTTGAATAAGAGATTGTAATATGAATGAGAGAGGCCTGAATAGAAAGATGAATAATAAAAAGTAGCAATAACATTAAATTTGTAGCCTTACAGAGCAGTTAGTTGTTAGATGGGGTCAGTGACCCCCTTTCCCATTGAAAGCTGGAAAGACTCAGAAGAAGGCAAATAATTCAAAACTATAGAAAATAAATAATGAAGACCAACTGAAAGATTATTTAGAATTGGCCATTCTACAACATACTAAAAGTTAACTTAAGATGAACCATCCCTTAAATGTTTCTTTAGCAAATGATGCTGAGAATATAAGCACATTCCATTTGGCAATACCTATGATACAGTCATACACATCCAAGCATAGAACTTCGAAGCCCATCCAGTTCCAAAATTTCTCTTAATGAGCCCCGTAGTGTCATTCAAGGTATTTAATAATTAATAATTGAAAACTGAATTAATAATTGAAAATTGAATTAATAATTGAAACTGCTACCTACCACACACATACAGTGCTTTAAATTTACGTCAAATTAGTGTAGAATAGCACAAGCAAGGACAGTAGGGGAGCTGGTGCACCACCTGACCGTGTAGTATTTAAGGGGAACTAAAATTCAAGAAAGCATTAGAAATGCTATATGTTGTAGGCTTCTGTTCCAGCCCAAGGCAACTACTATCCTTTAGCAGGGAAGATCTGTTGCTCTGAATATACCCCAATTAGCTGGCTGTCTTCTTTTCTGATGGTTCACACATTCTGGGCTGCAGTTAACAGAGCTTTGATGCAGATTGGGTCTGGACTGAGATTCAAAATAGGCCCTGGCATTTCAGGTACACAGAGGCCAAAACAGTCCCCACCCAGCTCACTAAATAGTGATTGTCTATGGCTTCTTACTGCAGCCCCTCTGACATTTGCCAGACCTACATATTGCTGGGCCTGGGGCTCACTTTCAGTATACTGTATATATATACAATATATAAAATTTGTGATACAAGGCACCAACTGAGCATATGTGTGTCACTCTGAAAGCATGGATCATTACTGCTATAGAGCTGCTGACATTCTGGGCTGCTACAGTTAGTTAAGTCTATAGAATACAGAGTCGTTGTCCATATTTTATTTTGGGCTTTAATCGTCCATTAGTAATTAACTACAATTAATAGTCATACTGAACTATATCAGCTTTATAGATTCCATAATTTTCGATACACGTTGTTTTCTACAGCTTAATGAGAAAGTCACTTATGTACATTAAGCAGTATGAATTTCTTGATGAATGTAGCATGCCTTTACTATCTGTATGGAGAGCAAAGCTGGTAGTGACAGACAGAATTGATACAAACACAGTGTGAGCTAGCGTCTCACTGGTTGATCTACAGCATGCTCGGAGTGCATCAGTGCTGTTGGGGAATGGCACTAAAAGAAGACAATAGGAGTAACCTACTTTCACCAGGACCCTGTGGCAGAACAGCGTAGTTGTCAAAGAAATAAACCGCCTGTATATTCTGGATATCTGAAGAAATACGCCATGGCAAGGGAGGGTTGGGAAGTTGCGTTTGATGTGGGATTGGCACATTTTGCAAAAAATTAAAATAAAAAAAGACAGTGGGTTGTTGGGAAAAATAAGTGCAGAACATAGACAGAGAGCATTTGATTGGCAAGGTGTTGAGGGTTCCGATACAAAAATGGTAGGTATGGAAGGAAATAAATGTTATACAATTGCAGGGTTTGTAAAGGAAGGAGAGAAAAAAAAGGAAATGTTGGGATTGTTAAGAATAAATATAGTGAAATATGAGTTGTTTTAGGCATCGGGGAAAGGGGGGAAGCAAAGCAAAAAGAGAGGAATAAATATTATATTGGGCAGGTCAGAGAAGAGATTAAAGATTAATGCAAAAGCAAGTTGCAGTGGCTGTAGATTTATATATATAGTAATTAGCATAGGCTCAGTTTAACAATTATACACGCAGTAACTGGAAATAACAAATAATGTCATCCACAAGAGACTCCTTGTTAGTAAAGCCTAATTCAAAATGCAGTTTACTTACTAGCCTTTAGCTCCCCAGCTGTTGCTAACACCAGCTTTCAGGATTCAACGGCTGGCTAGGGTTCATGGGAGTAAAAAATACTAAAAGGGAGCTTGATACTGTGATCTAAGTCATCCCTAGACTTACTAAAGAGCTATTCGCTTCTAGATCTGACCGTTGCTGTCTTGTCCTTTATATCTTAAACTCTAAGGGCTCTTACTGACGAGCGGTTGAAGCTGCGGCTGAATGCAGAAAAACGGAACGCAGGGGAGCGCAGGAATAGACGCATTTAGCTTTTTTCAATGGGGCTGTACTCACACAGACGTGTGTAGGCGCCGAACGCAGGTTGAGACGCAACATGCTGCATTTTTTCCTGCGTTCGGCGCCTACCAGTGTGAGTACAGCCCCATGAAAAAAGCTAAATGCGTCTATTCCTGCGCTCCCCTGCTGGCTAAATGCAGAAAAATTGAACGCAGGGGAGCGCAGCTTCAACCGCTCGTCAGTAAGAGCCCTTAGGGTCATTGTCTTTTTTTAATCTACCTTTCTCTTTGCCCTTTCCTCCTGCTTTATTTACCCAAGCTTCAAGTTGTCTCTGGATAAGCTTGTAGCTTCTCAGCCTGTTTGGACACATCCTTCCTTAACCAACCCGTAGCAATTCCGCAGTGTTTTAATTGCCTTAAAATAACCCAGTGGGCATTTCCATGTGCCAGTACAGAATCCCTCTCAAACTATGACAGTATAACTGGCCTTTTAAAACAAATTTCATAACATAGAATATGCCATTGGCTGTAGACAAACCAGATTGTATCTAAGTATAATTCAAGACTACACTTCTACTCTGATTATCTACAAGTGGGTTCCTGATATTCTGACCAATCTACTTCCCCCATGATATTTTAAAATATATTATAATGTAACTTGTGTAATATACAACTTAATAGTGAGGTGAACTTATGAAATCTCCGATTTTTTGACTATCTTACCATCTTTCCAAAGCTCGGCAGTAAACTTGTCAGTGCTCTGGTGCAGAAGGGTGGCCACATTGTCATTTAGTGGATCCATGTTTTTCATCAGCCATTCATCTGCTTTGTAATCCACCTGTAAAGTGCAACACACACTCAGTTTTACTGTTAAAATAAAGGAAGCATTAGGGGAACATTAGTTTCAATACAAAGTGCACATTAATAATACAGCATTCAAGTCAATGAATTATTAAGGGAAAAGTAAGACTTGCACATTTATTTTGGGTACCTACAATAAAATACTGATTTTAAGTGGTAGCACAAAGCAAATACAGAATTACAGAGTAATACAGAAATACAAAATTTGCAGTATACAGAAGTTTGATGAGACATACTACAAATAATTTTAAAGGTCAAAGAATTCCTCTCACTCCATGAAGAAAATTGCCAACATTTTATTATACCATAAGGAGGCTCAGATACAATCATTTTCATAAACGCTCCATCACGCAGGTATCTCCTTCCTCTTGTCTTTTTGACACTTAGTTCTTAATCTTTAATGTAAATGTACTTTTTACCCCTTTTTATTCTATTAATGTATTGTTCTGCTGTATGGTGCTGCATACATAAGTAGCACTATATAAATAAAAATATACATACAATACCCCAGAGCCCTCACAACATTGCTTACCTTCCCAGCATAATGAATGATGCACAAATCAGCCTTGTCACGCAGCTGTCTGGGTTTCTGGAACTTTGGATGATTTCCCAATTCCTGGATAACCTTTTCAACAAAACTCTTATCAGTGGCTTTGGGGAACCAGCACTCCTCATCCAGCAGGGACAGGACGCCTGGAGGATTTGCCTGGCAAAATAAAGGAAATAATGAAATACTAATAAAAAAGAAACACAGTACCGGTAAATAGTTTTAGTTACATACTTATATAGCAGCCAAAGCACAATACACACAGATGCAAGCTAATGCCATTACTATGTGGCTATTTTCAGATTTTTAATATAGTTGCATGTTTTTAATATAGTTGCAAGTAAAATCAAGTCTGTGCTAAAATCAAAGTGGTCTGAAGTGAGCTCCATATTTTTTATGAGATCACTGAAATCTTCAGTCATATACTGTTACTACTAGTATGCCAGGTATAACCCTTGAGGAACTAATCCCACTGACAGTGGGTGAGTTTTTCAACCGAATAGGCAATGGATGCTGGGACTCCACCTTCCATTGAGGGAGCTGCACAGATTCTCTTTAAAGCAGAGCAATTTGAAGTTCCAGAATACATAACTTCAAATGTAAAAAGGTGATGAAGGGGTTGAGTAACTCTTCCAGCCTAAGGAGAGTGGGAACGGTCCCTGCGAGCCAGATTTTCATTGTTTCCTCTCAGTCTGAGGAATCATATATGCCTGTGTAAAATATTAATTTTTATTTTTGTCAGTTCAGATAGTGTTTAAGAACCTTTTTTTACCTAAGCCCAACTGAATGATCTCATTTCAAAAAGGGGCACATTTTTTTCTCTTTAACTCATGGGACAGCTATAGCCATATTTTCCTCACCGGTCTCTCAATGAGGTCAATACAGGGTTGTAGATCCAGTCCAAAGTCAATAAAGTTCCACTCAATGCCCTCACGCTGATACTCCTCCTGCTCCAGAACGAACATTGTATGGTTGAAAAGTTGCTGAAGCTTCTCATTTGTGTAATTGATGCATAGCTGTTCAAAGGAGTTCAGCTGAAGGAGAAAATTTGATAGGTCTGTTAGTAAAATTGAATAGGTCTGTTGGTAAGATCTTTTTATTTAGGGCAGAGACACACGGTCAGATTCTGGGAGATTAGTCGCCCAGTGACAAATCTATTCTTCTTCAGGGCATCTCATCTCCCCGAACTGCATTCCCGCAGGCTAGAATGTAAATTGCCGACGGGATGGCACACGGAGCGCTTTGTTTTCTGAAGTCACCCGAAGTTTCCTGGTAAGGCAACTTCAGGTGACTTTGGAAAACGAAGCGCTCCGAGTGCCATCCCGCCGGCAATTTACATTCTAGCCAGCAGGAAGGCAGTGGAGGCAGTTCAGGGAGATTAGTCACCCCGAAGAAGAGGAGATTTGTCCCCGGCCAACTAATCTCCCCAGATCTGACAGCTGTCTCTGCCCTTAGGCATAGTTTCTAATGGAGAAGCTTAATAGTTAGCCTGCATTGTCTTCATAGCATTATTATTTATATTTGTTCTGCAATTTTTTTCCTGCACAACATATACAGATGTTGACTGACTACACAGTATATTATAGTTTTACCAGTATTGCAGACCCAATGATGAATTTGCTGCTTTACAAATTAGGAAGACACTTTTGACAGTTCAAGACCCACACTAAAGGACAGGCAGCAAATAATTCTTTATTCCCTTATAACCCCCATATAAGTATGGGTTGAAAGTCACACAGGAGGGATATTGTGGATATTCTGATGATCAGGATACAATCAGATAAACAAACTGTTTAGCAGAAGGGTCGTGACATTTACCTCAAAAATTTCAAAGCCAGCAATATCCAGGATGCCTATGAAAGAGGCGCCTTGCCTTTTGGTCCTGTCCAGGGCCTTGTTAATGCGATGAACCAACCAGCGGAACAGTCTTTCATACAGAGCTTTTGCAAGGGCTTCCACAGCAAAGTCAGCCTGGCAAAGGCCAAAACAGAAATCAGGATTCTATGCCATACCTCTACAAATAAATGGTGTTCTTCTAAAGCAGTACTGTTCAGGATTTTAAATGTTGTGGGTTCGTTATTCCTCATACCACATATTCCAGTGCTGTATTGCATTAAAACGACAATAATATACAAAAAAAAGTTTATGGAGCCCATGAACAGCATGGGAGCCATACAAATCTCATGGGGGATCACAAGGCAAGGGAGTCTCGTGTTGGACAGCCCTGCTCTACGTATTACTGTCCTACCCATTAAAAGTTGTTTTAGGTTTTTAGCAGGTTGTCAATTTGTTTCATCAGTATTACATTTATATTAGCAATTGACTGCAGATACACATGCTGATTCAATGACTGCCTGCCTAAAAGATGAGACCAAAGATTTTATCTTAGATCAAGTTTCATAATTTTAAAACAGAATATAAAATATAGGTGTCAATACTGTTCTACCTGCAGCCGTAGTTAAACAGCAGTTCTCACTATCCCTGGCAACTTTTTATTTTGTCTGGACATGCTTGATTTAATACACTCATTCTCCTTTTAACTTTAACTCGGTATTCCATTTTTTTTTAAGTTTCTCACCTGTTCTTTAGTCTGAGCCTTTTGGACATAATCACGGCCAACTTTAATCCTTGGCATCAGGATGGCACGGGAAAACTCTGTGACATTGAGTCCCAAGAGGTGGCACAGTTTCTGAGCAGCTACATATGGACAGTGACAAATAGAAGAATGAAAGTTTGTCTTGAAAAATGAAATAACATTAAATCTGCTGGGATACTGAGTTATTGTAAACCTTGCAAAATAAATATACATGCACTCCTGCAGCCGTGACAATTGAGGTAAAAGTAGTAGCTTTATTCCATCATGTTAAAAGTAGGACGCTACTTTTAACATGATGGAATAAAGCTACTACTTTTACCTCAATTGTCACGGCTGCAGGAGTGCGTGTATATTTATTTTTCGAGGATTGGTTTCGCCTAAACTACGGGTTCGGGGCACGGCACCCGGACCATTTGACAAACTTGGTGAGTGACAAGCATTGCTGAATTTCTACCGTATTTGAAATAGAATTGTTCCTCTTCAAGTGAAGGGCATGGGGTTTGGACACTAGAATTACCTAGTGGTTGCCTGCTTTTTTGTTGGTGGTTTTTTGTTCATGAGCTTCATGCCCGTTTTATTTGAAGTGTTTAAACATCCAACAATTTAAAAGCAAGCCTATAGGCCATTAATCAGTTAGTCCATTTAGAGATTTGAGCCAGCAATCCGTTTTTGTGCATGTAAACCTCGCAAAATACTCTGTGGCTACTTAAATTAAGGCTGTGCCCACATTAGTACTTTTGTTCAAGTTGTGTGGTGTCCTAAACTCCTAAAATGTGCTACTAACAAGAGTCGAAATGTAAGCACAAACAATCAAAACAAGAACCTAATTGTGCAGGTACAGGATCTGTAGTCCAGTTTAGCCAACCTTGCTTATAATGCTTATTTGCCCCTATAATCTGCACATACAACTCAACTGAAACATAAATAAGTCCAATAAAATACTAATAAATGATGAGCAGTGAGGATGATACTCCCAGAAACTTTTGACACTCAGGTCACACAAACATGTTATAATTCCAATTTTTGGAAGAGGAAAAGAAAAAAATGTATTGACAACAGTAAGGGAACAGCAACTCTAACTTCACAAAAGTAATGAAACTTTACCTGTGTTATCTGGCATAGACGCTTGATCTGTATTTCTTTCTTTCCTGAAAACTATATTACCAAACTGCATAACTGCTGACACCATTTTCAGCATTGCTGTGAGGAATAAGGAAAAATATGGTCATATTTCAGTGATTAAAATACTTGTTGATAATCACTCACTGATTTACAGTCAGCTTATTTATGAAAATATGTATTTCTCAATAATCACATATGTGTGTGTGTGATAATGGGCCATAACTGATATAAAATATGTTGGGCAGAAGCCTAATGTGTGCTGCAAGAGATAAGCATTACCATAAACTCAGTAAAGGGCAATTGCGTTATTATAAGTCTACTGTAAAACATATATGCCCCTCTGAATTAAGCCGTGTGGGCTAGCATATGTTGGGCAGACAAAGAGGGATATGTATCCATGAACATAAATCTGCAATAAATACTGGTAGAAAAGAACAGGCGGTAGCAGGGCACTTTATTGACTTTGGTCTTAGGGTCAATCAATCAATCAATTGAAATTTCAGATTATCAAAACAGTGGAGCCTAAACGATGAGGAGGGAAAAGGCTTAAAGATCTATTGTATAGGAAGACTTTCTGGATCAGAAAGCTGGAAACATTGGCTCCACTAGGATTAAATAAAGAATATGACTATTTTTAGATGATCTTTCTCGTTTTATCAAATTTTATATTGAGTTTTAATCCTTTACTCTTTTTACAGATTCGCTACATATGAACTTTTCTACCTACACTGTGAGGAGCACGTATGTGTGGATATTTGTATCAATATTGTCTTATATACTGTAAAAACAATACTTGATACACTGTAGTTTACCACTGTTTCATGAATTGTCCACTAGGTGGTGTATGAGGATTTAAATATTGAGTTTTCCAGTGTCAGTTAGCATGATAAACATGGCCTGAAATGTTGCTGCTGCAATGCCCTAAAATATGCAATAAAGGCATTTTTAACTCATACAAGATAAGTGGTGCTGTTCTATTCTGGATTTGTAAGGCTTAGTCAAAAACAGGTTGTGTTAGGTGGTGGTAAGGCTACTAAATGCATGTTGCAGGGCTGCACTGGTTGCATGTAATTTAAATTACAATCAGGACAGCATTTCTAGCTGGTTTTGCTAGACTTGTCCCAGAATTTTCAAGTGATCAGGTAACCCTACAGTAGAAGCAACATGCAAAAAAAAAAAAAGAAAAATACTAAAAGAAAGGCCCTAATCCCCCAGGCTAAAGTTATACTGTATGTGTTTCTGTTTTATTACCTGCACCTAAAGTCATTGCTAGGGGATGTCTTTTTTTGTACTTTGTCCCAATCTGCTACTTCGTAGGCATATAGGTCATAGATATAGCCCTGTCTAATTACTCTTATCTCCATGGGTGTCCACAAATAGGGGCATGGGGGGCGCATGCATCTGGAGCTTTGCATACCTTACAACTCACAGCCCCAATACCTTACAACTCACAGCCCCAAACCGTTGTTTAAAGGAGAAGGAAACCCCCAGGGCGCTAAACCCCTCCCCCCCTCCCCTGTGCTGCCCCCCCTCCCTCCTCCCCCCTGGCCTACCTGTCCCCCTGGGCAAATGCCCCTAACTTTTTACTCACCCCTCTGCGCAGGTCCTGTCCACGGAGTACGCAGTCGCCATCTTCTCCACGCGCGTCTTCTTCCTGCTCTGATCGGCGTTTTCTGGCGCATGCGCAGTAGGAACAGGTACCGGTACGGCTCTACTGCGCATGCGCCGAATGTCACGAAGTGAAATCGGAAAACTTCGTGACATTCGGCGCATGCGCAGTAGAGCCGTACCGGTACCTGTTCCTACTGCGCATGCGCCAGAAAACGCCGATCAGAGCAGGAAGAAGACGCGCGTGGGAGAAGATGGCGACTGCGTACTCCGTGGACAGGACCTGCGCAGAGGGGTGAGTAAAAAGTTAGGGGCATTGCCCAGGGGGACAGGTAGGCCAGGGGGGAGGAGGGAGGGGGGGCAGCACAGGGGAGGGGGGGAGGGGTTTAGCGCCCTGGGGGTTTCCTTCTCCTTTAAATGTGCCATGTTGCCCTGCTTGTCCTCAGTTTTTCTCAGCTCTCTGTTTCTAGAGGAAAAAATTTCAAAATGGCCGTGCATTTCACTGTGGAACGCACAACTATTTTGGATTTTTTACAGGCAGAGAGAGAAAGACAAGCTGTGTGAGAAAAGCAGGAAAGAAGAACATTGGTGTCGGTATTCTGACTGTGCAAGTGTAGGTAAGGGAATGCTTTCATTCTATCCATTTCTGCATTCATCTTACTGGAATGTCTGGCTCATTGGTCACTTTTCAGTGATCTCACTGGTTTATTTGGGGTTAAAGGAGTGCTCATTGGGCATTTCTACAGTGATTATACTGGCATGTCTGTGGTTAATATGCAGATTATACATTTTCTGTAGCACTTATACTGACACATCTCGTGTTAAAATGCAGATTGTCCATTTGACTTTGATTATACTTGTATATCTGGGGTTAAAATGGCCATTATCTATTTTATTTAGTGATTATACTGGATTGTCTGGGGTTAATATGCTCGTTATTCATTTTCTGTAGTAATTATACTGGCACTTCAGGGGTATGTTTTGGTAAAATGAGTGTGGTATTTAAAGATGTGTTTACAAAGTGCACATAGCCAACAATGTTTGCAACAGATTTTCATGATTATATACTGCTTTCCTGATTATATAATTATGTAAGTTGTGAGTGACTTTATTAACTTTTAACAATTAAGTCTGTTTTAAGGGTTTTCCAGCTTTTGCACTGGGACAAAATGGGACACAATTTTGTCAGGTACTGCAGTTATAGGAGACCCGACCCGGCTCCCTTCAATAGTACTGCCTGCTGGCTATTATCTACAAGCATCACAAGCTAGCCCTGTTCAAGAAGGCCAAGGGTAAATCTGCCACATGTACAGTCAGGAGCACAGGTTGCTGGGAAAAGATAGTCATTGCATTACTCTGGTGTAAGGTCTCTCTACTCTGTGGAAAAGACAAAAGACCAGTTGGAATCTCAGCCGTACCACACAGAAATGAGCAATTTGACAGACCTGTCTTTTACGGTGTAATAAAGCAAAGTTCTACAAGCTGAATGCTGCACTCACTGTATTGCATTTTTCAGACATGATTATTTTTAGCAAACAACAGATATATTTGATTTCCACACACTCCCAATTACCCTCAGTCAGTGCTAATGAATTGTCCAAGAATAGTACTGTGTAAGGTGGCTATACATGGAGAGATCCGCTCGTTTGGCGATGTTGTCAAACGAGCGGATCTCCCTCCGATATGCCCACCTTGAGGTGGGCAATATTGGGCTGATCCGATCATGGGCCCTAGGGCCCAACGATCGGATTCTAACGATGCCTAACGGGCGGTCGGATCGCGGGACCGCATCAACGAATAGATGCGGCTTCGATCCGACGGGATTTTTTTGTCCCATCCGATCGAGATCTGGCCGACTTTCGGCCAGATCTCGATCAGTGAAGCCCGTCGGGGGGGCCCCATACACGGGCCAATAAGCTGCCGACACGGTCTGTCGGCAGCTTTTATCGGCCCGTGTATGGCGTGGATCTCTTCATATATTATGTGGCAGAAAATAACGCTGATAGGCAACATTCCTAAGCCTTCCAATCGGGGCCCGACTCAAACTTACACATGATTTCTTCATGGTTAATTCCCATGATTTTCATGGACTCCATTGTCTCCTGGAAGATGTCCCTGTCCTGCTGCCCCGTGATGGGCAGGTTCCCATTAGACAAGAAACGGTACTGATTGAAGGACTCCAGAAGCAAGTCGGCTGGGAAATAAAATGCATACAGTTTAGTTTAGTAATACTTGAATATTTTCTGCTGTGTCTCCAGAAAAAACCATTATCAGGTACTTTACTCAGAGACAGAGAGGAAAGAGAGAAAGCAAGAAAGAGAGCGCAGGCTTTAAAAGTGTATATATAACAGAGATTGAGTGTAGGCTTTAATGGTGCATTCACAGCATGATGCATCATTTTATCTGTATAAATATATATATATATATATACATATGCATAGATAGATATATAGATATATATATATAATCCTTGGCACATGGGCCAAACAGTTGGATCATTGCAATTTGATGAGATCTGCTTGCTTGGTGTTTCACAAATGAGTAAATCAAACAGTGCTTTAATTTATGTTGATTTGCAGGCTATGAAATATAATTGCAGGCAAAATGTTATAAAAAAGTAAGAAAAAAAAGTATTGTCTGTTTTCTCTAAAAATTCCCCATTCTGAATTGCTGAGTAAAAGCTGTTGTGAAAATGTACAAGACATCTGTTAGGAGCACAAACTGCAAGTTCACTGTGTCTCGTTGTTACAGGAATAAATTTAAAGTTGGGATGATTTGTATTCATCACTCCATGTTCCTGTACCAGTTTAGCATTACCCACCCACACCTAATCAATTATACAGTAGAAAAAGAAACAAGCTACTGAATGAGACCTCTCATGAGCGCTACAGAGCACAAAGCAAAGGTGATTGATGGTTTATACAAAACCAGCTAGGGAATTCAAACAGCCATAGGGAAAACAGAATGCTATATACGGAAAGAAGAACTGGAATAATAAGGGGGCACCTTGGCAGGTCCCTAAAGCATTTTTAGAAGAAGTAAATTTCAATGGCAATGTACACTAATTCTGTATATCTAAAAAAAAATGCCCTTTAGTTCGCTTCCAGTGTTATGCTCAGCTGAAAATAATATGAGCAAGGTTAAAATTATATACATATTTTTCATACCATTTCAATTTATTTAAAAGGGTGAGAAGAGCTATAACTGTTCGCCTCAAAATGGGCAACAATATTGCCTCTAATGCTCAGACATAGGAACTGCTTCTGAAACAAAAACTATGGTCGGTGGAAAATATTTAGTTTCCCCTCCATCGTGACAGGATATATGGCTATTTTTATACATGCTCTTTAGAGCATTACATAACAATCCAAACCATATTTTTCAGTGGGGAAAATTTCCCTTTAAAACACATGGAAAATGAGTGATCAGTACTTACTTTTCACATGCTCCCCTGCTCCTGCTAGAAGCTGGTAAAAGATATGGAATGTTCTTTCATCTTTAGCTTGCCGAATAGCACGAGACTTCTCCAACAAATCTGAACAAAATGATTAAGGCTGGAAACAAAACAGGGCCCATGGCCATAAACAGCAAAACCAATCGGCAAATATTGACAGTTGTTGAGAAATATAGTCACCCTGATAGAGAAAGGATACAAGTCTCAATGTTGGCTCCAACGATGTAACCAGCAACATCAAAATTGATGCGGATAAATTTCCCCTAAGAAAAAAATCAATTGTTATAAAAGATTTTCAAAACCAATAAGAGTAAGAAAGAAGCTTGTAAGTTGCAATTACTATAAAACTGTACAGGTATGGGATACCTTATCCGGAAACCTATTATTCAGAAACCTTTGAATTACGGAATGGCTGTCTCCCATAGACTTCATTATAATGAAACAATCCAAATGTTTAAAAATTTCCCTTTTCTCTGTAGTAATAAAACAGTACCTTGTACATGATCTAAGATATATATAATTAAAGCCCAGCCTATTGGGTTTATTTAATGTTTACATGATTTTCTAGTCGACTTAAGGTATGCAGATCCAAACTACAGAAAGATCCGTTATCCGGAAAACCCCAGGTACTGAGCATTCTGTATAAAAGGTCCCATACCTGTACTACTTTTAAGGAAAATCATGAGAATTGAAGAATTAAATTTTCAATGTTATGGATGGGGTTAAAAAAGAATCTAAATTATTGATTCTTTTACTAGGTTATTTTTTTACCATGATGTGGCTTTCTTTGCTGTCGTAGAGCTAGATGTATTGATTGTATAATAGTCTTTATAATGGATACATTTTGTTATTTTTAAGGTACTTAAGGATACTTGCATTAAATCATTATGCTATAATGGACAGAAAATATGAATTGTAAGTACTCTCAAAACTGAACGTTATGCAATTGTAGGTACTCGCTATCCTTTCAAGGACTTTTCAGTAAATACAGTATTGTTAAACTGTAATTATAGATTACGCAATGTAATGTGGCTATTGGTGATCACATGATCGGTTATGGAGAGTTTGATACCCATACTCTTTCCCTTTGTTAAGTATGTAAGGACACTTGAGGAAAGGTCTGCCAGGATCTCACATCAATGAAAGTTCAAAAACTCAACCATTTAGTCCGTACAGTGTCGGACTGGGACACCAGGGGCCCACCACAAAACCTTAGACCAGGGGCCCACTCTCAGTACTAATATTCTTCATTTCATTAATCAACCTCTATTCTACTAGTTTGTTTTCTTTACATACTATAATTAATCATTCCATCTATTTAGCCTCTTTGTTCTCATAGAATAGGGAATGGCCATGAAATAGGCCAAAAGTTTAGCAGCATGAGGGCGACACTGAGTCCTTATATATACTATATATATATATATATATATATATATATATATATATATATATATATATATATATATATATATATATATATATATATATAATGTTCAAAGTGGACCAGCACACCGAAGTTTTCAATCAAAAGAGTTTTATTTTAACATCACTCATGTGTCCAACGTTTCGGCCCACATTAGGGCCTTTATATGCAGAGGACTCTTGTGTTTGACTATATGTATTTTGTGGTCACAGCCTCATTGCACCCCCGCCTAATGGTTTTAAAAAATAGTGGTGAGCACAACTTTCCCTTGTTTGTTATAGTTTATACAGGAGCAGTGACCAGCTCCATGTTGTAGCTCCCACCCTTCCCAGCTATAGTCAGGTGATCCCACTGGTGTCTAATAAAAGGGCAGCCAAGTATGGAGG
The DNA here is from genome assembly GCF_017654675.1 of Xenopus laevis. NCBI lineage: Eukaryota > Metazoa > Chordata > Amphibia > Anura > Pipidae > Xenopus > Xenopus laevis. Next base: position 109,292,979 of record NC_054383.1, on the reverse strand, counting down.
TTTACTTTGAAAGCAGCTAGTAAGTTGCAGGTAAAACCTAGTCCCTTTGTAAAATGTATAATGAAGCAATAGAATTCTTAATGAATCAGATGAAAACTAAGCGTAGGACTGGCCAGATATGGGATGACTTTGACGTAGTTGGCCAGCTTAAATATATTGCAATATATGGACAAACAATCCCTGTTTTGTTTAAAGGGTAAGGCATTTTTTAGTAGCAGTATGCACAAAATGTCGCTGTCTTAAATATATTGATAATGGGTTGAGTGCAGAGGACTCTTGTGTTTGACTATATATATATATATATATATATATATATATATATATATATATATATATATATATATATATATATATATATATATATATATATATATATATACACACACACATATATATATATAGTGGAAAATTACACCCAACTTCCAAAATGTATTTTTGATGTAGTGACTTTGCCTATCCATCCCCAACAAATACCTATGACACATTTATTCACACTGATTTCTGTATTTTCCAGTCATTACTTTAAAAGACACAGGACAGAGGGAATGTACTCAACTTACAAATCGAGAAGAGTTGTCATTTTTCACGGTCTTTGCATTGCCAAAAGCTTCCAATATAGGATTGGCCTGCAGGAGTTGGTGCTCTAGCTCTCCCTGTTGACAAGAAACATATAATATGTTAATGTATAGCAGGGAAAGTGTCACAGAGGTGGGAAGGTTGTATATAACCATTAGCAGAGCTTTCACCAAGAAGCATTGTAACCCAAGAGCTGAAAGGGAATCAGAAACTACCAGCAATGGAAGAAAGAATTTCCACGGCTGGTGAAACCTGTTACTATTTACACATCTCAAGAAGTGAAAGCATGGGCTGGAAAAGGATATACAAATGGGTGTATCCAGTTAAAAAGACCATACAGTAGGATAAAATAGTTGAGTATAGTCAGTTAAAAGTATTTGCATTTATGCAAGTTTAGGCCAATTATTGAAAGATTAGGGATGTTTCGACATTCAGTTAAGATCATCTTTAACTTTATTAGTATTTGAACAGCAAATGTGCGTCGACAGGTCAAAAACCATCCCTTCTTTCTCAGTAAACCGCAGAAGTGTTTTAACAGAAAGAAATAAAGAATGAGTGAAAAAGAAAGTTGTAGAGACAAAGAAGCAATGGCTATGGAAACCAGACTTTACTCACGTAGAACGAATTACTGGAGCTCTGCGATCAGGCAACAGCACAGCAAATGAAAATATACACAAAATAAATGTTAATGGGAGAAAAACAAAAATGAGTAAATGATGAAAAACAAAATAAAAAGGCAGCAGGAGATCAGTGAAAGCCAAAACAAATAACAAACAGGTACGTGGGATTGTGAAGACACGGCACAAGGGGACAGGTGTGGAACACGTAATGGTGAACACGGTGGATTTGGATATATTTATGGAGAACTCACTCATTAGGGATGCTCCACAGTCACTCATATTTATTACAACCTACATTCAGAAATTACCCTCTTCTTTTTAAGAAAGTGGTTAGTCTACAGCAGCGCTAAATACACAGCAGTGTTGCACAAACATGCAACGCGTATGCCCAATGCAAGAGCATGCAGAAAGCGTAACGCCATCTACATTACCTGATATTGCCCGTGTTTATATATAGCATCAAGGCATAGGGAAGTTCAGCTTGAATTTCACTTTTGCCATCTTGTAGACAGAATTTAACAACTCTGCAAATACTGCAGATATTGCAAAAAGAAACTTCGCATTTGGCGATGTATTTTAAGGTTACCAGATCATTTGAAAGATTATAAAGACTTCCAGAAAATGCATCTACAAGGGATCCACTAAGTGCATTTAATTTAAAATCAGTGCAGTCTATGGACTTTCATTTATTAGAAGCCTCTCTGATTTTACCAGTGATCCTGTAACCTTTCTCTATATTGATTCTCTCCTACCAGAAGCAGAACATTCTTTGTTGCTGGGGTCACTGACCCTTTAATCCATATATCAGAAGTAGGGGATATATATTTATGTTCCAGTCATGTGCAGGATACATACACCTGTCTACATTATATGAAAAGTTAATTTTAAGGTGAACAGCCCAATTCAACAGCCCAGGCAATGCCTCAGTGCTTCAATGGCTGTTTTTAGATCATAAGCCAAAAAACAAGGCATATTTTGAGCCCATTGTACAACTAATACACTATATTAAGCTCAAGCAAAGCTTGGATGCATATTTGTATTGAACCCAGCTCCTGTATCTACTACTGTCCTTAACTAGTGCTCATTCAAAAGACATACTGCTGTCTATATACTAAGGATGCACCGAATCCACTATTTTGGATTTGGCCGAATCCTTCACGAACGATTTGCCGAATACCGAACTGAATCCTAATTTGCATATACAAATTAGGGGTGGGTAGGGGAAAACATTTTTTACTTCCTTTTTTGTGACAAAAAGTCACACGATTTCCCTCCATGTCCCTATTTTGCATATGTAAATTAGGATTCGGTTCGGCCGGGCAGAAGGATAAGGCCTAATCCGAATCCTGCTGAAAAATGCAGAATCCTGCCCAAATCCCGAACCGAATCCTGGATTCGGTGCATCCCTACTATATACAGGGCAAAAATAAAATACAGGCCTGGGATCAGTTATCCAGAAAGTTACAGAAAAGCCGCCTCCAATAGAATCTATTAAAAATCAAATAATTAAGATTTTAAAAAATTATTGAACTTTCCTCTGTAATAATAAAACAGTAGCTTGTACTTGACCCGAACTCAGATATAATTAATCCCTATTGGAAGCAAAACCAGCCTATTGGGTTTAATTATTCTGGATAACAGGTCCCATCCCTGTAACACTATAGATATATAACTAGTTTTCTTCTGTAGAGTCTCTGAAGCATAGACCAGGACTGATTTCATGTTTCATCTGTGTATTATTATTATTTCTTGTAATAACATATGAAACATAAAACTGAGTTTGCACAATGCACTAAAAGGTAATAGTGAATCTATAAGTATGAACATCTGAAAATGTTGCAAAATATATTCATGTTGGATGGTCATTAGCGTCCCTTTATTACTTAGAATTAAAGGAAAGTTGAACTTTTTCCAAACAATGTACTCCGCTACCCTTGGGGGCAGATTTACTAAGCTCGAGTGAATAGTTGGAATTGAAAAATATTCGAATTTCGAAGTAATTTTTTTGGATACTTCGACCATCGAATTGGTCAAATTCGATCGAATCGAATGATTCGAACGATTCAAAGTAAAAATCGTCGACCATTCGATAATCGAAGTACTGTCTCTTTAAAAAATCCTTCGACTCAATACTTCGTCAAATAAAAGCTACCGAATTGAATGTTAGCCTATGGGGACATTGTAGATAGGTTTTGGGCACTTTTTATGATCGAATAAAAATCATTAGATCGATTAAAATCGTTCGATTCGAATGATTCTATCGTTTGATCTAATGATTTTTATTCGATCGTTCGATCAAACCTTTTGCGCTAAAATCCTTTGAATTTGATATTCGAATTTGAAGGATTTTACTTCGAGGGCCGAATTTGAGGTTTTTTAACCCTCAAAATTCGACCCTTGCTAAATCTGCCCCAAAAGGCAATGGAAAGACAGATTTTGCTTCATTTAAACGCTGGCCTGGTTGGAGAGAGTTGTAGCATGCATCTGCATCTGGGTTTGGCAAAACTGGTATGAATGGACAACTAAGAGATAACAGAACTCTACTGAAAACAATAGGGTTGTATGGCATTCTATATACAGAGGCCAAGAACACCCAATGTGATTTATAATATGCAATATCTTCATAAGATACAAAATAAACTATAGAAATACTTATATATATTATAAATAGTGCTTAGTGAAGTCAGCACTTGAATTTTGTTGCTTAGAGAAATTTGCGTCACATTAGTCACTAAACTCTGTGTATAAGAGACATTACAATCACATTGCTCTTCCATAACCCGTGGCCTCATACTTTTATATCCGTAGTTCCCAAACTGGAGGCTGTTAAAATTCTCTTGGACTGTTTTTTGCGTCTAGATCAGAGCTTGAATGTAGGAGGATTGGACTGCACGGGCGCCTGTAGTTTACTGTAGTCTTCAGGCGCTCATGCTTTGGAGAAGTGCGCTCTAACCAGACTGCTGTTCTTTGAAGTTACAGTAACTTTAGGGAGTCAAGGCCGCAAGTTAAGTCTTTATTTGTTGCTGACTATGTCAACAGCTGCTGTTTAAACCAGGGGTCACAACACAGATCGCATTGTTGGCAATGTTTGCAAGCTGATGTTTAACAGAAAACACGAGCAGGAGATTATTGCTGGCTATACTGGGAAAGGATTTATGCTACCAGGGGCAAGGGCAGGTCATTCAGGGCACAGAACAAATATGAAGAGACCAGGGCACAACAAATTGGGAGAGCTGGCGAAAAGATTCAAGGGGCAGGAGTCAGATTGTGAAAAGAAAGGGGAATGTGGGAGAAACAAAGAAAAGAGAGGAGCCAGCTGAAGAACAGGAAGAACTAAAGCACAATGTAAAACTGTAAGGACTATGTAAGAGAAGTAAAGAAATGCTGGAAAACAGGTAAAAAAGAATTAAACGAAAGCAAGACAAAGATGTATAAGGAAATTAAAAGGGAAAGAAAAGAAATGCAGGGAACACAAAACAAATAAGGTTAGTATTATGTTTCTTATACAAATGTTATATTTATTATGTATATATATATATATTTATGTGGGCCTTTCCCATGGGTAATTTGTTTTCACAACAATGTGTTGTTTGTGGTGCAAAAGGGGCATGTTGTGGGACTGCACCTTACTTTTGTAATGATTGGACTGCATTGTCCTGACAGACCTGTAGTAGACCTGCTCTGTAGTATACAATGGGATTCTTCCAAACTTATCTTTTCTCTGTGTATCCAGTGCTTTAATGGCTGCCCCCATGGCTACACAGCAGCTTTTTTATATAAACTATAGAAGTACTTATCTGTTATCTACTGTGTATCCTGTGCTTCAATGGCTGCCCCCATGGCTACACTGCAGCTTGTTTATATAAACTATAGTAGTACTTATCTGTTATCTACTGTGTATCCTGTGCTTCAATGGCTGCCACATGACTACACAGCAGATTATCTATATGAACTATAGTAGTACTTATCTGTTATCTACTGTGTATCCTGTGCTTGAATGGCTGCCTCCATGGCTACACAACAGCTTGTTTATATAAACTATAATTGTACAGGTATGAGATCCATTATCCAGAAAGCTCCAAATTACGTCCCATACCTGTACTTATCTGTTATCCACTGTGTATCCGGTGCTTGAATGGCTACTTCCATGGCTACACAACAGCTTGTTAATATAAACTATAGTAGTACAGGTATGGGATCCGTTATCCGAAAACCCTTTATCCAGAAAGTGCCAAATTACCCATACCTGTACTTAGCTGTTATCTACTGTGTATCCTGTGCTTGAATGTCTGCCCCCATGGCTACACAGCAGCTTGTTTATACAAACTATAGTAGTACTTATCTGTTATCTACTGTGCATCCTGTGCTTGAATGGCTGCCCCCATGGCTACACAGCAGCTTGTTTATACAAACTATAGTAGTACTTATCTGTTATCTACTGTGCATCCTGTGCTTGAATGGCTGCCCCCATTGCTACACATCAGTTTGTTTATATAAACTATAGTTGCGTTTCTGAAGGAAAGACACCAGTTTTACCAGTGCAGGGCCACACTACATTATATTGTCATAACTTTAAAACACTTTTTGTGTTACTGTTCCTTTAAATGTGTTTCCTTATGGTTGCAGTCACAGTGCAGGTCTTCCTCTTGCTGGTTAGAGAGCAGCCACTGTATAGTTTATTGGATCTTGGGTCTGATGTATATAATGTATGTGATAGTCATATGAAAAAAAGTTTGGGAACCCCTCTTAATTCTTTGGAGTTTTGTTTATCATTGGCTGAGCTTTCAAAGTAGCAACTCCCTTTTAATATATAACATGCCTTATGGAAACAGTAGTCTCCCGCTGCATAAATGGCTTTGTAGATTTCCAAGTGTGTTTAGGGTCATTGTCTTGTTGGAATATCCAACCCTTGCGTATCTTCAACTTTGTGACTGATGATTGAATATTATCCTGAAGAATTTGTTGATATTGGGTTGAATTCATCCGAACCTTGAGTTTAAATACGGGCCCCAGTCCCTGAACTAGCCACACAGCTCCACAGCATGATGAGACCTCCACCAAATTTGACAGTAGGTAGCAGGCGTTTTTCTTGGAATGCGGTGTTCTTCTTCCGCCATGCAAATCGCTTTTTGTTATGACCAAATAACTAAATTTTTATCTCATCACTTTTTGTTCCAAAATGACCGTGGCTTGTCTAAATGAGCTTTTGCATACAACAAGCGACTCTGTTTGTGGCGTGAGTGCAGAAAGAGCTTCTTTCTCATCATCCTGCCATATAGATGTTCTTTGTGCAAATTGTGCTGATTTGTAGAACGATGTACAGATACACCATCTGCAACAATATGTTCTTGCAGGTCTTTGGATGTGATCTTTGGGTTGTCTGTAACCATTCTCACAATCCTCTGCATATGCCGCTCCTGTATTTTTCTTGGTCTGCCAGACCTGGGTTTTACAGCAACTGTGCCTGTGGCCTTCCATTTCCTGATTACATTCCTTACAGTTGAAACTGATAGTTTAAACCTCTGAGATAGCTTTTTGTAGCCTTCCCCTAAACCATGATACTGAACAATCTTTGTTTTCAGATCTTTTGAGGATCCCATGCTGTCACTCTTCAGAGGAGAGTCAAACAGAAACACAAATTGCAATTGGCCACCTTAAATACCTTTTCTCATGAATGGACTCACCTGCCTATGAAGTTCAAGACTTAACGAGCTACCGTAATCCAACCAATTTGGTGTTGCCATTTATCAGTATTGAGCCGTTACATGCATTCAAATTAGCAAAATTACATATTTTTGCACAGCCAGTTATTCACATTTGATTTAATTCATACAACTGAATACTGCTTCACTAAAAATCTTTGTTCAGAAAACGCCCAGTACTCAGATGTTCCTGGGAAATGAAATACATACCACTGTTATCTTTTTTTGTTGAAAGTGGAGTAAATTATTATGCAGGCTGAGAGGGGTTCCCAAACTTTTTCATATGACTGTATATCTTATGAAGATAATGTATGCCTCTGTATAATATACTATAGGTGCCAGTACTCACTGTCTCTCACTATGCGCAATATGCTTGGGGTGTCAGTACCTACTAACTAATTTCATATAATTCTCTGTATAATGTGTGTGTGTATTCTAATTATATATAATGTACTTGGTGTGCCAGTTATTACCTATTACTGCCTCTGTATTTGTGGAAGAAGAATCCACTGCTTTCTGAGTATAATGAACTTGGGATGTCAGTGGCAGCTCCTTTTACAATATTATTGTGCTTATCTGTATATTATGTTTGAGGTATCAGTGCCAACTGCTGTTTACTGTGTTCTTGAGGCAGGACTTACTACTGTCTTGGAATAATATGATGGCAAATCGACGTTGATATTACCCATATCACTGCCATATTTATATCATGTCTAGGGTTAATGCTTCTATCCGTTTACTGCAGTTTTCTGGCATTTGTGTTAGTGATTCATCATTTTCTAAGGTGATTATTGGCATTTCTGGGGTTAATCACCAGTTTTTACTATGGTTACAAGCATGTCAAGGGTTAATACTCATTATTCATATTCTACAGTGACTACTAGCATTACTTGCAAGACCACCAACAATTAATAGGTCACATTTATACAAACCTATTTTCCAGGTTAATGTAACCTTGTTGGTTGCTGTTGGATTGGGTTGCTGTTAATAAACAAGGAAATAGTAAAATGGCTTTGCTTTAAAGTGGGGGGAAACAGAAAGTGTCAGTGGGCGAGGCTTAATTACCAGTAGGTGTGGTTTATAATGGTGGGTGGGGCATATATTTCCAGCGCACGGCGCACTTACTATCCCTCCGCCTTTTTAGGCCCAATTCAAGCACTGGTCTAGATACACCCGAAAGCCTAGTTTAAAGGCCAGTTATGGTGAGATTTGAGGAGTATTTGTTGCCCCAACATAATAGCTGAATGGCTTATAAATGGACCTCTTGAACTATAAAGGTCTGACAATCAATATTGTATATAAATATATGGACATAAAACAGCAGAAGCTGCATATATTCTTCCCTTTAATTTGTGAGCATAGATTTGGATAAAGTTAACAATATGTTTTCTAAGTCTTTGATTGAAATAAGGCAACCCACTGGCTTATAGACTTTCAGGTAGGTGCTTGTACTTGTATAATAACTGGAGGATTTGTTCTTTTGTGCATTTGTATTTTTGGGTATTTGCTTTCTTATGAGGAATGAGTGATGAAACTATCATCAACATATATTACTCATTTAATAATAATGCATGGTGCAAAGTGCAAAACAGAGTCCGTTTTGGCATCCAATGCCACACTGAATATTATGGCCATTTTACTGAATAAAGTGCAATGTGCAAAGCACAAGGCTCATAGATACAAACGAGCCCTAGAATTAACATCTGCCTCAAAACAATGTCACTTTCAGGGCTCCCTATGCCTGCTGGGCCTACACAGGCAACTGATTTGCAAATAATGAATGGCATAATAATGTCATTTCCAGCTCCATGAGCACTGGCATGCCAGAAATGATGCAACTCGCACTGTAACACAATAAAAACACCCGCACCAGTTGTGTCTGATTTTAGCAATGCAGAAACAATTGACTGTGTGCCTTGGTTAATTACACGCAAGATATTTTGCACTTTGCACTTTTTTTTCTTTGGTTTCTGTGCTGATCTCTTATAAGGAGACATGATAGTACAGGAATCATTCTGCATATGCACTACAGCTAGATAGAGCAAGAGAGAGAGGGTGTGCCAAACTCATGCATCGCACGTAACATGCAAGGAGCACGCGCAGACAACTTGCCTTGTGTTTTATAGATTTGAATGTTTCCATCTGGTATTAGTAAAGTGTGCAAGATAATCAACAGAGACTGTTAGTAACCAAGATCTTTTAAACAACGTCACTGCCAGCGGAAGAGCTACATAGTGGTACCAGGGCTGCTTTAAAGGAGAACTAAACTGTAAACATGAATATGGCTAAAAATTACATATTTTATATACTGAATTTATTGCACCAGCCTAAAGTTTCAGCTTGTCAATAGCAGCAATGATCCAGGACTTCAAACTTGTCACAGGGGGTCACCATCTTGGAAAGTGTCTGTGACACTCACATGCTCAGTGGGCTCTGAGCAGCTGTTGAGAAGCTAAGCTTAGGGGTCGTTGCAAATTATCAAGCAGAAAATGAGGTTGGCCTGTAATATAAGATGATGCTACAAGGATGATTATGAAATTCTAATGCTAGTTGCACTGGTTTCTGTGCTGCCATGTAGTAAGTATCTGTATTTATTACTAATCAGCCTTATATTGTGACATTTCTATTCTATGTGTATTGTATATTGTGAGTTTGTTCCTAAGCTCAGTAAGTGAGAGCAGCACAGAGCATGTGCAGTGAATCAGCAGAAAAGAAGATGAGGAGCTACTGGGGCATCTTTGGAGACACAGACCTTTACTGCTAAAGGGCTGTGGTTGCCTTGGGCTGGTACACTTCTTTAGTCTAATTCTTTAGTTAGGCTTTAGTTCTCCTTTAAGACAAAGGCTGAAAGGTCATCGACCCTGCGCCGCTAGCATCAAAGGGACTCCTTGAGGAGAAAACTTATGTACAAAAACATATAAGAATTTTTAAATATCTTCTGTACATACACTGCCGCTTCTTCAATAAATCAGATCAGAGAGAGGCAACCCTTCAGCTCTCCCACAGTCAGATTTATTTAATTTTCTCCCTCCGAGAACAGAGGAAACAGAGGGAATTTCCTGCTTGTTTGACTATGGCCCTGCTTGGCCATGAAGTTAAACCGTGCAGGTTCCCCATGATAATCTCAGTTATTCTCATGCAAATTCTGTGATCTTACTGTGACACATGCAAACATTCAACAAAGATTTACTCTTATTCTCTATTAGACGTATTCATGTTTGGCGGAAATCCTTTTAAATCGTTCGAATTTGCAGTCTACAATTGGAGAAGGAGCACTGGTCCCAGAGGAAAGTGGATTCTGTGCAGGTTGTACCTTATATGGGACCAACATAAAGATCACACAAGTATCATGGTTAGAGGCTGTGACACTATGATGATCCATAGGGTTTTACCCTGCCTGTCTATGAAATGGTAATCACTATATTCCCCTGGTTTATAAGGCAGTTTTTTTTCAGTGCTGCTTACATTTCAGGCTGGGGTACCAGGAAAGTTCTTCCACTGCAGAGCAGTATTGGTTCATTTATGTTAACAGTGCACTGTAGAATTCTGCACTTTTATGTGACTTTAGGTGCACAACGTTGTGAATGTTAAGTATCCCTTATTCCCTTTTGCTGCTGTGACTTATATATTTCTGTGAGAAAATGCCTGAAATTTTAAGGTAGTGCCACTCTAAAGGTGGCCATACACGGGCCGATAAAAGCTGCCGACAGACTGTGTCGGCAGCTTATTGGCCCGTGTATGGGGGCCCCCGATGGGCTTCCCCGATCGAGATCTGTCCGAAAGTCGGCCAGATCTCGATCGGATGGGTTTAAAAATCCCGTTGGATCGCGGCCGCATCTCTTCGTTGATGCGGTCCCGCGATCCGACCGCCCGTTTGCCGAATGCTAGGATCCGATCGTTGGGCCCTAGGGCCCACCATCGGATCTGCCCGATATTGCCCACCTCCGCCAAACGAGCGGATCTATCCATGTATGGCCACCTTAAGAATCAACCAATCTCTGAAGCAACCGATCCAGTGGCCTCTGCCCAGTGTGTCGCAACTTTGTCTGCATGTAAAGGCGCTGCATCAACCTGGGCAAAGACACACGGAGCGGATTTCATCTCAGATACAGGTGAGTACGCATTTTTGTGCCGAACTCTACTCCATGTGTATGCAGGGCTACGAAGTCACCGGACCTTACAGTGCCCCCAATATAACGATGTGATGATATTCCACTAAAGGGGTTATTTATTAAGGACCAAATGCCAAAAAAAAACAAAAAAAACAGGTTTTTTTTACTATAAAACCCGAATTTTTAGTGGGAAAAAACCTCCCAAGGATGAAAAAAGTCAGAATCCGAAAATCCAGCTTCTCAGAACTGCCAAGGTTGCATATAAGTCAATGGGAGAAGTCCAAAAGATATCTTGTTTGATGGGTTTCGCGCAATAATCCGGAAATTTCGGTTTTTGTGGAAAATCCTAAAAAATTTTACAATCCGAATTTTAGAGGTTTTTTTCCCTGCAGAAATTTTTTTTCCGGGAAAAGGTATTGATAAATAAGGGGAAAAAACGCATTCGGATTTGGTTGGAGTACTTTTCAGAAAATAATAAGATAAATTTGGATTTTGATAAATGGGCCTCTAAGTGTTCCGTGGTGGGTGGAGGGGCTTCTTTTGAAAATTATTTTCGTTATTTAGGCACCCGAGTACCGCCCCCACAAAGCTGCTGCCCTAGGTACAGGCCTATATATAGATATGCACCTGTGTGTATTTACCAAGGGCAACAAAGTGGCTGTGAGTCCAGACACAGGAGCGGGCAGAGGCCAGCAGATCATACTAGGGATCTACCGAATCCAGGATTCGGTTCGGGATTTGGCCAGGATTCGCCTTTTTCAGCAGGATCCAGATTCGGCCGGGCAGAAGGATTCCTTCTGCCCGGCCGAACCAAATCCTAATTTGCATATGCAAATTAGGGGCGGGGAAGGAAATTGCGTGACTTTTTGTCACAAAACATGGAAGTACATTTTTTTCCCCTTCCCACCCCTAATTTGCATATGGGTTTGGTTCGGTATTCGCCCGAATCTTTCACAAAGTATTCGGGGGTTCGGCCAAAACCGAAATAGTTTATACATAGACTGAGAATCAGCTCTTTGTGGCACTAGCCTTATGTAAAAACAGGTACATAGATTCTTCCAATTTTGGTAACCCATAGTAACCTACTAGCAGGTAGTATTATTGTTCCACTGCCTGAAAGCAAACATTCGATTGGTTGCTATGGGTTACCAGAATTGGAGCACACTCTGAACTTTTTATTATATTAGACCTTTGGTTCCAAAACTGCAAGCACCTGCAATAATGTATGTACAGAACCAGTAAATTTCCTTTTCAACAGGGCACTGACATGCTTTACAAATTAAACAGAAATTAGCAATGCAGTTGTGCCTATAATGACTACATTGGCTTCTAAGGAAATAGGTTAGACCCAGCAGGTTGATGAATCCAACTTTAGGGCTTTTGATTACTGATGAATAAAAACTTTAGGAATCTCTGTTGTCATTATCGCATAGCAAACACTGCACATGTTATAGCCCTTAGGAAAAGGAGCAAATGCAAAAGTATGTCCTATAGACAACTGACATGGTAGCTGGGATTAATGCATCGACGTTCCTACAGTTGTTTGCAATGTGATTTATTGCAGGTAAATTTCTGTTGCTCTCAACAGAACAGTTTGCACAGAACAGTTTACATGTGTCAAAATTAGATTATTCTCTTATTACGTGCATTTTTCACGTTATAGTGTTCGGCTCTGTATTCACATCACGTACTGTCGTTTTTGGCAGTGATTCCTGTAACTGAAATTTTTCTGCACTGCCAAAGAACATAAACCTGAGAGCACAGCAAGTAGGAAGTGAACGGCGCTATCAATTCATCAGGTTAAATAAAATAAATATAATGGCACCCTAGAGTTTGATTACATTATTTCAGCTTAAAACCACTATTTTTCTTCCTGAGCGCATCTCTATGAGATGTGAGGCACTCTGGGGCATGATATTGCTACAGAGATCTTTGTAGCTGGACTAATACTTACCGGAGCTGTGTTCTCCTTCCGCCCCTTATGTGAGGAAGCAACGTGAGCCAAATACTGGATGACTTTCTTTGTGTTCTCTGTCTTGCCGGCGCCTGATTCTCCACTAGGTTAAAAACAGAGGAAAAAAGTTTTATTCGTAGTGCTGTGACTCTCCTCTGCATGTATGGCTACCTAACATTATTCTCTGCCTAGGGTTTAATCAAAGTTGCTTTATTGGCCCCAAATCAAAAGTAGATACATACAAGGCAAAGTTTTGGACCCCACTCAGCCCTTTCTCAAGCCATGAGGCTTCAAGAGGCTTGAGAAAGGGCCCAGTGAGGTCCGAAACGTTGCCTTGTATGTATCTACAGTTTGTTTTGGGGCCAATAAAGAAATTTTGTTGCACTATATGTTTCTTGGATCACAGGCGGATGGTCCTTCCACTACCCTACCCATCAAAAAGGTTCCTGCTACAGGTAGAAGCTCTTCATATTTGTTTAGGATTTAATCAAGGCACAAGCATCTTGAGCCATTGTGTACATACAAACCACTAGTGATTAGCGATGGGCGAATTTATAAATTGACGCCGCTTTGATTCCGTCACCGGTGTCAAAAAAAATTCTGCAAATTCGCTCCAAAATTCACATCGAAAAGTTTTTTTGATGTCGCTGATGGAATCAAGCCCGGCGTCAATTTAGATGCCGGCAACGACTAACGGATGCCCATTGACTTTAATTAGCGTAAACTTTGGCAAATTTTTCGCCTAAAAATCCGATAAACGGCGAAAACTCTCTGAAATGCGACAAAATTATTTTTACTCCTGACAATTTTTTTCACCCATTAGGGCGTCATTTTCGCTGTGAAACTTGCCGAAAAATTATGCTCATCCATAAAAAGGAGGTAGATGTAAGTGCCCAAAGAATGTGCCAGTAATAGTAGCAAACTCTGCTCTCTCAATTGTTATAAAAATGGCATTTTATTTGCATAAATGGGGCATTACCAGGCCTGGATTTGTGGCGAGGAAAAATTTGAAAATTCTAATTTTCAGTTCGACTCTTAATAAATCTACCCCCTAAACAGTAAGTACCTAGTATTTTCCAGGTATATGTTTACTATGTACATTAAGCACCCAATAATTGTTTTTTTTACAACAAGCAAATTAGAGCTGAAATTCATGACTCCGATATGTGTTCTGTTTACTCACGTGCAAAGGATGGACTGATCTTCCCGATCTAAAGAAATAACAAAACAAAAGTTTAAGAACAACAATAACAATCACGATAAAGAAAACGCTAACAGTGGTGCACATTACTTTCATTCAGGTGTGACTCAGACTAAAGTGCCGTGCTCTTTTAGTCACAATCTCAATAGTGGAATTTTAATTGCTATTTGGTTGCTAGGGCATAATTACCCTAGCAACCAGACAGCATGAGAAATAAACAGTGAAGGTACTGAAAAGAAAGTTGCTGACCCCAAAACCACATATTCACACATTTTCAGTTGAGGACTTTTACGCAAAAGAAATAAAGACCAAATGGAATGTTGCTCGGAATAGGGTCGTCTGTGGCTTATTTAAGGTTCATCTAAAAGTTAACTTCCCCTTTGAGAGTGAATTATGTCCGGGTGTATTACCTTGCTGCATGCTGCGGTATGCTGTCTCTGAAATCGCATATATGTGTGGGGGCACCTCGTGCCGTTTTTTCCCTCGATACATCTCCACTATCTGTTCCGTGTAAATGGGCAAATTCTTGTAAGGGTTAATCACGACACAGAAGAGGCCGGAATAAGTCTGCAAAAAGAAAGAGAAGAGACAGTGAGATACTGTTAAAGCCTGGTAATAAACCACAGACATGGCCATCATCCTACAATGAAAGTAATACTGGAGAGCAAAGGTGACAGTTAGCTTCTGTGAGGCCTGAAAGTCCTTTTCCTGCTCATACAATGTAGATGATTTCAGATGCATTTATTGAAGGAAGCTGCTTATCCTGGTGGCAATACTGGACAATTTGTATTTTAGATTTTCCTTTATTATTAAATATAATAATTATGTAAGAGAGAGACAGACAGACAGACAGACAGTGTTACAAGCTGAGCATGTACAGACTAGGGCTGACTGCTACCATATAAGACCATTGCTGGCAGAATCAACACATACACTATAGCACTACAGGTATGGGACCTGTTATACAGAATGCACTGGGACCTGAGGCTTTCTGGATAATGGATCTTTCTGTAATTTGGATCTCCATATCTTAAGCCTACTAGAAAATCATGTAAACATTAAATAAACCCAATAGGCCGGATTGGCTTCCAATAAGGATTAATTATATCTTAGTTGGGATCAAGTACAAGCTACTGTTTTATTATAACAGAGAATAAGGAAATCATTTTTAAAAATTTGGATTATTTGGATAATATGGAGTCTATGGGAAACAGCTTTTCTGTAATTTGGAGCTTTCTGGATAACGGCTTCCATATCTGTACTTACGTTCATCTGATGGAACACACCCCTTTGCTACAGTTTCATTTCTTTATATGAGTGGGAGACACCATGCTGATTGCCTTCTAGTAAGAAAGACCTTTGTGCATGTATAAATGTAAAACATACCCTAGTGGATGGACAGCATATATGAAAGAATATATGTTATGCTTAATCTTAAGAAGTGCTGTTATATTCTGACTTGTTAAATACAGTCAAAATTTAAAAACAATTTCATTTGATTTAGGTATGATACATAGGCAGACTCCAGCTTGCTTGTGTGGCCCGTGTGAACTCAACTTAAAAAGAAATGCTTGTATGAAGTTCAAATTAATTAACAATATGCATAGTTTATTATTATTATTGTTATTATTATTATTATTATTATTAATAATAATAATAACAACAATAATAATTTTCTTTATTCATATTCATATTTTTATGTTTCATCTTCATAATAATAATAATAATTTACATTATTCTTATTCATATTCTTATTTTTATTTTTCTTCTTTTTAATAATAATAATAATAATAATAATAATAATAATAATAAATATACTTTTTGGATAATTAAAGCATTTTCTAATATTTATCTAAATCTTCCCCAGGCAAGACACAAAATTGTGGGAAATGGAGTCAATGACATTCAAAAATAACTATAAAGTTTATAGTTTTATTTTAGAAAGTTGCATTCATTATGTAATGAGTTATTATATGCTTTACTTCCCCTTTAAGAAATGGAGCTTATTTAGAAATATAATATATAGAAAATATTTCATACTGATCTATTATTATTATAGTACTATATTTATAAAAGACCACCAATGACACAACTAGTCAACCTGTGTGGCTTTTACATCTTGTTAACCTCTTCATCTCAAAGACATGCCCCCTTACACATGAAATCTGGCATACTGCTAAGAAATCAGACTATGAGAAATACTGACCCATTTATGATAACTGTGGCCCCTTTATTCATATTCAGGGGCAGATTTATCAAGGGTCAAATTCCGAATTAAAAAAGACTAACCGAAATTTATTAAAAAAAAATCTAAGCTTTTTCCATGCTTGAACAGAAGGGTAAATCCCAGCTAAAGAGCCAAAAGCGAGTTACATACGGATTGATTTCTTTGCTTGTGTGTAATGCTCCGACTAAGGAACAAGACCAAACTTTGAATGGGTTCCATAGTTGGTTGATGAGGTGAGTCTCTGGCTGGCATCCAGATTAGCTTTGCTCATGGGTGGGTGAAAGACACATGAACATGAAAAATAGCTCCTCATTTATGCTGTAATTGAGGGGAAATAAAACCCCGGGGCATTTCCGTATGTCACACAAAGAATCATCTGTCAAAGTGTGTCTGTCTGTGGCAGAAAATGTTTTGTGGAAAGAATACGGTTCATAGAGGGGCTCAAAGCACATCTCATATATGGACGAGGGGTCTAGATTCATGCAGAAGCAACTGATTCACAAGAGAATAAATCACAGCAATGTCATCAAGCAGGGATGTCTATATAGATGCCAGGTTGGCTGGCCTACCAGAGGGACTCAATAGGGACCAGGCACTAGTGGGGCCCTACCCAGGACAATTCCCATCTGCATATATTTATATCCACCAAGGAAAACGATACCCCCCGAACAATGTAGGTCTCAATAAAAAGATATTGCAAAATACAGCTCATATGTATGACCCTGCTTCATTTAAACAATCCATTTTCATAATAATATACTTTTTAGTAGTATGTGCCATTGGGTAATCGTAAATAGAAAATTACCATTTTAACAAAATAATGGCCGCTCCCTGGGATCATAGGATTCACGGTGCACACAAACAAACCAAACAAACTATACTTGTTAGGTCACATGAGCCAATTAACAGACAGAGTTCAGCATTTTGCTTCCCACATTACTTCCTATTGCATTATTTCTGGTCAGGTGATCTCTAAGGCAGGTCAAGGATAAAGATGTAACAAAAAAGCGAGGTGCACACCAGCTATCTTTATTTAATACAGGTCAACGTTTCGGTCTTTGCCTAAGACCTTTCCAAACTGGTATATATATATATATATATATATATATATATATATATATATATATATCTATCTATATATATATATATATATATATATCTATATATATATATATATATACACACCAGTTTGGTAAGATTCTTTAATATGTCACTTAATAATTCAGAACTTAAAAATTCATTTTGGGGGTTAAGTTTTCCTTTAAACCCTTTACCATTTGGCACTATTAATATAACATTTCTGTAGGACGTGTAACAAACATTGCAAGTCCCATACATTGCTGGAGTGTTTCAACTATGGTCCTTTCAATACTGCTGAATTATAACACCATGGTGAATCCACTGTAGGGCTGCTGTAAAGGCCAGGCCAATAGAACGTTGTTACTGCTGCCATCTTGCCATCCCTTTGCCAAGCTTTGTAAATGATATGGGTAAAATTCCATGGAAAATAGAAATACCAGCCAGCATGCTGTAGAATTACAAGGAAATGGGACAGAAATGTATTTGCCACCAGAGAAGCCAAGGGGACACACCTACCCCTCAACAATATACAGCAGGGCTGTGTTGGGAAATGGGGCCTGTAATTACTGGTTGTTCTGGCCTGCTCCCATCTCAAAGCTAATTAGAGAGAAGAAGTCGCACAGTAACCTGCAATTCCCTGCATAGAAAGCTTTGGTGGGGATGGGAAACAGTCCTTCTTAAAATGATTCTTCTCATGATTTTTATGGTATAGTTTCTATTTCTAAATTACACTGTTTACACTGCAAATAATTCACTCTACCATGAAAAATGTCATTCCTAAACCAACAAGTGTATTTTTTATTAGTTGTAATATTGTGTGTAGGCAGTCACGTTCATGTGCTTTCAGAAAGAGCCAGCGCATTAGGATGGAACTGCTTTCTGGCAGGCTGTTGTTTCTTCAACTAAATGTAACTGTAGGAGTTGCAGTGGGACATGGGTTTTTACTATTGAGGGAGCTGTTATCTGGTTACCTTCCCATTGTTCTGCTGATGGGCTGCTGGGGGGGGAAGGGAGGGAGGGGTGATATTACGCCAACTTGCAGTGCAGCTGACTGTTTATCAGAGTACAAGTCACGTGACCGGGGGCACCTGGGAAGCTGACAATATGTCTAGCCCCATGTAAGATTTCAAAATTAAATATAAAAAAACTTTTTACTCTTTTGAAAAACAAAAACAGTGCAGAAGTCTGCTGGAACAGCACAATTAACTGATGCAATTTGGAAAAAAACAAGTTTTCCCATGTCAGTATCCCTTTAAAGTGCACCCATTGGGAGAGAAACAGGCTTTGTATTGAACTGGTTGATTATACCTCCCAACATTTGATCACACCCATATTGTGGCCACAACCCTTAAATACTATGTCCTTTTTACAAAATGTGGCAGGGTATGGAAAGTTTGAACACATTTCTGGGCATTTTAGGGTCCTGTTTTATGTGTTATTGTAGTTTTGCTAATAAAGGTGAATTGTCCTTTCAGCTGTAAGTTCTCACAAGAGCCCTGCTTATCTTAAATAGTTACAATTGTATCTTTGCTTATCTTAAATAGTTACAAATGTATTTAAGTGCAAGTACTGAGTATTTTGGGCTCTATGCCCAAAAGCCTCTTATTTAATTATTATTTAAGCCCAGAAGCTGCCACATTGCTTGCTTACATTACTTGCTGTGTAACAGCAGTTGCCCTTATGGCCAGCAAGATATATGTTCAAAAGGAGGAAAACTTCATGACATGGAAAGGATTAGCCAAATATGAAAAGCTGAAAAACAGATGGTCATTTACTAATTGTCAGTGTCAGTAGAAAATAGGAGTGCTACCTTTGGCCTGCTGCAACTCCAGGCGAAGGGGGTGAAGGGCAACGACAAGGGCCAAACAAATAATGTCAGGGGCGGAACAAGTGACATCAGGGGCAGATCACGTGACATCAGGGGAGGAAATCATGATGTCAGGGGACAGGATTATTACAATGTGTGTCACATCAATCATGGAGAGATTTCTTAATTTGGAAGACTGGGCAGGTCGTTTTTACCCAGACAGTACTATCTGGGCCAAAGCCAGCCAGGTGGCAACCCTAGTATGCGACTCCTGTAATATTTGCATCACGTCTAGTAACCTGTAGCAAACAACGCAATGGTTGTGTTTAAAAAAGCAGACCAGTAATTCTCACTTGCTGACTGGATGCAATGGGTTACAAGAATCAATGCTAAGTAGTGCAGGCCCACTTGCCATCTTGGAGTCATAGTCCGATTGCCATTTTGGAGTCAGGAAGGAATTTTTTCTCACTCTGAGGCAAATTGGAGAGGCTTTTTTGCCTTCCTCTGGATCAACTTGCAGTTAGGCAGGTTAAAATAGAGTGAAGAGGTTGAACTTGATGTGTGTGTCTTTTTTCAACATAAATTACTATGTTTCTATGTAAAATGATCCCCATATACAAATCCTGGGGCCAAGGACACAAGTGGTCATTTAGTACAAAGCAGGATACAAAGTGCAAGATCCACCATGTTTTTGCAGTTTGCACCAAGCCCTGGACAATAAATGAATTGCTGCAGGACTCTATGCTCCGACATGGATTACGGAGACCTGCATCTGCCCCATAAATACAGTGCTTGATTTTGGCAGCCACAAGCCTAACCTAAATGAACTCTACTGGGTATGCTCTTGCTATGTTTTTCTGGGGCTGCTATCGCTTCAAATGTGCAATTTTTTATCCAGGTGTGTTGCTGGGTGACATCATAACTGTGTAAGCCTCTGGCATGCCAATGTAGCACAGTCATACTGAAACTGCCATTGTGCAGTCTCATTCCAGCAACTGCCACACAAAGGCAGTTTAATAGCCATCACATCAGAAATTTGCAGTTTAGAGAAAAAGTGGAAAAGCAGGAACTATGCAGCAAATAAGACACAATGGCTGACAAAGGAAATCAGAAAATGATGTAATAGTGTGCCATGTTAGGGCAGAGACACACGCTCAGATTCGGGGAGATTAGTCACCCGGCGATAAATCACCTCTTATTTGGGCCGACTAATCTCCTCAAATAGCCTACGCCAGCTAGAATTTAAATCGCCAGCAGGATGGCAATCGGATCGCTTTGTTTTCAGAAGTCACCCAGAGTTGCCTTACGAGGAAACTTCGGGCAACTTCGGAAAACGAAGCGCTCCGTGTGCCATCCTGCCGGCATTCTAGATTCTAGCCGGTGGGAGGCAGTTCGGGGAGATTAGTCGCGCTGAAGAAGAGCCGATTTATTGCCGGGCGACTAAATCTCTGAGCGTGTGTCTCTGCCCTTAATAATCAGAATAAGGAAAAACACTTCGACTTATAGGAATATTTATTTTCATACTGCAAATGTTTATACTTTTGAACCTATGACAAATGCCCTATAGATAACAATGAAAACGTACCATCTGTTTGTCACCTAAATATTATACTTGTCTGTTGAACTTTATAGAGCTTAGGCAAGCAATATGGCAGCTCCTAGTCACATGGACAAAGACAAATATAAAAAGTAGAAGTGCCCTGAGCACAGGTACCTATGGCCTTATATTCAGCATTTATCCATTACACAGCTGTAGAAAACTGCCATCCAATTGTTAATACTTGCCAGGAAAATATTTGGAAACAGATGAAAGGTATAACGCCACAATAATAATGAGCTATAAATATAGAGACTGCACATGAAGATGTAATATTTCTGTTTGTATTGAAGCAAGATTAAACAGTGGCAGAGACACTGCATAGACAGGTGCATAGAAACAAACACATACGAGAGCAAGGAATGAGCCACATGTTATGAACTAATCCTGGATAAAAGACACTCTACTGGAAAAACACACAATTTCTCTACCCCAATGTTTCAGAATAGCAAGACGTGTGTTGGACAACTAGGGTGTTATTTATTAAATTCCGAATGCCAAAAACTCCAAAACTTTAGAATTTTTCGGGATTTATTATACCCTGAGGATGGAAAAAGTCTGAATCCGAAAATCCGGCATCTCAGACCTGCTGAAGTTGTATATAAGTCAATTTGAGAAGTCGTTTGAGAAGATATCCTGATCTGCACTGGGGTTCGTGCAAAAATCCGAAGACTTTGTGGTTTCTCGGGTGGAAAATCCAGAAAATTTGTATTATTCGAATTTTCTGATGATTTTCATGATTTTTTTTTTTTTGTTTTTTCCTAAACTGGAGATTTTCGGGGAAATGTATTGGTAATTAATGGGAAATAACCCATGCGGATTTGGTTGGAGTATATTTCAGAAAATAATGGGATAAATTCAGATTTTGATAAATAACCCCCCTAGTGTTCCTCTGAGCAGTTTTGGAAATAACTAGGGATACACCAAATCCACTATTTTGGATTCGGCCGAACCCCAGAATCCTTTGCGAAGGATTCAGCCGAATACCGAATACGAATCCTAATTTGCATACACAAATTAGGGGCGATAAGGGAAAAACATTTTTTACTTCCTTGTTTTGTGACAAAAAGTCACGCGATTTCCCTCTGTGCCCCTAATTTGCATATGCTAATTAGGATTCGGCTTGGCCGAGCAGAAGGATTCGGCCGAATCCTGCTGAAAAAGGCCGAATCCTGGAATCCCTAGAAATAACACCTTGCATTAATAACACCTTGCATTCATTTTCTAGTCTAAGTTGTTTCTGAGATATTAGCAGATTTGGACTGCTAATACCACCCTCTTGGCTCAAGAGCTTGCTATTAAGTCAAGAAAATGGTATTAGCGGTCTAAAACTGACATCTGACAGATTACTAAAATTAGAAAATAGTTCTAAACTGCATAACTGCTCAGAAGGACACTCAGAATATGTTTAATCAATTCGTCTTTTAGAGTTTAGCTCTCATGAAAGTCCCACATGCGAGCATAGCCTAAGTTACATATTGTTTTGTTATAAGGCTAAGTGCAAATGAACGGCTGGAGGAAGTTAGGAGATGCTGAGAACATCAACCCTTCAGAATAGACAAAGGGAATTAAGTTGTACTCTTCCGTGCAAATATTCCTTTCATGGTAAATCTAAACAGACTTGGTTAATTCTATAAAGGGAAGTGACTGATTGCCTGTCAGCCTTACATTATAATTTCAGTCCCCAGTTAATAAATGAAGTTAGTGTAGTTGATTATACATCACTTAGATCTAAAGATGCAGCTGCATGTTTCAAAGCAAAGTGGCTTTTTTCGTGGCAGGGCAAGCTGTAACATTTACAGTCCCCTTTGTGGGTATTAAAGTGCTTAGCTTCAAATAATTCGGAATAGTCTTTTTAGGATCACCGAGGAAAATATTTTCAACCAGGGTTTCTTTCATCTCACCTTGAGAGTACAAAGAATAAAATGTTCCGACTTGTTTATAAAGGCAAAGTGCACATCCCATGCCAGTGCTGAAACTGGAGCTGGACTGATGGAGCAGAGACAAGAATATAGGTCTGTAGTGAGGGCATTTATAAGAGGATTACTGGCCTAAAAACATTGATTGACTGATTGCCTTGAAATCCTGCACCATTTATAAAGGCTTTTTCCCCTGTATGTATGTTCCCTTATTTTACAAAATAAAAATGTGTAAAATCATGTCTCAAACACTATGTGGTACAGTGTTGGAATTTAGGTATGTGCTGAATCCATTATTTTTGGATTAGGGCAAATCCTCTACTTGGTGGTATACCAATGTGAACACTAATTTATGTCTCCAACATTTGCTTAAAGGGGACCTGCCACCCAAAAAAAATATTCAAAATCCTATTTTATCACATTAGTCAAGCAATATGAACTTTAATTACACAATATAAATTATCTGAATCTTGTTTCCTTCAGTCTGGGAACTCATAATTATAGCAAGCAGACAGGAGCCATTTTGTGGACACTGTTATTAAGACAAGCCTTGTATCATCTCAGAATCTTGTTTGTGCACCAGAATGGGGGACCTGATGTCCATCCACATGCCTTGGCTACACAGTTAAATGTTGAAGAGAATGGGAGAATGTGGTGAGAGCAGTGACATCTACGAAGTGCTGAATGGAAAGTGAAAGTAATTGTCAGCCCCGCCTCTATGCCTAAGGCATAGAGGAGGGGCAGACAATATTTGATTGACAGCTATGAATGTTTTATTAAAAAAATAGTAATTGGATTTCATGTTGAATTTGAAAAATACTTATTATACAGCTTTTTGTGTCCGGGTAACAGGTCCACTTTAAAGGGGTTGTTCACCTTTAAATTAACTTTTAGTGTGATTTAGAGAGTGATATCCTGAGACATTTTGCAATTGGATTTCATTTTTTTATTATTTGTTTTTTTTGAGTTATTTAGCTTTCAGCAGCTCTCCAGTTTGCAGGTTCAGCAATATGGTTGCTAGGGTCGTAATTACTCTAGCAACGATGCATTGACTTGAATAAGAGACTGGAATATGAATAGGAGAGGCCTGAATAGAAAGACGAGTAATAAAAAGTAGCAAATGTGTAGCCTTACAGAGCATTTGTTTTTAGATGGGATCAGTGACCCTCATTAGAAAACTGGAAAGAGTCAGAAAAAGAAGGCAAATAACTAAAAAAATATTTTTAAAAAAATAAGATATAATGAAGAGCAATTTAAAAGATACATAGATTAGCCATTCTATACCCCCTTTAATCTGATACCAGACAACTTCCATACCTTAAAAGTCACTGGATTTTAAAATTTAGAATCAGTTCACTGAGGATCTATCTAAATCCTAACTCTGTCAAAAAAAACAAAAACGCTTCTTTATGTCTGAGAATAAAGGATGATTTCCCAACATGAGTACGTATCCCCTTATTTTGACTGATATAAATGTAAATTCATTCTGCATGGAGGTTTAGAGTGATCTGTGGTCCTTACATAGGATGGAAGTAACTCCATTGTGGTTTGATCAAAATAGCCTGCCATTATCCTTAAACCACTGCTGAATGGTTTCATTACACTGGGGAAGCAGAAGAGACAAATGGGCTGAGTTAAACCAAAACATTATGGAAAGGTAAGAAATGTAAACTGTTTCTGACAAAAGAGCCTAATTTCAGTGTGTGTGTAAAAAATGTAAATAGGTGGGGCAATTATGTGATGACGGCAGACAGTCAATTAAGAGGGTATGGCTTGTATAACTGTGTGCTCGAAACATTCCTTATCGGTGCATTTAAGCAACTAAATGAGAATTTCGCATGCCTCTGACATGACTTGAAATCGCTCTTTTATGTAGGTTACATATACAAAATACTTCCCAAATAGCAACGGCAACACGGGCATGGCCTGCAGTCAAATGGCACCTTAAGTGAGCCCATTATGTAATAAAAGGCACAAAGTTTGCCCAGGTGCAGTAACCCATAGCAATAAGATGTTTGCTTTTAAAAAAGGTGAGCAGTAATTACAACCTGTTAATTGCCTGCAGCAGTTACAGTAAACTTTGGACCTTTTATCATGTAACCCCTAAGCTGCAAAGACTTTGGTACCCACTACAGTTTCATATGGACAGCAGGGTCATCAAGTCTTTAAAGAGGTGGTTCACCTTTAAGTTACCGTAACTTTTAGTATGATATAAAATGGCCAATTCCAAGCAATTTTTCAGTTGGCCTTCATCATTTATCTTTCAAAGTTTTTTTAATTATTTGTCTTTTTCTTCTTACTCTTTGCATCTGGGGGTCACTGACCCCATCCAAAGAACAAATGCTCTGTAAGGCTACAAATGTATTGTTATTGCTACGGTACTTTTTGTTATCTATCTTCGTATCCAGGGCTCTCCTATCTATATTCCAGTCTTTTATTCAAATCAGTGCATGGTTGCTAGGCTATTTTGGACCCCAGCGACTGGATTGTTAAAAATGCAAACTAGAAAGCTGCTGAATAAAAATCAAAATAACTCAAACCCTAACTTCTCAGATGTGCTGAACTACACCTGACTGCAAAGCAGTAATGGCACCCAAGGCAATATTACTTGTCCCAGAGCCCCCACCGACACATCCGTTTGCTCACTTGCCCTACTGCCAGTTTATTTGTCTGCTACCTAACTGTACTTTCCAGGCCATTGGAATTGACTCCATCCCCAAGTATACCCTACATACATGCCTCTGCAGCCTACCCATAGGTCTGCTCGACTGAGGATGCTGGGAGCAATAGAAACATGAAAAAGATGCAACACAAAGAACAGAGATGCAAAAAAGGAAGTGGAAGACACAATTGTTCCTGTGGTCGAACAAAGTTACTACAGGTATGGGATCCGTTATCCGGAAACCCATTATCCAGAAAGCTCAGAATTACCGAAAGCCTGTCTCCCACAGACTCCATTTTATCCACATTTTTAAGTATGATTTCCTTTTCCTCTGCAATAATAAAACAGTACATTGTATTTGATCCTAAGCAAGATATAATTAATCCTTATTGGAGGCAAAACCAGCCTATTTGAGTTTATTTAATGTTTAAATGTTTTTTTAGTAGACTGAAGGTATGGAATCAAATAACAGAAATATCTGTAATCCTGGAAAACCCCAGGTCCTGTGCATTCTGGATAACAGGTCCCAAACCTGTACTATGAGAAATTGTATCCATCCCATCCAGAGTTACTAATTTTGTATTTTACTTTATTTCATGTTTGTGTAGGATTGGAAAGGCAAGGTTCTTTATGCAGAAAAGGTAGCAGCATGGTTAAAATGTGTGGCTGTTACAGGACTTGCTGAACCCCATGAATAGAAAGCCATTGAAGCCAGCACTGTGTGGGGCAGGGAATCATGATAATAGCAAGGTTCTGTTTCTAGTAATTGTTTGCATTTCTTAGTAATTATTGGTAATTGTCCTTTAAACATTGATGTAAGTAGGGTTTTGAAGGAAAGCATGTGTGCCATGGAA
Organism: Xenopus laevis; assembly: GCF_017654675.1. Taxonomy (NCBI): domain Eukaryota; kingdom Metazoa; phylum Chordata; class Amphibia; order Anura; family Pipidae; genus Xenopus; species Xenopus laevis. The sequence continues at coordinate 109,266,668 of NC_054383.1, read as the reverse complement.
GAGACCCTGCAGAAAGATCTATTGGAAGCTGATGTCTCCCACATGATGAGGTCCTGGAGTCAGGATAGTGGGGAGATTGGGGTCTTAAACCCCATGATATTGTTCTTCACTCTGAGGTTATGGGCAAACCGGTACATTTTTCAGAAGAACATTCTAAGCATTCCACTGTGTAACTGTATCTCAGTGATGAGAAGCAAAGACTCGCATTCTTTGTACTAATGAAATAATAAAACTGACAATACAAGTTACATTTTTTCCTTTCTCTACGGGTAGCTCTGTTATGTTTGGTTACTGGCACGATTCCGCTACAAGGACAGGCTCAGTCACATGACAAGTAATTAATAGGGATGCACCGTATACACTATTTTGGATTCGGCCGAACCTCGGAATCCTTTGTGAAAGATTCGGCTGAATACCTAATCCGAACTCCATTTTTTTTACCAATTTAGTCTTAATTTCTTAATTGCTGATTTGTGATTTCTCCTAGAGGAATCCCAGACGAGGCGTATTTAACTGTCCTCCTTATTAGTGCATAGGCTTCCTATTACCCTATAAAAGGGTTCGCAAATGATGGGGCTAGTCCCGTTAGAGGGGTTCCATTGCTGGACTAACAAGCATTTGGCAGTGGGTGGGGATCTATCTCTTTATACAAATGCCTCCCTCCTGAAGCTGCTGCTCTAGGCACAAGTCCAAGGGGTATATTTATCACAGATTGAAGTTAGAAGTCGCCACAGTCCACTAGAGTGGAATTCTGTTTAAAAGCGTATTTACCAATGGGTGAAAGTGAAAGTATATGCCCCCATGGGTGCCTATATAAAAATATGCAGCCTACTTAGAGGTAGATTCACTAATGGGTGAATTTTCGCCAGCGGCAGCTTCGCACCCATCGCACCACCTCGCCAGGCACAAATGAGCTACGACTACGACAATTCACTAATATGCAAAGTTTCATCCTGGGCGCCGAAGACTGGCACTTTTCGATAGCTTTCCTTCGGCAGTGCGAGTATCTCATAGCGAAGATGGGCTAGCGTTCGTTTGTGCCTAGCGAAAATCCTTGAAGTTACCACTTTGTCCAGGGAACCATAATAAAGACGAGAGAGTTTATATAATGCCCTACACATGAGCCCACTGTAAAATGAATGTTCCATATATTATGAAATGTCTGGAGAAAACCAGTTAACTAAAAAAAAGTTTGTTAGGACTTTTGCAGACAATCCCTCTTAAAAAGTAAAAAAGTCGCCAGCGTTTTTTGAACTTTTCGGCACACAGGATATGATGTAAGTGACAGAAGATTGATGAAGATCTAGCTTCTTTTAAGCACTTCACCTGGTCTGAGGTGGCGAAGTCGAATCTGACAAAAGAGGAAAGGTTCAGTAAAATCCGCACTTACTGAATTTGTGGAGTAACGACCTTTCGCCAGGTGGTAGAATGCGAACGAACACAAGCGACGGTCTCTTTCGCTAGCGAATTGACGCCTGCGGATGGAAATGCTGGCGAATTGACGCTCACGTTAGCCACTTCGTCCTTTAGTGAATCTAGGCTAGCAGGTACGCAAGTCTGAATTTCTAAACCATAAAAGGGACCCAATCTGAACATTAGATAAGAGCTGAAGTCATTAGGCCCAAGGCATAAAACCAAGCTGAACAAAGGCTTTATGGCCCTGGCACATTTTGTCAACTGCGATAAATCTGCACTGCGATGGGTGACAAAACTTTTCCAGTTTCCTTCCCACTGGCAATTATCTCCAGTGGGGAAACATACAGTACAAGTCACTTTAGCACAAAGTTGCTTCACAAGGAAATTTCGGGCAACTTGAAAGGCCAAAAGTGACTTGTATGTTCCCCTACCAGCAAATAAAATTACAGGTATGGAGCCTGTTATCCAGAATCCTCAGGACCTGGGGCTTTCCAGATAATGGATCGTCCCATAATTTGGATCTTCTTACCTTATACTGAAAATACTTTGGTTTGTGCTACTGCCACATAACAAAAAGTATCTATGGTACCACTCAACAAATAAATATTAGATGAGTAAAGATACGAAAATATATAATAGAAGAAATAATAAGGAGAAAACACTCATAGTTCACCTCAGTCCCAAGGTGCAAAAACCAAAAACACTGTATCCAAAGGGTGTGAGGGTCTCCAAAAATAAAGAGGCAAATATAAAAAGTAGAAAAATGTATTAGGACATGAAGACCTAACGCGTTTCGTGCCTATAGGGGCACTTACTCATAGGCTGATTAAGTGCCCCTATAGGCACCAAAAGCGTTAGGTCTTCATGTCCTAATAAATTTTTCTACTTTTTATATTTGCCTCTTTATTTTTGGAGACCCTCACACCCTTTGGATACAGTGTTTTTCTTCTTACCTTATGTCTACTAGAAAATAATGTAAACATTAAATTATTATTATTTTATTATTAAATAAATCCAATAGACTGGTTCAGCTTCCATTAAGGATAAATAATATATTAGTTTGGATTAAGTACAAGGTACTGTGCTATTCTTACAGAGAAAAAGGAACTCTGTAATTCAGATCTTTTTGTATAATGGGTTTCTGGATAATGGATCCCATACCTGTATTGTCATTTGGAAAGCATTTTCAGGAGACTAGCTGCCCCAATTTATCTCTTATGTCAGGTGAAGCCACCAAAACTGAGGCTGCTGGTTCGATTCCAACTTGCCCTTTTTCCCCCGGGTGCAAAAATGATGCCACCCTGGTAAATAAAAATGATGCTTGATGCCAATATAATTAATAGTGAGGGAAGATAAAAATATAGGAAGGTATTTTTTCCCAGAGAAAAGATGGCAACCCTACTAGCCCTTACCTTACACATGTGTTTCTATCTGCATTTACAGTCCCTCACTCTGCCACTAAGCTATTGAAGGGAACGTCAGTTGCAACAGTCTATAGACAGAGCTATAACTATGACTTATGTGCCTATGAAGTAGCAGATTGGGATAAACTACAAAAAACAAGACAATGACTTTAGGTGCGTTAATAAAACAGAAAACATGTGTAACCTCTAACCTTTTCTGTTGCTTCAATGCTGCTTGAGTTTCTTTCTCTGCCTGGCTCCTATAAAAAATCCAAGATGGCTGTGCATTCCACAGTGGAATGTGCGGCCATCTTGGATTTGTTTTTCTTTAGAAGCAGAGGGCTGAGAAGAACCAAGGACAAGTAGAGCAACATGGGACATTTAAACAGCGATTTGGGACAGAGGGCTGTGAGTTGTGAAGTTTGCAAAACTCCAGATGGGGGCAAGCGCCCCCCCCCCTTTGCCCCTATTTGTGGATGCCCATGGAAACAAGAGAAATTGCTGACAGCTAAGCTGTGTATTAAATATCATTGCAAGACATAAGTTGTTGGGATCCAATTCAAGGCCCAGAGGTGAGTGTTGCCATTTGTACGGGGAAGACACACAATTCTGTGAGCTGGTCCAACACAATTATCTTTGTGAATAACCTTTTGACTGGTTAGTTGTAACCTAAGCTTTGAGTGATGTGGAGCTTTCTAAAAGATGCCTTTACGTGTTAAGGTGGCATGTAAGCAGATATCTCACTGCATGCCTCGTGCAACCTTAGTACATAATACAGTTCAAAATGTATTTTTCATCCCGATGAATCAAATTATGGTCAAAAAAATTGTTTCTAAAGAAGAAGAGACTCCCAGAAATGTGGGCTTAGCAAGCATTCTCAATGTCTCCATTGTACATTCACAGAATGTAAACTATGTGCTTCTGCTAAGAGGTAAAACATAAAGAAGGGTTTGTAACAAGCCTTAAGCAATGCAGTTGTTTCCAGAAGCCAAGTCGCCCATAAGCAAGGTAGTCTCAACTACAGCTCTGGCACAATAAAGTGTGTGTTTGCAGCCCTGCGGATGTGGAACACTTATATTTGTTCCATATTTGTACTCACTAAAATAAAGATGCACAAGGGGAAAAAAATATATATATCCCATTTACTATCCTTAAAACATTTGTTCACTTTTGCGTCAACTTTTAGTATGATGTAGAGTGATATTCTGAGACAATTTGCAATTGGTTTTGATTTTTTTTTTATTATTTATGGTTTATTTAGCTTTTTATTTAGCAGCTTTTCAGTTTGCAATGACAGCAATCCGGTTGCTAGGGTGCAAAATACCCTAGCAACCATGCACTGATTTAAATAGGGACTGAATGTTAATAGGAGAGGCCTGAATTGAAAGACGAGTAATAAAAAGTAACAATAACAATACATTTGTAGCCTTACGGAGCATTTGTTTTATAGACATGGTCAGTGACCCCCATTTGAAAGCTGAAAAGAGTCAGGCAAAAAAGGCAAGTAATTTAAAAAAAAAAACTATAAAAAAAATAATGAGGACCAATTGAAAAGTTGCTTACTAAAAGATGACTTAAATGTGAACCACCCCTTTAAAAAAGGCGTGATACTTCTGCCTCGGGCCATTGCTCAGATTAGTTAGATTTGGCCCACCATTCTCCATCAATCTGTTTGTTTGGAGCTCAGTCCTAATTGAGAGGATCTTGATGTGAACAGCCGGAGATTTGAATGACCAATAATGAATTTCCTGTCCCAGCAATGTTCCAGCATGCAATATATTCTTCAACAAGCAGAGAACATGAAACGAAATCATTATCTCAGCGTGGGTTTGTTCTTACTTGTGATTAATTGTTTTTTTTAAACAACGCCTAATTAAAGCAAGGCTCCTAATGGCTGCTGCTTGAACAGGTACAGTTTCGGAGCCAGAGAATGAATTTCCACACAGGTGTTATCTGAGATCATGTTTTCAGAAAGCGCTTTCGCATTCCACCGTCTCACCGAGAGAAAAACAAACTAATCCACCTGCTGGGAGTACAGGTCTGGGCAGGCTTCCACCTTTCTAGAGGATGTTCTATATTTCCTGAGGTCACCAACAGGTAGAGGTGTGTGATATCAATATGCTGAGCACAAGCAAGTATAAATAAATAAAGAATAAAGAAGAGAAATTATAATGACCTGTGGCCCTTCAGCTCTTAATGGCCCTTCAGCTCTTCTCACTAAAGGGAAAATTTACTAAAGGGCAAAAATTTGGAAGAAATCCCATGCACAGGGACATCGACAATAGTGATGGGCGAATTTATTAACCGCCTCCAGCGTTGAAAAAACACCAGCAAATTTTCACGGCAAATTCGCGAATGTATTCCCCAGCGGCAAAACAGGCAAATTCACCTTGAATTTGCAGGCGTCAAAGTTTTTTCCAACGCCGGCACCAATTTTGACACTACGATAAACGGACGCCCATTGACTTTAATGGGCACTGGCATCAACTTTGACACCAATCGCTGTTTCACACATTTTTTGACAGAAATTTGTGGTGAATCGAAACGGGACAAATTCGCCCAACACTAATCTTCTATTTATTAACAGACGTAAAGGACAATTCACTAGCGAAAGAGTACATCACTAACAAAGTTTTGCGCCCTTTCGCCAGGCAAATTTTTACTCAGGTGAATGATCGTTACTCTGCAAATTCACTAAAGTGAGAATTTTCCATTATGTAACCCCTTTCGCTGGAGTTTCCTTCACCAGGTTATACCTGGCAAACTGCATCCTCCTCAATCTTATGTCAGTGACCAGGGTCGGACTGGGGGCTCACTGGGGCTACTGCCCCAGGGCCCAACCCTGGCCCCCCCTGCTGCTCCGGCGCGGTGCATTTCTGAGTATGTGCACGTATGCGCGGGTCTGTTTGCACTCACAACATTTTTTTTTTACTGCGACCTCCCGACAAAAGGGAGGTCGCCGGCATTAAGAAACGGATCAGGACCGGCGGGGTCCACAAGATCCCGGGGCCCACCTAGTTTTTTCCCGGTGTCCCGTCAGCCCAGTCCGACGCTGTCAGTGACATCATATCCAGTATGCCAAAAAGTCATATAAAAAGTGAAAAAGCTGGCGTTTTTTCATATTTTAAAGTGGAATTATGTTTAACAGTTGTAAACGTTAAATATATATTTTTTTAACCATTTGAGGGACATGACACATTTGTTTTAGGATGGGCTCATGTCAAGGACATTAAAGGATCTCTTTTGTCTTTATTTTGCTTTCTTGGACATTTTTAATAATAAGTTGCCACTTAAAGCATTTGGACCAACATCTCTAATAAAAACACTTATATGACCTATATGTACCTGCCCTCTATAAATTTACCTAAACATAAGTGGGTTAATGAAGTTTCACTAGCAGAAATCAATGGTACCTAGGGTTGCCACCCGGCCGGTAAAACACCTGCGAGGGCCACGGCTGGTATTACAAATTTACCGGCAATGTAGCTGCCGGTAATTTGTAATACCATTTACAAAATCCCTTGCCAGCGATGAAAACTTACATTCGCTATGAAATGCTTGCGTCTGCCCAGACATAACTTTACATTCTGATGAATTAGCGTATGCTCTGTGAATTAACATCTGACTAAGCGAAGCAAAGTGTGGCGGAGCCTTCCAAAGCAAAAATCCGCCCTTTAATGAATTTCCCCCTAAGTATTTCTGTTCCCTGGACACTTCTGTGTTATTTAGGAAAGTCATACTTTCCTTATACAGGTATGGAATCCATTATCAATGGCAATGGGCACACAGGCTGTTGTCAGGCTGCGTATTTCTGCAGGCTGAGAGAAATAGATCTGCTCAGTGCCCCATCTCCATTGTTTTGAATGGGATCAGCCTGTGTGCAGAGCTGAAGCTGAGGTCAGTCTTATCCAGAAAGCTCCGAATTACAGAAAGTCTGTCTCACATAGACTACTTGTACTTGATCCAAAAGATATAATTAATCATTATTGGAAGCAAAACCAGCCTATTGGGTTTGTTTAATGTTTACATTATTTTATAGCAGACTTAAAATATGAAGATCCAAATAAAGGAAAGATCCGTTATCTGGAAAACCCCAGGTCCCGAGCATTCTGCATAACGGGTCCCAGTAAAAATAATCTGGCAAGTGCTGGTGCTTATGATTTCATGAGATTCTAATATGGGACACTAGAGAGCGATCTTGCATGTTTAGGCTATTAAAAACATGGTGGGCAAAATGACGGGCAAGAAATGAGGCATGTGGTAGATATTAGTGAGTAAAGCATTTATTTTTATTAAACTGGCTGCTTCTGATTATGATCATGTGTCACCACTGCAGTACAATTAATATTCACATATAGCAAGCAGCTGCACCACTGCATGGCTGTCTTTTACACTTTTGAGCCCCCTGGGCTGCTGCAGGATGCCTTCTGCATTTATGTAAATAGCTCTATGTGTGCTGTGATAGGACAGCTAGTATGGAAGGCATCCTGCAAGAGCTCAATGGAAGTAACAGAGGAATATTTGGAGGCTCTGATCTTTAGTACCACGGGATTCTTTGAAACCAGCCTCTACAAAAGGCTTGCATTGCATCTGAGCAATATTTTTCTGTCTATTTTTCCTTTAAAATAGTCTCTTACAGTACCAAAGGAACAGGTATTTTGTATCAGTAGGGAAGAAAAATAACCATGCTAACTCAATCAAGTGCATCACGGCACTGCACAGTAATATTCTATGACTTGTAAACTAGGTCAGATGTTCATTCAGTTAAGAGTAAAAACCTCCATGACCAGCCACCAGCCTGAAGCAAAGGAATGAACAATCACACACCCTTATTTAGCTTAGCCTGGTGCACAATATTAGAGGTTTTTCATGCTTGACAAAGGGGGCGTCTCCCCGAAACGTTGCATTTTCCACACAATAAAACAATCAGGGTGCTCCCTGCAACTTGAATGCCGATATCTTCTTCCAGCCACCAGCCTGGACCTGTAAAATGTAAAAAGCATTTATTAGGACATGTATAGCTCTACATGTCCTAATAAATACTTTTTACATTTTACAATTACAGGTATGGGATATATTATTCAGAATGCTCGGGACCTGGGGTTCTCTGGATAACGGATCTTTCCGTAATTTGGATCTTCATACCTTAAGTCTACTAGAAAATCATGTAAACATTAAATAAACCCAATAGGCTGGTTTTGCTTCCAATAAGGATTAATTATATCTTAGTTGGGATCAAGTACAAGCTACTGCTTTATTATTACAGAGAAAAAGGAAATTGGATTTTTTGATTATAATGGAGTCTATGGGGGATGGCATTTCCGTAATTCGGAGCTTTCTGGATTATGAGTTTCCGGATAACAGATCCCATACCTGGACTTTGCTACTGCATTTATTAACATGCCGGTCTTACTTTACTCTAACTTTGAGCTTTATTCCAATTTTTGGTTACTCTTGGTCTAGGTTTTTTTTTTTGTGATAAGACTACTTGGTGATTTACCCTTGGTAAACTATATATATATATACTTGTGTCATAGAAGCAGATAAACATATATATATACATTGTTGTCTACCAGCCTGGACCTAACATATCGGGGTATATTTATCAAAGAGTGACGTTAGAGATCATCACAGTCCACTAGTGTGAAATTCCACCACTCTCCATTAATTTCTATGGGGTTTTTAAAAGAGTATTTGTCAATGGGTGAAAGTGAAAGCTCACCTTTGATAAATACACCTGTAAAAATCCCATAGAAATGAATGGAGAGTGGTGGAATTTCACCCTAGAGGACTGTGATGATCTCTAACTTCACTCTTTGTTAAATATACCGCATTGTCTGTATATACTTACATAAATAAGCCCCGAGTAGTATCGATCCTTGAGATTGTGCAGAACAGATGCCTCATTCAAGCAGGTCAGCTCCGCCATATCTTCCACCTTAGTAAATTTGGGTGGGTTCATCTTCTGGATGTCATCCTTTGCCACGGGCACCCTCTTGCCATTTTCTGCCAGCTCCACTATGACCTCCTCCCCACGCTCCTCCTTTATGCTGGCTGCTTCAAACCCATGCTTTTCCGAGGGTACCCAAACCTGCCGTTTCGCTGTCCAGTCGGCTTGTGTGGCCGTGGCACTTGTAGGGTTCCGGTCAACAAAGAGGTAGCGCTCTGCATCATCTCGGTGGGAATTTCGAGACATTTTGGCGGGTGTTATTCAGGTCTCTATAGAAGAATACAAAAATAATTGTACATATAAATATGGGGATCGATATAAATATGTTATTGGAAATAAACAATTTATAACAAAGGGTAGAATTCAAATTGTAGGGAAATGAGGAGAGCACTCTGCAAGCATATCAATGCTGTGGTTATCCTTTTATTAGTCGACTACTTGTACACGTCTAATAAAAGGATAACCACAGCATTGATATGCTTGCAGAGTGTTCTCCTCATTTCCCTACAATTTGAGTTATAGATATCAGGATATTGGTGACCTGATCTAGGAAAGTACCCTTTTCCTGAACCAAGCGGGCAGAGCGTTTTTGGACAATATATTTCAAAGGGTATAATTATTGGGGTCATTAAAGGTAGCTGAAACGTTATTCCGTGGGCTAATTTAACTGGCTGAACAGGAACAGCCTTCCTTTATGTCAAGTCAGATGCTGGATACTGAAGGTTGTAGAACATCAACATTTTATGTTTGTTAAGAATCTCATTCATCCAGGTCATGGTATATCTGTATAAATAAGGCAAATCAATTAGACTTGCTGTGTTTTTTTTCCTTGAAGATGTTTCACCAGTCATCCAACTGGATGACTGGTGAAATGTCTTCAAGGAAAAAAACACAGCAAGTCCAGTTGATTTGACTTATTTCTACAGATATCAACATTTTATATAAATACACACATATTTCAATACCAAGTAGAAGTGGTGTGAAAAGAAACAAACACTCTCTTCATAATCACAAACGCCTTGCAATGATCCCACAAGTATGCCGAAAATGAGACTAATTGTGCTCAAATCTGGTCTAAATCAACCATCGGCCTCCACAGTTGGGAAGCTATACCCTAATTACAGTAAATGTATCTGCTGGGAACATGTGTTGTAGCACAACTGCATTTGGACACGAGAGAGAGAGAGAGAGAGAGAGCAGGATTGGAAAGAAAATAAAGTAACTGGCACGTGAACAAAATCCAGCAACAGAAAAGAAAATTCTTAAAGGCTGGTTTAGGAAAATCGAAGTCAGTCTCCAGAGGGGAAGGAAGTGCGTACTCCCTGGGTATGTAACAATGACTTGTGTGTGGTGCTTACAATCTCAAGTGGCCCCTCATTTCCAACTCACAGCCAGAAAGCTTGGCATTGGCAATGGAAAGAACGGCTCATCGTCTTTCAGCACCAGGGTTGCCCGAAGACTTTTCCTACAGCTAAAATGATGTATCTTATGTAACATACTGTATACTGTATAATTCCCTCAAAAAAACTATCCTGTGATATCGGCACATTATGTTACAAAGGAAAAAAATAGGCAAGCTAACATTAGTGCAGAGGTCTCTCGACCTTAGTACATTTGTAGGCAAGCTAACATTAGTACAGAGGTCTCTCCACCATAGTAGACCTCCAGGCAAGCTAACATTAGTACAGAGGTCTCTTAGTAGACCTCCAGGCAAGCTAACATTAGTACAGAGGTCTCTCCACCTTAGTAGACCTTCAGGCAAGCTAACATTAGTACAGAGGTCTCTCCACCCATATGAATGTGCCCTTCTGACAGACTGCTCAATTGATATCTGGCCAAAAATCAGGCAGGTTAGAAAATCATATTGGACTGGACAAGGGCTGGATCTGTACACCTTAGTACATTTGTAGGCAAGCTAACATTCGTACAGAGGTCTCTCCACCTTAGTAGACCTTCAGGCAAGCTAACATCAGTGCAGAGATATCTCTACCTTAGTACATTTGTAGGCAAGCTAACATTAGTACAGAGGTCTCTCCCCCTTAGTAGACTTCCAAGCAAGCTAACATTAGTGCAGAGGTCTCTCCACCTTAGTTGACCTCCAGAAAAACTAACATTAGTATAGAGGTCTCTCCACCTTAGTAGACCTCCAGACAAACTAACATTAGTACAGAGGTCTCTCCACCTTAGTAGACCTCCAGGCAATCTAACATTAGTACAGAGGTCTCTCCACCTTAGTAGAACTCAAGGCAAGCAAACATTAGTACAGAGGTCTCTCCACCTTAGTAGACCTCCAGGCAAGCAAACATTAGTACAGAGGTCTCTCCACCCATATGAATGTGCCCTTCTGACACACTGCTCAATTGATATCTGGCCAAAAATCAGGCAGGTTAGAAAATCGTATTGGACTGGACAAGGACTGGATCTGTATTTTTGTGTTGATGCTACATAAAGATATATGATACATAGACCTACATAACCCTCAATTTCAGGGGCACAATGCATAATGCAACTACTTCATAAATCAATACGATTTAACTGGTTGTTCTAATGTGGAACGGTATAGCAAATCATATGTTATAAAAAAATATGGGGATAAAACGGCATGTAAAACTACTTATGTATGTACCCAGAGTGAGTAAAAGGCTTCAGATGCTGCACCTGACTCACTTGCTGAACAAAATGATAGACGCGCTCCAGAGTCAAACATGAACACCCACAGTAACACCCAGTCTCTTAGAAGCCACTGAAAACATGATGATGAATACACGGTGGTTAGAAAGCGATGCTGTTTTCTATAATGATGGTTGCACCACCTTAGTAAATGAGGCCCCAAAATATATTACATTTAGTATGAGTGTGTGTGAGAGAATGGCTAGTGACAAGGAAAACTACAGCAGAATCACAGAGAGGGCAGCTGAAGGCCACAAGATCAGATTTCCTGCCTACTAAGCTGACCAAACCCTGCCTAAACTAACAAACACTATACGTGTATCCATCGATGGGTTGGGCAAGACTAGGGGAAAAGGCTATTTATTTACTCTTTGCGGTGCATAAATGATATGCAATATCCTACTTTTATGGGAGAAAAAGCATACAAAAGGACTACAGGTGTTGGGGGGGGGGGTCTCTGAACAGAATTGTGTAATGGGCTGTTTAATAAATAATAATGCATAATAATGCAATTATAACAATGCATAATAATATCTGGCACTGCAGACACACTTGTGATGGCTCTTTTTTGTAGGTCAGTGAGATCTGTTACCTTTCCCCGGCCGCAAAGGTTTGTTTGCTACAGTAGGGGACATAGGGTACTTATTATAAGTGATGGGCGAATCTGTCCCATTACGTTTAGCCGAAGAATTGGCATAAAATTCCCATAGGTCAATGGGCATCAAAATTATTTTGACAATCGACAATTTTTACACGAGCGACAGTTTTTACATGCGTGTCCAAATGCATTACAGTCAATAGGTGTCAAAATAATGTTGACGCGCGAAAATTTTCATACGAGCGACCCTTTAATCGCAGCAAATTTTTCGCCAATGAATTTTCGCAGCAGTTTTGTGAAACTATTTGCAGTTGATGAAATGTGGTAATTCACCGCAAATCCGTGTAGGTAGGTAAGGTACAATATTCCCTCACTGAGCCTGACCAAAATAAGGTCTGCTGCCCCTAAGGTGTACTGCTGAGAATGGCTCCTGTATAAGTATTCAACAGGGACAGGTCAGGTGTGTGTGTGTCTGCTATGTAGGAGCAACTGGGCCTCATTTATAAAACACTGGGCAAATATGCACCTGGGCAGTAACCCTTGCCATGGGACTGCCCAGGAGCAACTTTGTCCAGTGTTTGTCCACAGTCTTGGTCCAGGCAGATATAATGCTACCCAATGGAGTAATAAAGGAAGGGACTTTGAGCAAAAGACTGATCTGTTGTTTCTAATGGGAAAGGCACATTTAATGAACTGTCAAACAGTTAGTTACCCTTTTATACAGATTAGTCACACAAGCCTTGTGTGTCCTCATTTGGAATTGTTCTGTTGTATGAAATGCTGATTGCTTTTTGGCTAAAGTTTATTGTTACTGATATATTTGTGTGTTTGTGTTACTCCATCTCTCACTCAAACTGCAGAATTTTCCCAAAAATGCCTGACTGCCAGCAGGAAGGTGCCCTGTGTATATTGGAATGTAACCCTTCCTTAAGTGGGCCGTATAAGGGCAGATTTAAGCGTCCAATTTGGGCCTTTTAGATGTTGGTCAGATATCGATCGGGCAGATTTCATTTTCCTGTCACATCAAGGAACACATTGGCTATGGTTAGTTGATGCAGTCCTCACTGTGACAGTATTGTCACCATTGTCACCATTGTAATCCGAACGGATTAGCCTATTACCCATTTTAGGTGGGCATATTGGGGACAAGATCCACTCATTAGGCGACCTCACCAAACAAGGGGATTTTATAGTGTATAGAAGAAGTCACATTAGATGAATTTGTTAGATAATAATACCAGATTATGCTTAAAAACTAGGGAGACTTAGATTTAAACTCACTTCATTTGCATTAGATTCCAAACCTGGCCCAGAAGCTTGCATCCTACCAGCTATACTTTCTTTGATGCCTTCTCCAAATTTAAAAAAAAAAAGGTGGGAGAACAATGAAAATACCTGAAAGTGGAACTCCATCCAAATAACAAAGAATTGGAACTTAGAATATTGTACAAAAAAGGTGTAATTCAAAGCCACTTTATAATAACCATTCATTTAACATTCTTGTTTGATTTAAAGTAAAGTGAAAATGCAATTGTCAGTGAAAATGGTCGGTGCAGAAGTTATAGGAAAAGGAAAATAGACGGGTGCACTAAGGTTAACAGAGTGACCTAACTGAACAACGTCCCAACACGCCCCAAAAGCTAGACAATCATAACTCCACAATGACTAAAACGATGGCCAATGTCCAATTCAGCCGGTTGCTAGGCAGGCAGCTCAGTAGGAAGATAATGCAGATAATGGAAACATATTACACTTAGAACAAGGCAACCTTTACCCTTGGAAGCATAAATACATTTTACGTATCAGCTTATGTCACTTGTATAATTCATAGGACAATAGCAGACATGCATGGGGCCAGTTTCAGATCTCCATGGAGAAAAGGGCCATTCCTTGCTGCAACAGGGAGTGTGCTGAGCCTAAAGCAGCCTCATAATTCATCCTACATCATACAGGGATTTCAGGAACAAGTCTTTTTCCAGCCACTCAAAAGATGGGGAACATGAACTCCACTTTACACCCAACACAATGAGGGTTATTTATAAACACTGGGCAAATTTGCCCCTGGGCAGTAACCCATGGCAGCCAATCAGATGATTGCTTTCAGTATTCGACCTGCAGCTGGCTGAAAGAAAAAACTAATCACTGATTGGTTGCTATGGGTTCCTGCAAATTTGTCCAGTGTTTATAAATGAGCCCCAATGTGTCTAAATTCAGTTATATGTTATATGAACATTTCCCAGATGGCAGTCAGACAGGCATGGATTATCACATGACTAGGGATGGGCGAATTTTTTCGCATTGTTTTGCCACGAAAATTACGCTCATAGACTTGTATGGCATTATGCGACAGAAAAAAAAGACGTGCGTCAAAAAAAATTCGCCACGCGACAAAATTATTTTGACGCCCATAAACTTTAATGGGCGTGGGCGACATTTCGCCAGCGGCAAATTTTTGACGAAACGGGTCAAATTCGCTCATTCCTACATGTGACAAGTGCCAGTTACAAGGTTGATTAGAGGCCCAACGTGTTTATCCATGAAGCCTAATGACCTTTCCAGAGTAAACTGCCTTATTGGCACAACTCATGTACAGAAAGCTAAATAAAGGCAGGTGGTGTTGCTTTATTACAGACTGTCACTCATGCAAATTCCTACACTGGGTTGGCAACACAATATTTTGCATGAATTAGTTTGGAACAGCAAAAGGGAACCTAACTAAGTTAGGCCCCACTTTTGAATGCAGAACATATAACATATACACAGATGGAGTTCATTAATAAACAACATACAGATGGAGCTCATTTATATACATTAAGCAGATGGAACGCATTTATCAGAGCACCTGGGCACGCATACACAGTTTTCACCCCTAAAAGTGCTTCAGTAATGCCTGGTATATCTGTATATTTATACATGTGAAAAGCAAACAAGGGATAGACAGCTGCATGGATCACTGAACTAGATACAGGATATTTATCATCTCTAATTTATTTTTATATACATGCTATAGGCACACACAACTCCCATTTTCAGGCAGATTGTGTGCAGGCCTATAGGACGACATATTTTTAAACATTTTACATTTATTTTAATTTAATATAGACTTGGGGAACTTACAGGCTGTTACCTTAAAGGAGTTCACCTTCCATCATTTTTAATCAGTTCATTTGGTTTCAGATAGTTCACCAGAAATAAAGACTTTTTCCAATTACTTTTTATCGGCTACTGTATGTGTCACCGTTTTTTCTAATATTGAAGTGTAAATCTAATTTTTCACCTTTTTTGAAGCAGCTCTGCAAAGGAAGGGTCACCGACTCTCTAAATTGTTGCTAATACTCCAGAGATGCTGCTGAGAAATGGATCAACTAAATGTTACAGAATTGTAACAGTTCAGAATCTGCACCTGAATTACTGAGCTGCCAGACTGAAACACCAGAGACAGAAAGTAGTAATGGATGATTGTGACCTGTTTTGCTTCTCCAAAGATTTGCAAAACTAAATGCATTGAAGTCTATGGGCGACAAGTTTTTTTTGGCATGCAACAAATAGCGCAACTTTTTTTGATGCGTGACAATTTTTTTCCCCCATTATAGTCTATGGGAGTCATTTTCGCTGCGAAACTTGGTGAAACAGTTCGCTCATCACCAACAGGAACTTGCATAAAAAATATGGATAGTAATTGAAAAAAAACCTCAACTGAAAAAGTGTTGGAAGGTGAACAACTCATTCAGACACATGCAGCCTAGTGAATTGAAGTTTCACTCACTATTCTTTCACTTCTATTTAAAATGTGAATGTATAATTATTTCCCTTTTTTTCCACCCCTCCAGCTTTTATGCAGGTGTTGCTAGCTCAGTGGGTGGCTTTAGCTTTGCCTACCTACACTGTCATTATTTCAGTCTGTCTGGATCTCCAGAAACATGTTCATCAGCAAATACCCAGAAAGCAATACACACAAGTATATACACATTCTATCATTAGTATAACTTGTAGGCAACAGAATCCCAAAGAATGATAGTGCCGTGCTAAGGGTGGAGGCCTCCCAGCTTGATTTTACAATGCTGTAAAAGTGCTGTACTTGTCACTACAAGGCCCTACTGCTTTCTAATGTTTACCTACAGAGCATCTTACTAGAGGGCAACGGTCAGGTATATTTGATCCATATGATTCCTTTCAGGCCAGACCCACAGAAAATGATCAACAGAATACATAACAGTGGAAGATTCTGCTGCTGTGTCCAGAGCCATTGTCAGTATTTTTGCTGCACTACAATGATAATTACAATTAAAGGGTTGTGGACCCCCCTCCCAGGGTGACATGTGCAGTACGCCCTTTGTAAACACCACAGAGCTCACATATTGCCTTGACTGCCTGGGATCTGGAGGGCCCAAGATGCTCATAGGCGGGGCAAGCCGACCTGGTGCCCTAGGCAACCCAACTAACCACCTCACCCCCTCACTCGCAGTGATATTACACGGGAAGCCAGAGAAAGCGGATACGATCCTCCATGTTGGGAAGAGGGCCCAGGGACAAGGGGAGAAGCGGATAGAAAAGGTACACGCATGGTGCCTCCTTAAAGGGATTCTGTCATTATTTTTATGATGTCATTTTTATTTCTAAATTACACTGTTTACACTGCAAATAATTCACTCTACAATATAAAAATATAATATTAATATAATATTAATTCCTGAACAATCAAGTCTATTTTTTGTAGTTGTAATACTGGTGTGTAGACCTTTTGCCTGGTCATGTGCTTTTAGGAAAGAAATAAACCGCACTTTAGGATGGAACTGCTTTCTGGCAGGCTGTTGTTTCTTCAACTCAATGTAACTGAATGTGTCGCAGTGGGACCTGGATTTTACTATCGAGTGTTGTTCTTAAATCGACCAGGCAGCTGTTAAATTGTGGTAGAGAGCTGTTATCTGGTTACCTTCCCATTGTTCTATTGTTAAGATGCTGGGGGGGAGGGGGTGATATCACTCCAAATTGCAGTACAGCTGTAAAGAGTGACTGAAGTTTCTCAGAGCACAAGTCACATGACTGGGGCAGCTGGGAAACTGACAATATGTCTATCCCGATGTTAGATTTCAAAATTAAATATAAAAAAAATCAGTTTGCGATTTTGAGAAATGTATTTCAGTGCAGACGTCAGCTGGAGAAGCACTATTAACTGATGTGTTTTGATTTTTTTTTCCCCATGAAAATATCCCTTTAACCTTTGTGCCCTAGGTCTATTCTGCCTACCCCTAGTTACAGCCCTAAAGGTTCTTCTGCTGCAATGCTGTTGCCCCTATCTAGAACTTCGGCTGCTTAAAGAGTATTGCCAACTGAGTTTGCCACCGGGCCTAAAATTACCAGGCCCCCTACAGCAGTAATGGATGTGCCCCCCGAAGGTGGCTGTGGCAATGTCACTACGTATCGGATGCTTAAATCACTCGTGAAGTTCCACATGTCCTTTCTTTCTCCTGCCCTGCAATTGCTCTGCTCCAGATGCTCCATTTGAGTACAACCGTCACATGGGAGCAGAGTACAACTGATCTGCTCCAGGGCCAGTGCACTTGCTCTGATGCTAGTGTATCTGTAAGCAGGACAACCCTTGTCAATATGCCTTGTAGTTCAGTAGTAGTTTAGCCATTACTGGTTAATGGTTAATAGCCACAAGGCAATCACTTTATTACCCCTCTCTCTTGCTTGCCTATTATTCTGTGGGTGATATCAGCATGCCATACCCTTATATAGGCAGGTTTATGAGCACACCAACATAAGAGATTTGTGCATTTTGTGCACCAGGAGAGTGTATGTATTTGTTCAGTTGGGTAGCTACCTTATACATACAATACATAGCTCTTTTTCTGTGGATATAACACTCCCAGCATTGTAGCTGGGTGACCATGACTAGTATGCTGCGACCCCTTAGGCATAATGATGCATCCAAATGGCATTGATCATCATAGCCGCTCTAGTTTGCAAAAAACTACAAAGGTCAAGTTTAGAGATTTTCACCGAACCTTTATGGAAATGTCTGTATTTTTCTGCCTTGGAACTGCCAAGGTATGCCATGGATTGCTAGGACCAAATTATTAGAACAAGTATGGGATATATCATATGAAATATCTGGGACCTTGGGTTCATCCTTTAATGGAATGGAAAGGGCCCCATCTAAAAAAACAAATGCTCTGTAAGGCTACAGATGTTATTATTGCTTCTTATTACTTGTCTTTTTTTTTATAGGCCCTCTCCTATTCATATTCCAGTCTCTTATTGGTTGTTAGGTAATTTGGACCCTAGCAACCAGATTGCTGAAATTGCAGACTGGAGAGCTGCCGAATAAAAATCTAAATAACTCACAAATAATAATAAAAAAAGCCCAGTTGCAAACTGCCTCAGAATATCACTCTCTATTTATATCATACTAAAAGTTAATTTAAAGGTGAACAACCCCTTTAAGACTGCAAACAGAACATGAAAAGATTAAATCAATAGGATTTTTTTTTTTTTTTGCCATAAATATGTATTTTTACTAGTTTAGTTAACATTGAGTATAAGGAGCCTTCAGGATAACAGGCTTCTGTATATCAAATTCCATACTGCACATATGTGCATCTCTCTACTAATCAAATCTGCCTATGGATCTCTAGAATTACTTCTCCTATGCTGATCACTGTGCTTATTAAGTAATGGCATATTTACTGCGCAATAAATATGGGAAGAATTTTTAAAAATTGACAATCATTGGGATAAGGTTTTTTTTGGCCTATGATACAGCCCCCAATGCTTCTCCCAGTGTCGGACTGGGACACCAGGGGCCCACCCAAAAATCTTTGACTAGGGGCCCACCAATTAATCTTAGAGCAGGGGCCCACTCTCAGTACTATTATTCTTCCTCTCCTCACTCAACCTCTATTCTCCTAGTCTCTTTTCTTTACATACTCTAATACTATAATCTGTTATTCCATCTATTTAGCCACTTTATTCTCATAAAAATAGGGAATGGCCATGAAATAGGCCAAATGTCTAGCAGCATGAGGGCCCACTGATACCTGGTCCCACCGGGACTTTTCCTGGTATCCCAATGGGCCAGTTCGACACTGGCTTCTCTGCAGAGGCAAAGCAGAAGCAAAAAAATGAAAAGGCTCAGAATTTTCTCGAGAATACAGTAAAAATTCCTAAAATGTGAGACTGTTCCTTATTATAGAAGGCCCTAAGTACTGCACTGGAGGGTCAGAGATCAACACCTTTAAGAGATCTGGGTGAATGCATATGTATTGGATCCTGTGCCTGTTACAACAAGACTTTTATATATGTTAAAACGCTATGGGGCAGTTAAATCAAATGTTAAGAGACTCTAAATTTGATTTTATTGAAAAAGACAGCCATGAATCAGAATATTGCTTGAGTATGTTACGCAGTACCGGAGTGATCTCAGTTTAGGCAAATTGCTGGAACTGTTTTTACAGGCCTGTTTCAAATATCATTCTTGTCTAAATGGTGCTAGAAATCACTTTAAAAATGATGCCAGTGGACTTGCTGAAAACAAAGTACATTTCTGTAGAAATATCTGTTGCAGAAAAAGGTCAGTATTTACCTAATATAACTTTTTCAATGCATCGCCTGTGTTTAGGGCTCTGACGGTGGTAAACCTAAAACAAAGGCAGTACAGTACTTTCATGGCAACAGTAGCCGGAGTTACCGACAATCTCATGTGCTGTTCAGACAAACAATTATGTTAAGAGGGTCTGTGCAAACTTGCTGCATCACCATGTCTGAATATGAGTGCACACACAATGGGGCAGATTGATCAACATTTCAACTCAAGGATTTTACTGTGCTTAAAACTCAAGAATTCAAATCAGAGTTTCCAAAACTTCCAAAGAGAGTTGGACTGGGGCAGTGATGAAGGTTGGACTGGGGCAGTCACAGTCCCCAGGACCTCCTCCCCGCACTGCTTCACGTAACTTCGACTCCTTACGTTAATCTTTGGTGCGACTATGGAGTTAGGGGACCGGGCCTGAGTTGGCAAAAGACCCGAACTGGCAGTTTATATAAAAGTCAATGGGAGATGTCCTAGGCAAAATTTGAAGGGATACTGTCATGGGAAAAAAAAAAAGTTTTTTTCAAAACGTATCAGTTAATAGTGCTGCTCCAGCAGAATTCTGCACTGAAATTAATTTCTCAAAAGAACAAAAAGATTTTTTTTTATGTTTAATTTTTAAATCTGACATGGGGCTAGACATATTGTCAGTTTTCCAGTGCCCCCAGTCATGTGACTTGTGCTCTGATAAACTTCAGTCACTCTTTATTGCTGTACTGCAAGTTGGAGTGATATCACCCTCCCCCCCCCCAGCAGCCTAACAACAGAACAATGGGAAAGTAACCAGATAGCAGCTCCCTAATACAAGATAACAGCTGCATGATATATCTAAGAACAACACTCAATAGTAAAATCCAGGTCCCACTGTGACACATTCAGTTACATTGAGTAGGAGAAACAACAGCCTGCCAGAAAGCAGTTCCATCCTAAAATGCTGGAGATGGCAAAATGACCTGAGATATCTGCCTACACACCAATATTACAAAAAATACACTTGCTGGTTCAGGAATTTTATTTTATATTGCAGAGTGAATTCTTTGCAGTGTAAACAGTGTAATTTACAAATAAAAACTGCATCATAAAAATCATCATTGAGTTTATTTTTCGAGATTTGGTAAAACCATTGAAAATGATGAGTAGTTTACAAATAAGCACACATTCAAATTTGGTAAGTGTTCGAGTTTTTTCTAATTACAAAAAACTCGTAATTTCAGAAATTAAAAATGTGATAAATATCTCTCCCCGCTTGTACACTAAAGTGTCCAGAAACTGTTCTGTCTGACCGCCGGGGCGGCCATATTGGTCGACCGTCTGGGTTTTGGGGAAAGATTTGCCCCCCTCACGAAACATGAGGATCTTCTGGTCTGTGGCCAGCTAAACTGTTCATTGGCATTACACAAACTCATTTGAGATATCTGTAAGGGAATACAAGTAGGAGTGAGTGCCCCCCGGAGTTGAAAGTGAAGGCTATTGTATGCATTATAAGTAATGTGCCCCCACATAGGGCATTTAATACTAGCGCTGCCAACCAACCCTATTTGAAATCAGTTGAACTTCATATTAACCAAAGTGCTGGCGTTTTTCCTGGAAAAGCAGAAGGTTTATTAAACAGTCGCAGAGTGAGCCTGGCCAGTGTGCCAATTGGCTTGGCAATTTAACCCACAAAACAACAGTTCTGCTGCCAAGCTGTTTACTTTTCTTGGGCTGTTTACACTGTGGTGTGGCCTAGTCAAACAATCCTGTTCCCCTGGCTCTTTCCTGAGCTGCACACAGTACACTGGCATGCACACTGCCTGGGCAGCAAATACTCAACATATTTGTCTCTTTTGTGTGACCTTTCTCATTCAGCCAGCTCACAACCCCGGCCCATTTGTCTCTTTTACAACTTAAAATAATTGTCAGCTATAACTGAATGGCCAATTCTAGAGATATGCACTCTTTGAGCTCCGGCTATTGCTCATAAGCCTGTAAAAGGAAATACAAGAGTGGGACCTGTTATCCAGAATGCTTGGGACCTGAGGTTCTCTGGATAATGGATCTTTCCATAACCTTAAAAGTACTAGAAAATCACTTTAAAAAATAGATTGGTTTTGACTCCAATAAGGATTAATTATAGCTTAGCTTGTACAAGGTACAGGTTTGGGACCAGTTATCCAGAATGCTCGGGACCTGGGGTTTTCCGGAAAATGGATCTTTCCATAATTTGGATCTTCATACTTTAAGTCTACTAGAAAATCATGTAAACATTAAATAAACCAGATAGCCTGGTTTTGCTTCCAAAAAGGATTAATTATATCTTAGTTTGGATCAAGTACAAGGTACTGTTTTATTATCACAGAGGAAAAAGGAAATCATTTTTAAAAATATGAATTATTTGGATAACGGGTTTCCGGATAACTGGTCCTATACCTGTAATGCTTTATTATTACAGAGAAAAAAGAAATACAGTGGAATATCAATTCTACATCCCCTGATTTTAAGTTTTCCCTCATTTTACATTATTGTTGTTTCATGGTCCCACCTATATATAATGCATAATACATTTCCCTGATTTTACATTTTCCTGGAATCTACACCATTTTTTTCTGGCCCCCTGAAAAACATAAAATGCTGGTTCTACTGTAATTCTTAAAAATTTGAATTATTTGGATAAAATTGAGTCTATAGGAGATGACCTTTGCATAATTTGGAGCTTTCTGGATAACGGTTTTCCAGATAACAGATCCCATAACTTTATACTGTAAATAAAGGTTTAGTACATTTACAGTCAATGACATAACACTAATGTAACTTCTACACACAGGAGGCATTACATCAATCCTTACACCCTACTAACATCAATTGCATTTCTGTAATCAGCTAGTGCTGCGCAGACATACAATCCTGCCTGTTAATTCTATGGTCCTAGATAGAATATCAGCATATCAATACACAAACAACTGTGGTCATTAGCTTCTTCCGCTTATAGTCAAAGCAAAGTAACCAAGACCACCTAATATTTTCCAGTAATTACTCCCATATGCTACTTCACCATGCCAGACAGCAATCTGGTGTTTTACTGCGATTATTTGTCAATGGGTGAACAAACAACTCAAAATATTTGTCAGTACAATGCCACAACTAGACTTAATTGTATTGTGTTGAAAATACAGGTCATCACAGTTCACCAGCGGGGAACTCACCAGTTCTTTCTGTTTGTTTGTACAGGATTTTAAGGGGTATAGTTATCCAAGGGTTAAAACATTATTATTTTGCCTTATTAGTGGCAGTACTAACAGGCAGAAAACATGTTAGTGGAAAAACAGCACCGTTTGCTTTATTCTTTAGAACGTGTTGCAACATCTTAATCATTCTCTGCTAAATCTTGAAATCCAGAAAAACCACAACTAGTTTCTACCAGCCTATTAGAGGAGCTAATAGTTATTAATATTTAAATATAAACCAGCTCATGTTGTAAAATGGCAGGTAAGAGAGAATTGCCCTAGGCAACCCAGCCGGCAAGCCCTGCCCCCTGCGTGCGACGCAGAGTGGTGATTGAGGGGAGAGCAACAGCGATGGAGGGGAGGGGTAGGCAGAAGACAATTTTAGAGGTAGCTGCCCAGCACCCCCCTATTATTGCACCCTAGGCAGCAGATGGCAGAGGTGCTTTCAAACATTTGAAGATGTTAAAGGTGAACTAAACCCTAAAAATAAATGTGGCTAAAAATGACATATTTCAGATAATGAACTTATTGCACCAAGCTAAAGTTTCAGCTTCTCAATAGCAGCGATGATCCAGGACTTCAAACTTGTCACAGGGGATCACCATCTTGGAAAGTGTCTGTGACACTCACATGCTCAGTGGGCTCTGAGCAGCTGTTGAGAAGCTAAGCTTAGGGGTCGTCACTAATTATCAAGCAAAAAATTAGGTTTGTCTGTAATATAAGCTGATGCTACAGGGCTGATTATTAAATTCTGATGCTAGTTGTACTGGTTTCTGTGCTGCCATGTAGTAATTGTCTGTATTAATTACTAATCAGCCTTATATTGTGACATTTCTATTCTATGTGTACTGTATATTTTGTGTCAGTCCCTAAGCTCAGTAAGTGACAGCAGCACAGAGCATGTGCAGTGAATCAGCAGAAAAGAAGATGGGGAGCTACTGGGGCATCTTTGGAGACACAGATCTTTCCTGCTAAAGGGCTGTGGTTGCCTTGGGCTGGTACAGAAGCCCAAAACATAATATACAACATTTGTAACCTAGTGCCTTAGGTAAAATTTAGTTCTCCTTTAATAGCCCGCGTGATGTTCTAGTTTTTTTCGAAGGGTTTGGCCCGAAAACTCGAATAAATCAAGGTTATTCCCACGGAAAACTCGATTCATTTGAGTTTACGGGTTTCGCAACTCAAAATCGAGTTTTTGCAATTTGAGTTTTTTATTAAATAAGAAACCATTCGAGTTGCGAGTTCATTTGACGTATAAAAAACTCTAACATCCGACCTTTGATAAATAACCCCTAAATGTACAATGCATGGCTTAAGCTTCCCTGTTGTGTTATCCCTGTCATAACTACATGAGACAGACTGATAGACTGTATAATGTAATACTAACACCCCTAAACTAATGGCAGTGATAAAACAATTCTGACAATAAAGTTGCCTGTTGGAAAACTAACGACACAGGAAGACAGACATGCAGACAGTCTAGGGCTTATCTTACTTTAGATGCCCAGTGGTGTTATTAGCTTACAGGCATTTATAGTTGTGATATTGCTGGTTTTAATTAAAATAGAGAAAAAAAAGCAAATTTACTGAAGATGAAATGAGAACCATGTGTCAAACGCGTGAGTTACAGCAGAGATACTCCAGGGACATTAAGAGGTGAGGTAACTCTCTGTTTGTGCAATTTAGTACATGTATAGGTTTTGAGTCACACGCCTAGCCAAATAAACATGTGTGATGCATTAAACTGACATGGGCATTGCCGCCTGTACTTCATAGCACCCACAACTATGTAAACAAGATAGAACAGCCAGTTGGGCAATTGGCACCCCTTGTATGTCCTCCTAATTCAGTTGCACTGCTGTGGGACATGTATATACATGTATATCCTACTACAGGTATAGGATCTGTTATCCAGAAAGCTCTGAATTACGGGAAGGTCATCTCCCATAGACTTTATTTTAATGAAATAATTACATTTTTATATATTATTTATATATATATATCATATATATATGTATATTATTTATATATATATATATATATATATATATAATTTATATATTTATTATTTATATATTATTTCTATTTATATATATTATTTCTATATATATATATATATATATATATATATATATATATATATATATATATATATATATATATATATATATATTTATATGTATATTATTTCCTTTTCCCCTGTAATAAGAAGACAGTTATCAACACTGGGCAAAGTTGCCCATGGGCAGTAACCCATGGCAAACCAATCAAATTGTTGCATTCATTGTTATACCCCCAGCTGGCTGAAGAAAACCACTCACTGCCCATGGGAAAATTTGCCCAATGTTGATAAATGACCCCAGTATTGTGTACTTGATCCAAACTAAAATATAATAAATCCTTAGTTGGGGCAAACCGTACTACTGGGTTTAATTAATGTTTAAATTGTTTTCTAGTAAACTTAATATATGTAGATCCAAATTACAGAAAGTTCCCATATCCCTTAATACCCAACCATATTTTAAAAGGCCTTTCTCATTCCTGCTTTCTTTAGTGATGACCCAGCAGCCAAACCTGTTGAACAATCTGGGCAAGTCCCGAAACAAAATGAGATTCATCGAAAAAGGCTGCTGGCAGGGTTTTGCTCTCTGGGATGGTGCATATGCTCTGAGAATCTTCAAGTTGATTTCTATTTATTTATTTATTTATTCTTAAAATAGTTTTGTTTAATTTCATGGTATCATAAGTTACTTTATTGAGTTTTTTTTTATTTAATTCATATAATTCAAACGTGTTATTTAAATGTTCTAATGTCCTAAACTTTTTGTAACCTGAAATTAATCTGTTGAAATGAATCAGCTGGTTTTTGGTTAAAATCAATAAAAAAATAATTGAATACCATATGCTCTGAGGCCTGCTGGGTCATCAAAAAAAACAGGTTCATTTCGAGCTGAAAATTTCCTGTGCTTAAATTGATATAATACAGGGAAATACAAATAGGGATAGAAACTTATGCCCATGTTATATCAGCCATTGTAGGGGTTTTGAATATTTTGTGTGCTATAGTTATAACAATAATGAATGGTCTGGGTGTATACTGACTAGGAGGATTTTCATTTTAAAGACATCTTACAGGCATTTATCCCCTTTAAACCGAGGTTCAAAGTGTGCCACCAGCAGATGTTTTGCAATACGCTAAAATATACTGGCTAGAACAAAGCTCTCTTTAGTGTGGGAATATTGTCTTTGTCTTTCTGAGACCTGAAATTATATCACCATAGCATTCAAGCTATTGCAACCACACCTTGTGGTAACAGCCTTTAAATCAATTAGGCCTAAATGAATGAAAGGTCGCTCATGTAAAGCCCTTATTCTGTTTACACAGAGAATGAGAAATATTTCAGGGAACTAAAGGTACAAACTAGTTGCAGTTTTAAATCTGAATAAATATCTATTTATTGTCTTTGTATCGCTTACAATATGTGAAAGCTATGGGTATATTTTGACCAGTGGGAACAAGGGCCTTTTAAAACCAGTAAGTGAGTGATGCTTCCTAGCACAATGTGTGAGTGCAGAACAGCCTGCGGGCAAGTGCAAGCAATGCAATTTAAGGTCAGCCAATCCTAAAACCGAAATCTAAAACACGCATCAAGTTGGATGATTAGTCAGCTTGATTTTTCTTTCAGTTTTGGGGCAATCCAACCAGTGGTTCCACTTGAAGTGGTTTGAATACCTTGGAACATTTGGGGCCTTACAGCTAACCAGCATACAGTAATGTGCTAGCCAACAATGTTAACTTCTGATTGGGCAAATTCTACTTACCCTTTGCATTAAAGGGTACCTGTCACCCCAAAAAAATATTCAAAATCCTATTTTATCCCATTAGTCAAGCAAAATAAACTTTAATTACACTGTATAAATTATTTGAATCTTGTTTCCTTCAGTCTGGGGATTCATAATTATAGCAAGCAGGCAGGAGCCATTTTGTGGACAAGCCTTGTATCATCTCAGAATCTTGTTTGTGCACCAGAATGGGGGACCTGATGTCCATCCCCATGCCCTGGCTACTCAATTAAATTTTAAACGGGGGAATGTGGGGATCTAGGAAGTGCTGAATGGAAAGCAGTGTCGGACTGGCCCACTGGGATACCAGGAACACTCCCGGTGGGCCCAGGTGTCAGTGGGCCCTCATGCTGCTAAACATTTGGCCTATTTCATGGTCATTCCTTATTTCTATGAGAGCAAAGAGGCTAAATAGATGGAATAATAGATTATAGTATGTAAAGAAAAGAGACTAGGAGAATAGAGGTTGAGGAAGGAGAAGAAGAAAATAGTACTGAGAGTGGACCCCTGGTCTGAAGTTTTTTGGTGGGTCCCTGGTGTCCCAGTCCGACACTGATGGAAAGTGAAAGTAATTGTCTGCTCCACCTCTATGCCTAAGGCATAGAGGAGGGGCAGACAATATTTGATTGACATATATAATTTAAGGATCGCACACCCAATTTTTTAAAAAAACAAAAGGTTATTACATCAAAAATTTAGACACTTACATATTTGGCCCAATAATGGCCCAACGCGTTTCGACCACGTGAGTGGTTTTCATCAGGGGCAAAAAATCCATAAATTACAGAAAAGAGTAAAATAGGCAGAACGATTGCATGCACAAACAAGGTTTAAATACCTTTCCATTGCTTACATTGCTTCCCTTCAACCAAAAAATGGGGTGTGACGTCATATCCGGCCCTAATACTGCAGTGTATAGAGTAGCAATTACGTTGTATCCTAGTGGAGCGCATATGCGTCTCAAACTAGACGTCACTTCCGCCTGCTGTTCAATACTAACAGCAGAAGTATTCAGTATTCCCCATTTGGAACGCAAAATGTGTTCCATTCGAATATTAGACCCAAAATTGCACACAATAAAGGCAACATGAAACCAAACGGAATAGTCATAATCAAATTTGTTTAAAATATCAATATAGATTGGTCATCGCGAATTAAAGGGGAATTTACCTGAATATTTGATTGACAGCTGAGATTTTTAAATGAGCTTACAACAGCTATGAATGCTTTAATAAAAAATAGAAATTGGATTTCATGTTTAATTTGAAAAGGACTTTTATTGTACAGATTTTTATGTCTGGGTGACAGGTCCACTTTAAAGGGGTAGTTCACCTTTAAGTTAACTTTTAGTATGTAGAATGGCCAATTCTAATCAACATTTTAATTGGTCTTTATTATTTAGTTTTTTATAGTTTTTGGATTATTTGCCTTCTTCCTCTAACTCTTTCCAGCTTTCAAATGGGGGTCATTCACCCCATCTAAAAAACAAATGCTCCGTAAGGCTACAAATGTATTGTTATTGCTGCTTTTAATTACTCATCTTTCTATTACAGGCCTCTCCTATTAATATTTCAGTCTCTTATTCAAATCAATGCATGGTTGCTAGAGTAATTTGGACCCTAGCAACCAGATGGCAACTGCAAACTGGAGAGCTGCTGAATAAAAAGCGAAATAACTCAAAAATCATTAATAACATGAAATGAAAATCAACTGCAAACTGTCTCAGAATATCACTCTCTACATTATACTAAAAGTTAACTCAGAGGTGAACAACCCCTTTAACACTACACTGTACATAAAAGTAGCTGTTGCATGGGATCATTTATCACATGCTTTGTTTCTAAAATAATTATTGGTTGTAGTTACAAAGGGATGCACCAAACCCATAATAATAACATCTGGCTAAATGCCCGATCCTAAAAAGATTTCTACCGACCTGGATCCTGCAAATTGCCAGATGGTTGTCTATATGTGGAGCCAAAACCCAAGAAAAGTAAGGTTAATTAGTCAAAGCCCAAGAATGTAAATGAATGTAAATGTCAGTGGACATGAGTATTTGTGATCACTGGAGTTCGCCCTGAGGCAGCCATTAAGATGACAACTGTCTATTAAAACAATTAAATTCCATTAGCTATTTTTAAGTACTGGCTTTTGGTTTCTCCCATTACATATAAGCAGGCATGGCTGGATCAGCACATATTCATGTTAACAGGGACACTGCCCTAAGCTTACTCCTAGGGCAGTGATTGTTCAATTTAAGCTACACTTCAAGTTCCAACATTTGACCAGAACACCCCCCCGAAGGCCCATCCCTAACCCAAAGTTCAACCAAACCGAACTTCAAGCTGGGATTTCAGGTGTATCTTGGAGACCACATCACCATTTATACTAATTCTTACCCAGCCTCCAGGTTGAGCCTCCCTGCACTGTAGTGATGTGCGGGTCGGGATTTCCCCGACCCTAACCCGCACTCCCTTAGCCCGCATCTAACTTCCAGGTTCCTTTTATAGACCCGCGCCGACTCCGCAGATGATGGCACAAAAGGGACGGGGTGAGCAGGCGAGGCGTCTATAAAAGAAGAACCCGGAAGTCGGAAGCCGGCATTTGGTGGCGGCAGGCGGGGAGAGCAGGAGAAGAGCTCAACCCGGACCCACCTGCCACCTGCGAAGAAGAGTGTGAGGTCACCCCGAACCCGCCCGACATGCGGGTAAACCTGGGCTGGCCCGCACATAACTACTGCACTGCTCCAAGCCCCCCACCCATGGGAGGAGGGGGGGACAGCCCTCAATTTGAATACCATCGCCCGTTGAGCAGGTGGGTACCAAAGTACAAACCTGGAGTTGGTTGCTTCTTCAGAACACAATTGCCACATGTAGGAACTGCCATAGAAACCCTATGAAATACTGTTTTTGTACATGACTTTAGTTAAAGCGATTATTGTCTGATACCCAGGAGTGCACTGCCTCCATTCTACTATCATGATTTTAGTTACCCTTTATGGTTTGGTTGCATCCCTAAGAGGGAAACTATTTTCATTACTGTGTTATGTTTGCGTTTTTGCCCTCAATTTTTATTCCAATATATATCAATATCTAATAGAGCAGTACAGGAAAATATCTCTTATCTGATTTAGTTCTTGGTTTTCATTGAAACTACAGTAAGAATGATATGGCTTAAAAACTCTCTGAAATAAACACATACCACAAGCCAATAAAAAAGGACATGAAACTCCAAAGGTTACAGGCAGATCTCGTCAAAGTTTCAGTTCAGGTACATGATATAATTTTCATGCGGGAATGGAAATTATGATATTCCTGACTGTACTATGTGCAGGGCAGTAGTTCCAAACCACTGGGGAGGCATAGTCTAAAGGCCAGTTAGACTGAGATCTGGAGAGAATGACAGTTTGCATCCACAGTGCTCACTGAAGGCCTGCTTGGGGTGAACAGTTATATTCTGTCCTAGAGTTTTTTGGAACTATGTACAGTAATGTTTTCATATAACTGTAACCTTGTATTGAGGGGACCCTGAATAAAATATTGAATTTATTGAAGGGGGCTTGAAATAAAAGTTTGATGCAGGGGCTTACCAGAGATGTAGGGGCAGATTTATCAAGTGTTGAATTGAAAATTCGAATCGAAATTCAAATTTTTTTATGGTCAAAACTGTCAAATTCGACTATGGAGTTATTTAAATTCAATTCGAGTTTTTCAAAAAATTGGATTTGATTTTCGAGATTTAACATACTCCGGCCCTTGAATTCGACTATTTGCCACCTAAAACCTGAAGAATTGCTGTTTTAAGTCAATGGGATACTGTCACGGCCGGCACCCAATACCAGAACAAATGCCAAGGACCCTGGTCTCGGCTCGGCTTCACCAGTAGTGTGACCACCTTTGGGCTTCGGGAGGAGCCCTCAGCTTAATTGGGTGCCACCTGGACTTAACGAGGGGTACAAGGCGAGGAGTTCTGGCTGGCAAAGGGGCACGACCGGATAGCAAGAGTCTTTGGGCAGAAGGTCAAGGACAAGGCGTCAGGTGGAAACGGAACAGACCGGATCAGGACAGGCAGATAACAGAATCGTCAGGCAGGCAAGGGGTCAAAACCAGATAATCAGACAGACTGGATAAGGCAGAAGGATGGTCAGACAGGCTGGGTTGAGGCAGGCGGATATCAGAATCGTCAAACAGACAAGGGGCTGAGCAGGAATAGTTGTCGTAGGCAGGCAAGGGTCAGGATACAGAATGCAGAGTAGTCAGGAACAGGCTGGGTCAAACACGGATAATCAGTCAGGATAGCAAATTCAGAAACAGGTAGCAAAAGCTCAGGAAACCACAGGATTTGATCCTATAATGGGCACTGGCTACAGGTCTAAATGGGCCTTAAATAGGGAACCAATTGGCGCCAAAACGTGCGCAATTTTGCGCCGTTGCACGCTGGCGCAATCACGCCAGCGTGACTGCGCCTTTAAGAGGGCGCGCGCCCTAGTAACCAAGATGGCGCCGGCAAGGGCAGGATAGGAGCGGCGCAGCGGGCGTCCACGCCAAGGACGCGGCGTGGACCCCGCTGCCCACTAGACCACCAGGGTAAGTTTATTACAGATACATCCAGGGATCAATTTGGATTGGTTTGCAGCCTTCCTGACATTCCGTTTTTTTAAATTTTAAAGTTTTTGGGTCGATTTAATTCAACCGAGTTTGAAAAATTTGATTTTTTTAAAAATTTTTTTTAGATTGGTCGATTTTCGAATTTATGGGAGTTTAACTCACATGAATTCAATATTCGACCTTTGATAAATGTGCCTCTCATTGTATATTTGTATTGAGGCTACTGTTATTGATGTTCCGGTCAAGAAAAAGTCATCCTGCACGGACCCTAACCTGCTCGCTCCCAATCTGCACCCAATTTAAACCACATTGCACTTCACAGACGTCTCTGACATCATCATAGGGGGCGGCGCAAGCGTGCGCCTATAAATAGATGCTGCTGGAAGAAGAAGCCTGCACAGGAATGTCGTGGGCGGGTCCCACAGATTTTAGGTAGGACCGTAGATTACTAATCATAGAGCAACCAGAACAAAATGGACGATTTCCATGCGTTTTCGTAGGATCCGACGAGCTGCCCTAAAGCGCAGGCATCAAGTTGGATGCGACTAAAAATAAGGATGAACGCTGCAGCACCATCCGACATTTGTATTTCTGTCCTTATTTTCCGTTGCATCCGATTGGACGCCTGTGTTTTGGCGCAGTTCGTTGGATCCACCAAAAACACGTGGAAAATCGCCCGCGCAGTTCTACCCTAAGCTCCTGTTGCTGCTAGGCAAAGTTATATGTATCTTCCTTCATGTGGACAAATATTGATTGGATATTTATACTGTGTTATTGTGAAATATCACAGACAGGAGGGTTTAAGGATGACATACAGCTGAACAAATACAAGGGGTAGTGTGCATGTTACAAGGAGTCCATAAATACTGTACCTGCATGAACTACATTTAGTGGCCTGCAGAGCGTGACAAGTTGCATGACACTATAGCTTCAAAACGTGTGGTCTACACCGAAAAAGTTTTACAGCTTAATTCCAAGAATGGCAGACAATGTAGGTTGACTTCACGCGGACTTGAGGCATTTGCCAGACATAGCAACTTCCAATCTGTGCAAACTGTTCCCATTAAATACAAAAAAAAAAACAATACCTACCCATACTACTGTATACCTACACCCACTTTGAAATACGTACTGATCTCTGGCTCCTAGGCACAATCTCATATGGAAACAAGGTGCAATGCTACCTCTAAAAATAAATACTAATTCTATTTATAAACTGTTTAACAGCGTGGTCCCTTAATAGGACGCAGTGAAAGTAACGATCTGCACTGTGACCAGTGACTGCTTCTACAGAAGAGGGTATTCTTACAAGATCAGGCAGTTAGCTCATGTCTGATGGGATGTATGTATAAGGATGCTAATACAGTATAGGACCTGTTATCCAGAAGGGGACCTGGGGTTTTCCGGATAACGGATCTTTCTGTAATTTGGATCTTCATACATAAATTCTACTTGATAATCATTTAAACATTGCTTCCAATAAGGATTAATTATATCTT
The DNA here is from genome assembly GCF_017654675.1 of Xenopus laevis. NCBI lineage: Eukaryota > Metazoa > Chordata > Amphibia > Anura > Pipidae > Xenopus > Xenopus laevis. Next base: position 109,233,885 of record NC_054383.1, on the reverse strand, counting down.
AGTTTGGATCAAGTACAAGTTACTGTTTTATTACTATAGGAAAAAAAGGAAATCATATCTAAAAATTTGGATAAATTGGAGTCTGTGGGAGACAGCTATTCCGTAATTTGGAGCTTCTGGATACCAGAGCCAATACCTGTACTGCCATGTGGGCTGAATGTGTCCTGGGCCTGCTTTATTGTAAGGAAACTAAAGTTACATCAAGCTAAAAGTGGTCCTGTTTCCTGCATGTCTTGTCTATGTTACTTTTACCTCTAGGGATTCAAACAATATTCTGTTCAATAATAACAACCACCTTATGCCCTGACCCTGTGAGGAAGAAAGGGTGCTTTATTGCAGGCAAAAAAAATCATTTAAGATCTAGTTGAGCCTGAATAGCAACTAGGTAGTCTATAGTGAATAGCTGGCAATCTGTACAACATTCTAAGCGTTAGCTGCAAAACAATGAATTTAGATTTCATATTGCCTTAAAGGGGTAGTTGACCTTTACATTAACTTTTAGAATGATGTAGACAATTTGCAATTGCTTTTAATGTAATATTTTTCATGTTTTTTTTATATTTTAGCTTTTAGTTCAGCAGTTTATTGGTATTGTGGCAGCCATCTGGTTGCTAGGGTTCAATTTAGCAACCAGATATTCGTTTGATAACAGCACGAGAGATCAATAAGTGAGGGCCTGAATTGAAATATAACAGTGACCCCAATTTTAAAAGGGTTTTTCATTTTTTTTCAGTTCAGTTGGTTTCAGATTGTTTATCAGGTTTAACAACTGCTTTCTATTTTTTACCATTTTTCCAAAATGAAAGTTTCATGTTCGTGTCTCTGGTGTTTCATTCGGGCAGCTCGTTAATTCGGGTGCAGATTCTGAACTGTTACAATTTGCTCCATTAGTTGATACATTTGTCAGCAGTATATGTGGAATATTAGCAACTATTGTATCAATTCTAACAGCTGCCTTTAATGAAACCCAGGGATTCTGCTCAGCAGGGACAAAGATAAGAAATGTATCAACTAAAGCTGGCCATAGACGCAAAGATCTGATAGTACGAATTGAGGATTCGTAAGATTTTCGGACTGTGTGTGGAGAGTCCCGACATTTTTCGTCCAGGGAGATCGGTCGTTTGGTCGATCGGACAGGTTAAAAGATTTCTGTCGGCTGCGGGTAAGATCTCTGCATGTATCGCCGATCGTACGATTTTCAGTGGGAGACTGTCACTAGCTTTTGTCGGACATAACTTTCGTACGATCTGTTTCTACTTTATTTGATCTGAATGGTTAGTGGCAGGTCGGGAGATGGGAAAGATCTTTGCATCTATGGCCAGTTTAAATGTATCAATTTAGAACAATTTACAGAGTTGGTAGAAAACTTTAAAGGCAGAACAGGATAATAATGGAAAAGCTTTACAAAAATAAAAAGACCAATTGAGCATTGGCTAAGAATAGGCCATTCTAAAACATACTTAAAGCAAACTTTAAAGATGAACTATCCCTTTAAAACCGACATCACATTCAGGTTTTTTTAATTAGGAAACCGTTAGAAAGAATGACATTAAATACCCATCGAATAGAAGGGTCACTAACAGAATAGAGAGAAAGTCAAGTAAAACAAAGACCCAGTAAAACACAGAGATAGTAGCAATTTGTAGGAAGCTTCTCAAAGGATTTGCTCTCCATTCATAAAGTTCAAGGCAAGTTCACTATTAGAATTGTCCTGATATCAACTACAGTACTTTAAATCACCACAAATACCAAGATGACAAAAATCTCACCTTCAAGTTAACTTGTTGTATGTTAAACTATGGTCCATTCTAAGCAACTTTTTAATTGGTCTTCATTATTTATTTGTTATAGTTTTTTTTTTATTTGCCTTCTTCTTCTTCAGACTCTTTCACTGACCCCATCTAAAAACAAATGCTCTGTAAGGCTACAAATGTATATTTTTTGCTACTTTTTATTATTCTTACTATTCAGGCCTCTCCTATTCATATTCCAGTTTCTTATTCAAAGCCATGCATGGTTGCTAGGGCAACTGGGACCCTAGCACCCAGACTGCTGAAATTGCAAACTGGAGAGCTGCTAAATAAAAAGCTAAATAACTCAAAAACTACAAATAATAAAAAATTAAAACCAATTGCAAATTGTCTCAGAATATCACGCTCTACTTCATACTAAAAGTTAACTTAAAGGTGAACACCCCCTTTAAAACAGACTAGTCACATATAAAATGATGTATAATAAAAGTCCTTTTCAAATTGAATATGAAGCCAACATTTTTTTTATTAAGACATCGATATGGGTTATAAAATCATTTAAAAATCAATCATTTATTGCTTGTCCCTCCTCTTTGCCTTAGACTTTAGAGGCGCTCTGGCCATTACTTTCACAATCCATTCTGCAATTCTTAGATGCCGCTGCACTCCGCACATTCGCCCTCCCTCCTCACCATTTAATTTTGTGGCCAGTGCATGGGCATCAGGTCATCCATTATAGAACATAAACAAGATTTTGGGATAAGAGTTTGCCTTAATAGCAAAATGACACCTGCCAGTTTGCCGTGATGGTGAATTCCCAGACTAAAGGGAACACAATATATAGTGTAAATAAAGTTTATTTTGCTTGACTAACATGATACAATTGGATTTGGAACTATGTCTTAAGGTTACAGGTGCCCTTTAAGAGATAATGGGAATTGTGGTTTAACAGATGCATGACAGCAAATTGAGGTTACACAGATTTTTTTTCCTTTAATCTGGGAGCTCAGGCTTCCTACATGGCCCTGGCTTTCGTTTGATCTCTAATTCTAGCCCTGGAAATGAATGTGACTAAAGATAAACTAAAATCAAGAAGACTAAAAATGTGGCCACCCAGAAAGGTTTCCCGCTTATCCCACTTATCTAGCTACTCCGCTCCATGACACATTAGCTGCTCTTTCTGCCTGTAAGAAAATGGGATTAAAGGAATTCTGTCATGATTTTTATGATGTCGTTTTTAATTTCTAAATTACACTGTTTACGGTGCAAATAATTCACTCTACAATATAAAATTTCATTCCTGACCCAGCAAGTATATTTTTTTTGATTGTAATATTGGTGTGTAGCAGCCATCTCAGGTCATTTTGCCTGGTCATGTGCTTTCAGAAAGAGCCAACACTTTAGGATGAAACTGCTTTCTGGCAGGCTGTTGTTACTCCAACTCAATGTAATTGAATGTGTCTCAGTGGGACCTGGATTTTACTATTGAGTGCTGTTCTTAAATCTACCAGACAGCTGTTATCTTGTGTTAGGAAGCTGCTTTCTGGTTACCTTCCTATTGTTCTGTTGTTAGTCTTTTGGGGGAGAAAGGGAGGGGGTGATATCACTCCAACTTGCAGTACAGCAGTAAAGAGCAATTGAAGTTTATTAGAGCACAAGTCACATGACTGGGGGCAGCTGGGAAACTGACAATATGTCTAGCCCCATGTCAGATTTCAAAATAAAATATAAATTTGTTTGCTCTTTTACGAATCAGATTTCAGTGCAGAATTTTGCTGGAGCAGCACCAACTGATGCATTTTGAAAACAAAAAACAGGTTTTCCCATGACAGTATCCCTACACTACCACCGTATTTTTCAGTGTTATGCTCTCACTGTCCCTCAGTGCCTCCATTTACTCTGGAACTTGCTGAACATCAGAAAAAAAGCAACAGAAAAATATAAAGAAGGTGGAGCTGAGCTCTATGGATACTGGGCCCTGAGAGAAAGAGAGAATCGAAGTCACTGAAAATACTACCCAGTCTTTATGAAATGTTTAACAATGAACATGATCATATAAGACAAGGTACATAAAACACAGGGTAATAACTACTGAGACCCCTAAATGGACTGGCCAGTGGTACCAGTAACTTTTAGTAAATAAAAGATGATGAATTTCATTGATAGCTACAGTGAATTTGTTTATAGAAAGTGACCTGTATGCCAGCAATGCCTTCATTGTCCTTAGAATAAAGGACCAAGAGGGATTATGGGAATGCCATAAACTTCTTGTTATAAAAACTATAAAATACTGCCATTTTTAAGCAGCTGTGTGCTGGGATATGCAATACCAAAAGGAAATGGTGGCAGACAGCAAACAACAGATGAGTTTATGGTCAGAAGATTAAAAGTGATCACAGTGTTTCTCAGTACAGAACACATAGTCTTCTGCAGAGAGCAGGCTGTGCCCCTATTGTGCAATATAGGGCTCAGCTAATTGGCCAAGAAACCACCCAACCTGTGCAGCATTGTACAGTGTTTCTATGTCTGCCTATGTTACTGTAACTGTACAGAACCTCAGGAGTAGTCACAGCTTATCAGTCATGGTAGTACTTGAAGCCCTTCAAATTAAGTACAAGGCTTCACAGGCTCTGGTGTAATGTCCTATCTGTGCTACAGGGGCTGCTAGTATTAGGTGAACCAGATGCCAGCATATGAGGCAGTTTAATACACCTAAAACCTGCCGAATTGCTGTTTAAGTTAATGGGAAAGGCAGGCCCGGTTTTGTGGCGAGGCCACAAAGGCCCGAGCCTAGGGTGGCAAAAATTTAGGGGTGGCGTGCCACCCAGCCACGTCCCTAGAGAGCACTGGTAAGTCAAAGCTCCCCATTGCTCTGGTGCTTGAAAGTGGGATTGATCGCGCATGCGTAGCCAGCGCTAGGACCATGCGGAGACAGGGGGTGTGCCTTCAGAAGAGGCTGGCGCTGGGACTAAGCGACCTTGGGGTGCCCTACACGAAATCGAGCCCTGGGGAGAGGTCCCGGGATCAATTTGGAGATGTTTGCAGCCTTCCTAACATTCAAGTTTTTTTTCAGATAAAAAACTCGAATTGAGTTTGATCGAAGTTGGAAAAATTTAATTTTTCAGTATATAAAAAAAATCAATTTTTCAGTTTAAAAAAACATGCATAAATTCAAAATTTGACCCTTGATAAATGTGCTTCTCTGTGTCTCTTAAAGAGAATAAGGACATTTATCACTTGGGTTGGCATTTGAGACAGCCCCTTGAAATGTAGGAAGGCTCCCAATATGGGGCATTACATTAAATCCGAGTTGTCCCATATGTAATCCTAACTGTTGTTAAACTACAACTTCAAGCACCCCTATTCCTTGATCAATATGCTGCAACAACTATTGCACATTTCTGTATACATCTTTCATACTGTATCCACTTTCCCGAAGGTTTGATCAGTCAAACACTTGTAAACTTTACATAACAATGTAAAAGACAAACAAGTCGACAACAATCACACACACACACCACAGTTGCAGAGGCAACTAAAAAAAAATAAAAAAATAAGCATTCACACCGACTATTGCTATTTTTTCATTTTCCATTGCTTTGGAGGGGGCAACCTGGCAAGTTTGGGAACCTATTATTTATTGTATGTGCCAAACATTAAAATAAACCATTGCTCTGTCCCTCTAAATACTAGGACTGTAAATTGACCATCTGTTTTTCATGCTTTCTGTTAGTTTCCCTGCATACGTACACTAGCATTTGCTTTGCACCACAATAGCCCCCCTTGCATTTTTCTAAATATCATCCTGTGCTTCTAAAGTATGAGGCCACGAAATCATGCTGATAATCTCTTTGCACATTCAATATATATACTCTTTAATAATAAGCAAAATGATATTGCCAGAGAAGACTACAAGACAGGGGTGCCCAAAAGATAGATGGGGATCTACCAGTAGACCTTAAGATGGTGATCAGTAGATCTCAAGACACTGTCAACAAACAGCTTCTCTAAATCACCCTCCTGTTTCATTCTTTTCATTCAGATATTTATTAGGTTACATAAGAAATAGTTGTTTGTTAAATATAACAATATAGAGTTTCTCATCAATCAATATTTAAGTAATATTTTTTAATGGGACATCAGCACTAAAAAGTAGACCTGGCATTAGTAAAGTATGGGCACTCCTGCTGCAAGACTTTGCAAAGAGCTGAGTCTCCTGGTGCTTTCGGGGTTAAGCCCTTGGCAAACGAAGGTAACGAATATCTGCCCAGTGTAGAAAACGTGTATATCTTGTAGCATGCAGGAAACAATCATTGTGCCTTACGTGGGAAGGAAACGGTCGATTTGCTTCCAGCAGACACAAATAAAAGGCCCGGCTCCCTTCTGCTTCGTAGCAGGTAGTTAAATCCAAGGTAGCTCTGTCTCCCAGCCGGCTCTGCATTCAGATACTCGACTGTCAGTGCATGGAAGGGAATGGAGTGGGAGGGGGTACAAAGGTCCCTGTGATGTCAGTGAGAAAGGAGGGGCCAGAAATTCACTGCTGTCTCTCCCATGTAGAGTGCTAGTGCCCTACAAGCAAACATTACACCTAGGAGACACAGGGATGGGCCACTCAATCAGATTCCTTTTGCACTGGGCACAAGACTCTCACTGACATTGCAGAGCTCAGCTACTCACAGACTTGCCAGGCCTCTGCAAATGAGAGGGGCATGGGCACCTTTAAACGGGTTGTTCCCCTTTAAATTAACTTCTAGTATGGCGTAGAGAGGGATATTCTGAGACAATTTGCTTATTGTCTTTTTATTTTTTACTATTTGCAGTTTTTGAGTTTTGTAGCTTTTTATTCAGCAGCTCTCCAGTTTGCAATTTCAGCACTACGGTTGCTAGGGTGCAAATTACCTTAGCAACAGTGACATAACTAGATAATACTTGGCCCCACAGTAAATTATTTTTCAGGCCCCCAAATTGTCAAGAGGTTGACCCATTTTACCAATATTTATCGATATTGTACACTAATTAGGGTCTCAGGGACCCCTATAGCTCCTGGGCCCCCCTGCAGCCGCAGGGTCTGCTTCCTCTGTAGTTACGCCCCTGCCTAGCGACCATGCATTGATTTGAATAAGAGACTGGAATATAAATAGGAGAGGGTCTTAATAGAAAGATGAGTGCTAAAAAGAAGCAATAACAATTTATTTGTAGCCTTAGAGAGCATTTGTTGTTTAGATGGGGTCAGTGACCCTCATTTGAAAGCTGGAAAGAGACAGGAAAAGACGGAGAATAATTCAAAGACTATAAAAAATAAAGGCCAGTTGAAAAGTTGCTTAGAATGAGCCATTCTATAATATATTAAAAGTTAACTTAAAGGTGAACCACCTCTTAAAGGGCTTTAGTTGCTTCTCCATTGGAGCTTACACTCTAAGGTCCCTATCACATTCATACAGTAAGGGTGAAACATATTAACTCCTTGCACTTAATGCCCAGGTGGCCAGAATCAAACTCCAGCTCTGCAAAGTAGAAGTGCTACTGAGCCACCGGCACTTACAAAGCACTTGTATGGCACGGCACGGGTTAATTGATCTCCCGTCTCCCTGTGTGTCTGTACTCAGAGGAGCAGAGGGCAACGCTGAACATCATAAAATTTCAGCAATACATATTTTTATTGCAGTGTGTATTGGTCTTTGTTGCTGTGGGTAACATGCAGTTAACCCATGCATTGCCACGCAGTAGAAAACATTAAAAAAAAAAAAGATCCACAATGAATACTTTTTTTTATTGCTTTCAATATGAAATTCTCCAATATCAGTTTGTGGCTCACAAATAACACTATAAGCACTGAATTTTGGATGCAATAAAAAAAATATTGGAAAGTTGCTTAGAATCACATTCTGTTTCATTATGAAAAAAAATGCTGGGGTGGACTCTTTAAGTCATCAGGGGGGCAGAGGGGGGGGGGCAGCTGTACCCATGGTTTTTAAGCTTTAAGGGGGGCCCAGCCGTGCTGCATTTCCCAAATTAGTCAGACACTGAAAGTCGCTTGGCCACCAATGTTTTAAAAAATGTACCAGGGGCGTAACAGAGGAAGCAGACCCTGTGGCTGCAGGGGGGCCCAGGAGGTATAGGGGCCCCATGAGGTCATAATTCATATACAATTTCAATAAGTATTTGTAAAATGGGTCAACCTCTAGGCATTTTGGGGGCCTGAAAAATAATTTGCTGTGCGGCCCAGTAATATCTAGTTATGCCACTGCTGGTTACCAATGTTTTCTTTTTTAACATATAGGGGGCCCCTGGCCATGGCCCCCAATTTCTTTTGAACTTATAGGGGGCCCCTGACCATGGTCCATAATTTTTGTTTTTAACTTCTAGGAGGGCCCTGACCACCAATGGCTTTTTATAACTTTTTGGAGAGTGTTTTTACAGTTTTAGTGTTGATGTCTGTGTGGCCTTTTTATTGTGGAGTGGGGCTTGGGGTGCTTGGGGTGGACAGGGACCAGGGGGCCCAGAATTTTTTTTTGTACGGGGCCCCATGATTTCTGATAGCGACCCTGCTTTAAGAAACATGGTATTTATTATTTTGTCTTTAAAGTCAACTCATATCAAGTCACAGCAAATATTCACAGTGCCAGAAGCAAGTCAGGCACAGCTGGTATTAAGTCTATATTGTATATAATGCCATAGCATGATTAATATGCTTTTACTGGTCCTTAATAGGAGATTTATTGCTGTACAAAACAGTTTACACGAGAGGCCTGGATCATTACAGAACACATTTCCAGATCATTAAAACAATGCTCTGCCATTGTCAGGAATATGCTCCAATCAAGTCACTTGTGGGACCATACGCTTATTTTGGTTGAAATATTTCCCAGATTTTTTAACAGACACAGTTAATAGCATGTGGGCAGTTTGCTACCCTGCCTGTTATCCGCTAGGCAGATGGCTGCATTCAGCCATTGCCTGAGTATTGTTTCTGTACAGAGATACATAGAGAAACAATAAGGCTGTTTATAGAGCAGTTTATTGCACAGAAGGGCATGGAAGGGGCAGGAGGGGAGCTCTGCATAACATTACTATTGATTCGATCATTCTTCATTGTGATTTAGCCATCTCTATGGAAGAGATTTGATTTTACCACATTAAAGGGGTTGTTCACCTTTAACTTGAGCTTTTAATATGAGGTACAGAGTGATATTCTGAGACCATTTGCAATTGGGTTTTCATTTTTTATTATTTGTGGTTTTTGAGTTATTTAGCTTTTAATTCAGCAGCTCTCCAGTTTGCAATTTCAGCAGTCTGGTCGCTAGGGTTCTAATTACGCTAGCAACCATGCATTGATTTGAATAAGAGACTTGAATATGAATAGGAAAGGGTCTGAATAGAAAGAGGAGTTAAAAAGTAGCAATAACAATAAGAGGCACATTTACTTAGCTCGAGTGAATGATTAGAAGGAAAAAAACGTTGAATTTCGACGTTTTTTTTTGGCTACTTCGACTATGACTTCGAATCGAACGATTCAACTAAAAATCGTTTGACTATTCGACCATTCGATAGTCGAAGTACTGTCTCTTTAAAAAAAACTCCGACCACCTACTTCGCCACCTAAAACCTACCGAGCACCAATGTTAGCCTATGGGGAAGGTCCCCATAAGCTTTCTAAGTATTTTTTTATCGAAGGAAAATCGTTCAATCAATGAATTAAAATCCTTCGAATCATTCAATTTGAAGGATTTAATTTTTCGATCGAACGATTTTTCCTTCGAAGTTGAAGGATTTTACTTCGACGGTCGAATATCTAGGGTTAATTAACCCTCGATATTTGACCAATAGTAAATGTGCCCCTAAATGTGTAGCCTTTACAGAGCATTTGTTTTCGATGGGGCAGTGACCCCCATTTAAATACTTGATGAAAGAGTCAGGAGAAATCATTTAAGAAGGCAAATAATTCAAAAACTATACAAAAAAATGAAAAATAATGGGCAATTGAAAAGTTGCTTAGAATTAGCCATTATATAACATACTAAAACGAAACTTAAAGGTGAACAACCCCTTTAAAGCAAGCAGCATGGTACCTCCTGCACATACTGAATACAAATATTCTTCAAAATCCCACAGAAATTCAAAGTGATAGTAAACTCTGTACAAAATTCAGATATATGTAACAGGCGGATTTTTGCGTTAGTGAAAATTAAATATATATGCTCTCCTGATTATTATAGATCTTACTCTTGTGCTGAGTTTTCAAGGTACAAAATCAGGAACAATGCTGGTGCCTAATGAAAGCAACTTTCCAATATACATTCATTACCCATTTTTGGTTGGTTTTAAAAGCTATTTGTTGTCTGTATGTCCCTTTCTATTGTCTGCCCCGGGGGTTAACAATATAGCAGAAGACAGCAGCTGAACATACCTGTGAAGAAGCCTTCACGGCTGACTTCTGCTACATTGTTTCATGAGACAGAACCAGCAGTGCAGAACAATTCCAAAGTGTTTGGGCTATCAGATATAGTTGCATTTATAATGCATTGCATTTATAATACGGTGCATTTAGATGATTATTAGTACTGGCCACAAAAAATAAAGGAAGTTCCTGTCAGCTATGCAATGTTATAATTCAAAATAACTAAGACAGGAGCAGAAAATATATAGAATTCCAGAATGAGGCAAGATCTAAAGGTTGCCATTTACAGTTCCTGTAATAAACTGCCTAACAGACAGATCAAGGACAGTCAAGCACTGAAACCTGATTATTTTCACGAAACAGTTTCATGTGACATTACAAACACACATCTCCAATAGGCTAGAAATGTCACAGCATACAGCAATATTTCTCAAACTGTAGTCTGAATAATATTAGGAGCCCAGCCTGAAGGTTTGATTTAACCTGGGTGCCGTTGGGGACACGAAAGGCCAAATCTAATCGATGGCCCTTAGGATAGGCTGTTAGAAATGGCTCATACACCGGCCAATAAGTTGCCGCTTGTCTATAGGACCTTAACCAAGTGGACCACAAAATAGTACTTGAACCCAAAATGTCTGAAAAACACTGATATATAAGTATGTTTAATAGGATTCTGTCATGGTTTTTATGATGTCGTTTTTATTTCTAAATTACACTGTTTACACTGCAAATAATTTGCTCTAGAATATAAAATGTCATTCCTAAACCAGCAAGTGTATTTTTTTAAGTTGTAATATTGGTGTGCAGGCAGACATCTCAGGTCATTTTACCTGGTCATGTGTTTTCAGAACGAGCCAACACTTTAGGATGGAATTGCTCTCTGGCAGGCTGTTGTTTCTCCTACTCAATGTAACTGAATGTGTTGCAGTGGGACCTGGATTTTACTTTTGAGTGCTGTCCTTAGATCTACCAGGGAGCTGTTTTCTTGTGTTAGGGAGCTGTTACCTGGTTACCTTCCCATTGTTCTGTTGTTAGGCTGCTGGGGTAGGGGGGGGTGATATCACTCTAACTTGCAGTACAGCAGTAAAGAGTGACTGAAGTTTATCAGAGCAGAAGTCACATGGTTTGGGAAACTGGGAAACTGACAACATATCTTGCCCCAAGTCAGATTTCAAAATTAAATATAAAAAAATCTGGTTGCTCTTTTGAGAAACAGATTTCAGTGCTGGAACAGCACTATTGACTGATGCGTTTTGAAAAAAGTTTTTTTCCCATGACATTATCCCTTTATTTATTCTACACTATCCTTGCAACAGTAACTTAACCGAATGAAACAACAAAACACATTCAGTTCATTAGGGTTGTGCTGAAAATAATGAAAGAGTTTATTTGCACAGGGCTTTGGCTAAGTTGATTTGGCATGATTTTTGTCCACCATATTGGACCCAGATGCAACTCACTCTATGCTATCCAATATGCCTACTCACAACAGTCTTACTGGTCTGTTGTGGATGTTTTCTCTAGAAAGAGGGAACACAATTTCACAGTACAGACCCCGAGGAAAACAAGATTTTGTGCAGTCTCTGACACAGGACAAGCAATTTGTTCCTTCATCTTACAGAGTCGGTGATCCCCCCCTTCCAGAGCTGCTTCAAAAAGACATAAGAAGATGTAAAATTAAACTTTACACTTTAATATTAGAAAAATAGTCATAATTAGAAAAAAATTTAAAAAAAAAAAGTATTTATTGTCAGTGAAGTATCTGAAACAACCAGATGAACAAACTCTTTGAGCTAGAAGGAAATGCAGATAACACAATATTTTATCTCTTGATTAAGAGGTAGAAGATAAGACTAGAGAAGGTACGTACAATAGTCACTATCCATTGCCAGAATAAACATATGTTATATCCGGTAAGTTAATTGTTCCAAATGTCAATATTATAGGCCACATAATTATGCCTACTTCCTTTCTCTCACAAGCAAACAGCTCGATCACGCTTTATGGCTAACATTAAGAGGAACATTTATCAACGTTTAAATTTCGAATTCATTCATGTGTTTGAAATTCGACAAAACAAATGTATTAAAAAATCTAATTTTATAAACTCAGATGAATGGAATCGACCTGAAAACTCTGATCTAATTTTTCGGATTTTTCCAAAAAAATAAAAAATTGAATGTCAGGAAGACTGCAGACAACTCAAAATTGACCTGGACCTCTCCCATTGACTTAAACAGCAATTCGGCAGGTTTTTTTCAAATTCTTAAAGGACTAGAGTATAACAAATCTCGAAAATTGAATTGGGAATTTTTTGAAAAACTCAAATCGAATTTTAATAACTTCTTAGTCGAATTTGACGGTTTTGACCATAATAAATTTGAAAATTCGAATTTTCAATTCGACCCTTGATAAACCTGCCCCTAAATGTATCACTTTATTGCACCTGTTAGACTGCAGTGTTTGAAAGGAGAAGGACAGGTTTAAACTAAGTAAGCTTTATCAGAAAGGCCTATTTAAATACACCAGTAAACCCTTAAAGTAGTGCTGTTCCTCTGTCAAAAGAAAACACTGCATTTCTGTCCTTCTATTGTGTACACATGGACTTCAGTATTAGATTTCCTGTTTTCAGCTTAAACCTCCAGGGCAGGGCATGAGCATGCTCAGTTTGCTCCTCTCTCCCTCCCATCTCTCCTTCCTGCTGTAATCTGAGCCCAGACCTATAAATGAGCAGGGAGAGACTCGGGCAGGAAGTGATGTCACAGCAAGCTAATATGGCAGCTGCTATCATAAACAAACAGAAAGTCTCTAGAGCTGTTTAATCTGGTATGGTAAAGCATTCTACAGAATAAATACAGTGTTATAGCTTGCACTATTGTGGCTAATCTATTGGCAATAAACTGTCTCTGTAGCTTTCCTTCTTCTTGAAAACCCTATCGGAGCCCACTGTTTATATTATAGTCATGACACATGTGGCTTTTTATCACCTGCCATTGTAAGTGCTAAGAATCACTGCAGGTAAAACACTTTAATTATATATACAAAAACACAAAAACAAGTACAAGGGCACTTTTGCACAATTACGCATGTTTTTTTTTACAAAAGTTGCCAAAGACTGTTTTGTACAGCCCCAGTATGCATCAAGTATATATGACATGAGTAAATAATTAGCTTTTTTCAGATCTGGTACCTTATTATAAAAAATATATATAATTTAATTGAACCAAGAAATCTTACAGAAAGACAGGTTTGTGCTTTTGAGAGCCTATGATGCTGCTGTTCTTATATGATAAATAGAGTACTCCACAGAAACTCGTACCCAAGTAATAATCTATAGGTGGGGAGAAAATAAGTGATGCTATATAAATGCCAGCCACCCAAAGGCAGACACTAATGAATGAAGGAGGATAGCCTGTCCCATGCCACTCCTGTATCCACACCCCAGAGACAATAGATCGAATGTGCTGCGGGTGGGAGGAGGTAAGGAAAACTGTCTTTTTACCCCCACTTCCAAAAAAGGGCAGAAAAAGCACAGCACATGCAGCGTTCACCACCCTTTGGCTGGGTGCCACGAGCAGGAGGTGTGGTCAGAGGCAGGTAGGGTGTGTGCTGCGTGTAACGTAATGGAGCTGAAATAGTTGTACAATGAGAGAGACAATCTGCTGGGGTGGGGCCGCTTGGTAGCAAGTGTCTGCCTGGAGCAGTCACACCTTGAATGCTGTAATTCAATGGTTGCCAACTGTCAACTTAAGCACACAAGGCAAAGCCTGAAAGGGTTAATACAGTAACATTACCTAATACAGTAACATTACCTAATGCAGTGACACAACTTGACTGCTACATATGATCTGGACATATACACACACACACACACACACACACACACACAACACAATGGCTCATGCAAGGAACATCCACTAACGCAATGAACATCCACTAACACAAGCATTTATCACCACTTATATAATCATTATTAATTATCTCTGGGGCTGCGTGATTTCCACAATTCAAGCAGGTTTGAATGTAGGCATAGTATATATAGTGAATAAAGTACCCCCTCTTGTAAAATATAAGGATATTATAAGTTACCGAAGGCCGAGTGTTTTTATAAAGGTCATGGAACTCCAAGGTAACTTCTAATATCCTCATATTTTGCAACTGGGGGTACTTTATTTATTATGATACACAAGTTTCAGTGAGTCATGTGACAAATGACATCAGAACTCACCGTTTGTAACTGATGACATCAGAACTCACCATTTATAAGGATATTATTTACAAGATATTCATGGCTTTTGTGTATTATATATAAATACTGACACATATAGTGCATAACACAGTGGCCATATGAAAAGGAACAAGCTATGTGACAATATCTGTGCAGAGAAAGATATGGGCTGGCTCTTAATTTGATTAGCCAATGGTTTTATCATGGATGTTTTGCATGGCTGTGGCTGTAGCACCCTGGGTTCAATCATTGGGGAGAGCCTAGCCAAACAACAATCACTTTTAGACCATGTAAAGGAACAATCTTGGCTGCTAAGACCTTGCCAAGACTGCCAGCAACATAAATCAGAGAAATGCTGACTCAGGGCCTGACTCTTGGCAATTCTTCATGCAACGGCACTTGAGGACTTTGATTATTGTTACTATGAATTAGGGCAGTGATAGACGGTGCTACTTGTCGCTCAATGTTTTGTTGCAGCTATGAAATGCTAGAAAATACCCTGCTACAGACAATACCGAGAATTGTCTCTGCTAAAACACTCTGATTGCGTAATTGCTGAAACAAAGGGGGTTGATTTCAGTCAAAAAATGAAACTGACGCAACAGAGCATGAAGGAAGAGGGCAGTTGGAGGTACAGGGTCTAAGGTAGAACCCAAATACAGCTGATTTGGAGAAAATCTTGCAAGCTGTTAATAAAACAACCCGATTGAACACAATCATCAGCTAGATTTAAAAAAGCTGAAACGGAAACAATTTCCATAGCTATGCCAGTGCCCTCCTGCGATGTCTGTAAACAGAAAAGTCCTTGGAAAGCTACTGCTACAATTTAATGCTCAATATACATCAACAAGGAATCTATATTATATATATATATATATGTGTATATATATATATATATATATATAGATATATATATCTATATATATATATATATATATATATATATATATATATATATATATATATATATATATATATATATATATATAGGATGCACCGAATCCAGGATTCGGTTCTGGATTTGGCCTTTTTAAGCAGGATTCAGATTCGGCCGAATCCTTCTACCTGGCTGAACCGAATCCTAATTTGCATATGCAAATTAGGTGCGGGGAGGGAAATCGTAAAAACGGGTTCCCCCTTCTCCCTTGCATATGCAAATCAGGATTTGGTTCGGTATTTGGCCAAATCTTTTGTGAAGGATTCAGGGGTTCGGCCGAATCCAAAATAGTGGATTCAGTGCATCCCTAGTATATATACATGTCATAACTCCTTGAGCTGCTTCAGAGGATCATTTATAAAGAATTAAAGGAATACAGTGACCTTTTTTCAATAATATAGCAGTGTCCTCCTACCCAGGACATTATATGATTCTTTATGAAGTGCTTATTTCTGGTAGTATAGGTATGGGACCTATTATCCAGAATGTTCGGGACCTGGGGTTTTCCGGATAACTGATTCCGGATTCTGTAATCTGGATCTTCATACCTTAAATCTACTAGAAGATCATTTAAACATTAAATAACCCCAATAAGAATTTTTTTCTCGAATAAGGATTAATTATACCTTAGATTGGATCAAGTAAAAGGCACTGATCTATTATTACAGAGAAAAAGGGAATCGTTCTTAAAAATTTGGATTATTTGAGTCTTTGGGAGACGGCCTTCCCGTAATTCAGAGCTCTCTGGAAAACGGGTTTCCAGATAATGGATCCCATACCTGTACAGCTGATTGGAAATAAAGGCTGCTGCATTAATGAAAGTCTAGCTGCAAGTAGTCAATAGTACAACTTCCACCGCTGCTAAAAACTGCACTGGTTGAATGTCTGAGTGCTTTACAGCTACAAAAACCAGAGAATGTTTTTGTTATAGTTAAAAAGTGGTCCCTTCCAAGTATCACGGATCTTCGGTCCACTGATGTTCTCATCAAATGTAGGGAAATTCTCTTAAAACGGAGAGATTTGCAGACAGGTTGGAACAATACATATTATTAAGTAACAAGTAAAAAGCTTGAGACAGAAGCATCCATCCATTCTTTGAAAGAAATGTAGATGTATTGTGTCAGGTTTAATTTCCGCTCAGCCATCAGGCAGGTATCGCTGAGCTGCCCATGCAATGAACTCAACTGAGTAAATCAAGGGACACACCTTTCTCTTAGTTATTATAAAGATCCACTCATTGTCTCTTTTACAAGCAACGACTAATTGTAAATTCAGCTCCATAGGTATCAAATATCATTTCCGAAGTGACTCATAAAGGATAAGAGGTTTGAATTTGCATTAAATATACTACTGAACATATTTTATTTCCCTTGGGACCCTAATCCTCTGAATAAGCCACTAATTGCTAAAATACCAAAATGCAAAACACAAATATCCTCAGTAGTGAAGAGCGAAAATTGACGCCCATAGACTTTTTTTTGCTGAAAATTCGCTTCGCCCATCACTAAGAAAACACTTATTGTGGAGGCTCAGTGAGGCTCATGGGGGCAGATTTATTAATGATCAAGCTTTTCCCCTTCGTGATTTTGATAATGAAATTCATCTTCCCCCGATGCCTCCCTATGCCTCCTGTCATTGATATGGATGGAAGCCATTGATCACTGCGTGCGACAGGCAGTTCTTGGCCTAAAAATGCCAGTCTTTTGCAGCAACAGACAGTTTTCTTTCAATGCAATGGCAAGATGTTTGAGCTGTATTCTCCACCTGCTGAAATTCACTGGATGAGAAGCTCTTGCGTGTTAAAATATCCTTACAAGCTGATTGCACATGTGCCTTTTTAGGCTGAGAATAACTCAATACTGGCCCCTGTCAGGAAACCATGGGAGACAACTGAGCAGTTCTGACCATCTTTAAGGCTACTGTAATGTGGAAGGCATTCCTCTGAGCTATAAAATAAGTTATTAAAAGCTGACGATGAGCATCTTTAAGCCATCATTTACATAGCGTGCAATAGGGAGGTAACCTTTGTTCTATTTACTATTGCAAAGTTCAGCTTTAAATGGTTGCTTTATAAGAGAGGCCATAAAACAATATATCTAACTTGGCTTAAAAAATATCAGATGTAAATGTGAGGATAAGTGGCCTCCATGGGGATGTTTCCGGTGCACCGTTTTGTCATTTTGGTGTATACTTTCTATTTGCCTCAAGTCTTCTGAATGTTTCCATTATATACACCATTTTTAAAGTATGGTTTAACTACCGTATCTGTTCCGTTAATTATACAGTTAAGTCAGAGGACAGAGACTATTATGCATTTAGGGTATATCTGTTAGTCTGCCATATTGCTTACATCAATGCCAGTCTCCATAGAAAAAATGATTAAACAATATAAGTTGCTTAAAAAGTAACTGCTAATTCACAAATTCTAGCATCCACAAATAACGTCATTACCAATAGTAAGCGGCTTCCAGGTTAAGTCACTTTTTCAGTCGCTTTTGCTTCAGTTTAAGGTCCCAAAACATTGGTAATTTGACCTATTCTACGATATATTGAAATTGCTCATTAAGTAGGGCCTTACTGGACCCCTACACTCCTGGCCCCCCTGCAACCGCAGGGTCTGCTTCCCAAGGCCGGATTTACATAGTGGGCGCCCCTAGGCCCACTGCAGTTCTTCGCCCCTTTCTGCTCCCCTTTATTTGTGCAAATTTTCATCATCTTTATCGGAGCAATGGGGATTGGCGCATGGGAATTTAAAAAATGATGGTATCTCCAGCACATCCCCAGTGTTTTTGAACCAATGTGGGTGTGGTTGGGCAGCATGGTGCCCCCCTAAAATCCTGCCACCCTAGGCCCGGGCCTAGGTGGCCTTTCCACAAATCCGGGCCTGCTGCTTCCATTGTAGTAATGTCCCTGAGCTTTTTGAATATCCCTCCTAATGAATGTAATCTGCACACAAGAATGTCAACGTTTGAATCCAAATACTTGTCTCCACTCAGCCGTTGTAATGTGCATAAAGGATACAAAAACAAATAATAACCTTAAGCCATTGGCACAGCATGTATAGTGGGCATAGCCAACAATGCCCAATTAAAGAAAGTCGTTCATTTGACACGCCTAGATGAACAGCAAGCATGCAATACAGCCAAAGTCCATTGCGGATGTTGCTTAGTTGTACTTTGCCATCATATCACAAGTGTATTTTTCTTCTGTTTTGAATATGTTCTCCTATAAAATTGCTTTGGCTGTTGGGGAAGCAGATTAGATATTCCTGGTATACAGGATATCAGCATGACAGCCAGTGGCGTAACTAAATGTTACTGGGCCCCACAGCAAATTAATTTCAGGGCCCCCAACATATCTAGAAGTTGTCCTTTTTTACCAATATATGTTGAAATTGCTTATTAATTAGGGACTCATGGGGCCCCCTATACCTCCTGGGCCCTCCTGCAGCTGCAGGGTCTGCTTCCTCTGTAGTTAAGCCCCTGATGACAGCATTTTATATAGGGATGCACCGGATCCACTATTTTGGATTCGGCTGAACCCCAGAATCCTTCGCAAAACATTCAGCCGAATACTGAATCGAATCTGAATCCTAATTTGCATATGCAAATTAGCGGTGGGAAGGGGAAAACATTTTTTCCTTCCTTGTTTTGTGACAAAAAGTCACACGATTTCCCTCCCCCCTAATTTGCAAATTAGGATTCAGATTCGGTTCGGCCGGGGCGAAGGATTCCGCCAGATCCAAAACCTGCTGAAAAAGGCCAAATCCTGGATTCAGTGCATCCCTAATTTTATATTTTAAAACTGTTATGTGCATCATAATATAAATAATGTCATTTATAAGGGAGAAAGCTTTACAGTTATGGGACCTGTTATCCAGAATGTTCAGGACCTGGATTTTTTTTGGATAATGAATTTCTGTAATTTGGATCTTCATACTGTAAGTCTACTAGAACATTATGTAAACATTAAATAAACCCAATTGGCTGTTTTTGCTTCCAATAAGGGTTAATTCTATCTTAGTTTGGATCAAGAACATGCTACTGTTTTATTATTACAGAGAAAAAGGAAATCATTTTTTAAAATTTGAATTATTTGGATAAAATGGAGTCTATGGGAGACGGGCTTTCCGTAATTTGTAACTTTTTGGATAAGGGGATTTCGGATAACTGATTACATACCTGTACTAAAAGAAATGTACATGATGCCATTTTTATTAATAGCCCCACCCCTCTTGTTTCTTGTGTTATGGCGTCTCAGCTCATCCTCGCACCTTGTCTCACTCTACAGGAAGGGTAGAAACAAACAGAAGAAAACACAATGGCAATGTTTAGTGGCTATTAGGGATGCACTGAATCCAGGATTCAGTTCTGGATTCAGCCTTTTCCAGCAGGATTCGGATTCGACCGAATCCTCGTGCCTGGCCAAACCAAATCTTAATTTGCATATGTAAATTAGAGGTGGGAAGGGAAATCATGGAACTTTTTGTCACAAAACAAGAAAGTAAAAAAATGTTTCCCCCTTTTTCCCTTCCCATCCCTAATTTACATATGCAAATTAGGATTTGGTATTCGGCCAAATCTTTCATGAAGGATTCGCCCAAATCCCAAATACTGGATTCGGTGCATCCCTAGTAGGTAGAGTAGGTAATATCTCTCACAATGACAATACTGTTACAATAAATTTTGTGCAGTTGCATACAGTAATACATTTAGGGTGGGGTGTAAGGATGGAGAACTATCCTGGCCCCTCACACTGTTTCTAGAAATCCCATTGCTCCCACAGAATTATTTCTTTCCTGGGAAGGGCAGCAGCTGTTGCATAGTGTGTATAGTAAAGCAAGATGGTTCCAGAATCACTTTATATCAGGGCTATCTGATCTCCAGTTAGTGTAGAACTGCATCCACTAGCCTAAAGAATAATATAATAAATATATAATGTAATAATAACAGCTACATCTTGGTACATTACTTATTGGTTTTCAGCACCTTCTCTATCTGTCAGCATTTCCTTGTCTGGGATTGCTAAGAGCCATGATAATTGTGCTGAGAGGCTGTAATGACTCGGTTAATGTGAACATCTAGCTTTTCAGGCTCTCGTTGGGTCAGTATTAATACCACAAGGGGCCTAAGCCATCGTATCGTTGCTGATATCAGTTATCCAGTAATGTTAAAAGGGGAAGCATCAAGAGTTTTCTGTCCTTTATAAATCTTGCCTAGGAAAAGGTCTGAATAATAATAATATAATGTAGGGATGCATCGAATCCACTATTTTAGTCTTGCCTGAGAATTTCCATGACCACAAAATAGGGGGCATGGTGCACTTTAGGTAGCTTCAAGGCATCTGTTATCCAGAAAGAAAGGCTGTCTCCCATAGACTCCATTAAAATCAATTAATCCAAATTTTTTTTTTAAAAAAAAAAAATCATATCCTTTTTAGTAAAAGGCTAGTAACATTTGTTCTGGCCAACAGAACAGATCTGCAGGAAGAGCAGTTGCTATTTACTTAGTCATGTGTCGATGCACCAGTCGGGACTGAACAACTTTTAAAATGGACCCTTGATTAGAGATTTGTGCCCAGATGGTGTGGCATTGTGGTCGTAA
Source organism: Xenopus laevis (assembly GCF_017654675.1). Lineage (NCBI taxonomy): Eukaryota > Metazoa > Chordata > Amphibia > Anura > Pipidae > Xenopus > Xenopus laevis. The sequence continues at coordinate 109,212,968 of NC_054383.1, read as the reverse complement.
CTTGACCAAATCTGTGCATGCATGGCCATCTTTATTGTCATCCATGGCTGTCTAAGTGGAGGCAGGTGTGGCCCTCCCAAGTTGTTTTGTATGTAAACCCTTAGAGGCACATTTATCAAGGGTCAAATTTTGAATTCATGTGAGTTTTTTTAAAACTCCCATAAACTCCTATAAATCTGAAATTCCACCAATCGAAATTTATTAATAAAAACTCGGATGAATTGAGACGACCTAGAAACTCGAATCAAATTCGATTCGAATTAGAAAAACTCGATTTGAATTTAAAAAACTTGATTCGAGTTTTTTTCCCCCGAAAAAAAAACACGAATGTCAGGAAGGCTGCAAACATCATCAAATTGATCCCTGGACCTCTGCCATTGAGTTATACAGTAATTCAGCAGGTTTAAGGTGGCAAATAGTTGAACTTCGGTTCTTAAAGGACCAGAGTATGATAAATCTCAAAATTCAAATTATGACTCAAATCGAGTTTGGCTATTTCCCAATTGAATTTGAGAGTTTTGAGAAAAAAATAATAATTTTGATTTCAAATTCTCACTTCGACCCTTTTTAAATCTGCCCCTTAGTCAGTGTCGGACTGGCCCTCCTGGTTACCAGGAAAACTCCCGGTGGGCCCAGGTGTCAGTGGGCCCTAGGGTTGCCACCTGGCCGGTATTTTACTGGCTTGGCCGGTAAAAATGATGGTTGATCCCAATGTTATTAATAGGGAAAAAAAATAAATATATAGGAAGTCCGGTATTTTTTTCCAGAAAAGGTGGCAACCCTAGTGGGCCCTCATGTTGCTAAACATTTGGCCTATTTCATGGCCATTCCCTATTTCTATAAGAACAAAGAGGCTAAATAGATGGAATAATAGATTATAGTATGTAAAGAAAAGAGACTAGGAGAATAGAGGTTGAGTGAGTAGAGGAATAATAATGGTACTGAGAGTGGGCCCCTAGGTCTAAGGTTTTTTGATGGGCCCCTGGTGTCCCAGTCCGACACTGCCCTTAGTCCTGGTTGCACTTACCATAAAACATATAGTATCCAAATGAGACAGAGAAGCATAGAGAGAGTTAAACATAAACCCATAATGCCTAAAGTAAAAACATTACTCTATGCTAGTAAGTAAACTGGAGAGCGGATAACCCCTTTGATGCAGACAGAAATAGAGTTAATTACTCCCAATGTTTTAATAACCAGTTTGGTAGTATGTGTTGGTGTAGTCATAGCTAACATTCAATGTCAGCTTCCAGCTAATCTGCTGATAGGGGCATCTTCACATTTCTTCCAAAGCACAATCCTGACTAAAGTTAGACCAAATGACCTCCATGGGACGAGCTGCCTTCAAACACTGGAAACTGTTCCCAGTTGGAGCAGCCTTTATTTACCTTCCAGTTATAAAGCCACACAGACACAATAACACACAAGTGATTGTGTTGCTGCTATTCACTAAGTCAGTGGTCCCCAACCAGTAGCTCGCGAGCAACATGTTGCTCTCCAACCCCTTGGATGTTGCTCTCAGGGTCCTTAAAGCAGGTGCTTATTTTTGAATTCCAAGCTTGAAAGCAAGTTTTGGTTGCATAAAAACTAAGTATAGTGCCAAGTAGAGACTCCTGTAGGCTACCAGTTCACATAGGGGCTACCAAATAGCCAATCACAGCCCTTATTTTGCACCCCAAGGGACTTTTTTATGCTTGTGTTGCTCCCCAACTCTTTTTACATTTGAATGTGGCTCACGGGTAAAAAAGGTTGGGGACCCCTGCACTAAGTAATCATTAAGAGCAGGCTGGTTAATGACATGCCTTTCAGCACATCTCTTGTTTCGCCTCCCACCTGTCAGTTTGCTAAACACACTCCAGGGTAAATTCCAACTCAACCTGAGCTCTTCACGTGGAAATATCAGCAAGGTCAGGCGTAAAAGGTTGCTCTAACATACAGATTCCTCCCATAATTCACATTATTATCATTGGACTGTATTATATAGCCCCAGAGTTGGTATACTAGAGAATACAAAACATGGCACAGCTGATGTAAACAATGCTAACAAGGCTAGGGTCACACGGACTATATATATATATCACCCGCATGATGAGATTTAAGATGGGAGTGGCTAACTGCATGGTGTGACAAAGTAGCCAAAGAGCCCACGGGCCAGCTGAATAATCACACATAATCAACAGTAAAGCCCTTCATGTGACCCTTCCTGTTTTATTTCCAACCAAAGTCAATGAAAGGAAGAGATCTGGAAAAACTATAAGAGATATAAAGACACAAAAAAGTTGGTATGTTTTTTTGGTATGTTTTTTTTTTAAAAAAAAAAGCTGATTCTAAGCAACTTTTCAATTGGCCTGCATTTTCAGTTTTGGAATTATTTGACTCTTTCCAGCTTTCAAATGGGACTCACTGACCCCATCTAAAAAACAAATGCTTTGGAAGGCTCCAAATTTATTGTTAGCGCTACTTTTTATTACACATCTTTCTATTCAGGCCTGCTCCTATTCATATTCCTGTCTCTTATTCAAATGGTACGGTAATTTTGACCCTACCAACCAGATTGCTGAAATTGCAAACTGCAGAGCTGCTCAATAGTGATGTGCAGGTCACTCAACCTGCACTCAACCCTAACCCGTCCCCTCCCCCTGAACCTGGTCTGGCCCGCTCAGTCCCCTCTATTTATAGACCCGCGACTGCCCGCTGTGATGTCATAATTTCAGTGACATCATATCCTGTATGCCGAAAAGTCATAAAAGTTCTAAAGAACCTCGCCCACCTCAGCTTCCAAGCCCCACCCCAGATCCTGCCCACCCCACACCACAGTTTAAAGACCACACAGAAATCAGAGCTAAAATGGTAAACCCCCCCACACACACAAATTATAAAAATCCATTGATGGTGAGGACCCCCTTATAAGTAAAAAAAAACAGTGGCACCAGGGCCCCCCATAAAAGATTAATAAAATAAGCATTGGTGGTCAGGGCTCCCCTACAATTTAAAAAAAATAATTGGTGGCCAGGGCCCTCCTATAAGTAAAAAAAGACATTGGTGCCAGGGCCCCCCCATAAAACTCCCAATAGACCTGGAGGAAGATTCCTTATGCTATCACCCTAAAGGAAGCCCAATAATATTCTTTTTTTCCCTTTCACCCCTACCACTATCCATCTCAACAATATATTGATGCTGAATTAAAATGTAAAAAAAAAATCTGAAAAAATTCCTAAAACATGTTTCGTGTAATATATATATATATATATATATATATATATATATATATATATATATATATATATATATATATATATATATATATAATATATATATAACAAGCATGTGTAGCAGTTGTGTTTGCTTTTTCTTAGCACTATAGTGTGGCTCAGGCATGAAACTTCCAGTAGGGTTCTGATTATAAGCAGAGAAGTGTTCCAGCTATAGCATTGTTAGATAGTTTTTTCTTATGGAAACTGGAAAATGGATAGGGTGTGGAGATAATGTAGGCAGAAGATGCAGCTTGGGACCTTCACCTATTTATGTACATGGTAGAGTAAAAGCAAAAGGAGACTGTCAGATTGGATTAACTATAAATGGGGAGAAGAGACTTGGTAAAGGCAAATGACTCCCCTCCAGAATCATGGACCTTTATGTGCAAAAAAAAAACAAAAACAGTGCCATAATTTTAGACCTGGAAAATTGGATCCTCAATAAAGGAAAAGCTTTAGATAAGGTGTGCCAATATCCAAGTTAAGCCATTTTGGTTTACTATAAATTTCACATAAAACAATAAAAACCATTGGTTGTAGTTATGTTCTACACCAGTGATCCCCAACATGTGGCTCGTGAGCACCATGTTGCTCACCAACCTCTTGGTAGCCTCAAAGCAGGTACTTATATTTGAATTCCAGTGTTGGAGGCAAGTTTTGGTTGCATAAAAACCAGGTGTACTGCCAAACAGAGCCTCCTGTGTAACTTCCACTCCACAAAGGAGATACCAATAGCTAATCGCAGCCCTTATTTGGCACTCCCTAGAACTATTTTCATGCTAGTGTTGCTCCCCAACTCTTTTTTCATTTGAATGTGGCTCATGGGTGAAAAAAGGTTGGGGATCCCTGTTCTACACCTTCCATGAACTGCTGCCTTTTGTACACACATCCCAGAATAAAAGCAAGAGTAAGCACAGGCCTCTCAGTGGGGGATTACACTTCCTTAGGTTACATACACTCAATCACTTAGAAAGGATAATACCGTGTCAAGGTCAGTGTGGGACTGGGAGTCCTGGGCCTAGCGGGATTGCGATCTCAAGACCCCCCCAGCCGAATCCCCTTAATTGGCCAACTGGCCCGGCCTCAACTCTCCTCAGCCAACCTCCCTGTACATACCTTTTATTTAAAAGGTCTATAAAAGGAACCCGGGAAGTCGGGCTAGCTCGACCTGCACATCACTACGGGGTACATCTGAAGGGGGCACTATGAGTGCAACATAACTGATCAGTATTGACTCCCTGCTACTGTAGCTGGACCTGGCAGGAGTGCCAAGTGTAGGAAAATGTGTTGAGCATGGGTGATGGGTGCCAAGCGGAGTTAAGTCCTGGCTGGACGGAGATGAGAGCACCCTTGACAATGGTGCAAATACCCTTTGGCCCAGCTCTGTTTGCACAGGCTAAACCCTGCTAAACACCAGCAATTACAGTTGCGGACATGTTAATGTATCCAAACAATGGGAAAGCAATAACTAACAAGTAACTGCCCATTTAATGAAATAACAATATTGACAGTAACAAAATGGGAAACCAACGCTTGATGGTAGTAGCTTGTTGTTTTTAAGACGATCTGCCCTTTTAATTAACCAACAGTACCGCCAGCAATAAAACATCGTTCATTACAAAAGATTACATCTGTAAATCAACCCGCCTCTGTTGCTTCTAGCCCCGCCCCGCACTGATCTAGTCATAAATAGTCATGCTTGGTGTGGCTCATCAACGTCGGATAACGAATACATTCTCATTGTTCTTGTTAACATGCAATAAGCACTAGCACTCAGGAAGCATTCACCATTTACCCTCCCAGGGCAAAAAATATGTCTCAGAGAGTGAATACTGATTAAAAATCAATATTTGTGCAATGAAGTAATACATGTTTGTGGGTGTAGTGTTCCTAACCTTAGATGTATTCATTACAATGAATAAGATGATTAAATAACTACACCTCCAAGGTTACACAGAACTTTAGCTCCACCATGGCTTCTCCTTTATAACATTTGTGCTGGCCTGATTTTCTTTCTTTAAAGAATAGCTCCATAACTAAAAGGGTCATAAACTGTTTTTATAAGTAATATTTTACATTCATATTATTTTCCTGTATGCGGGGAGCAGTCCTCTCCAGGGCAATCTCAGCCATAGTTTGTGGAGAAATAACGGCATCTAGTACTAATAGTAGAATGCTTTTCAATAGTATCACTCAAAAACCACTGGTAAGGTGGCCATAATATTGTACGGTGAGTGTATGGTGGGAAATGAGCTGAGCAAAATCGGCAGAAGACTTAGATATCGATTGGCTCATTGATCGGGCTGGCTGGAAATATTTGATCAGGTGCCTTTGAGGGCACCCGAACATCAACCATTGTTAGTGCTAAATCGTAAAATTCTATTGTTTCGATCTGTATATCTGACGATTCAGCTCTACACGTGTGCATTGAAACAAACGATCTTTCTTGGAAAGATCTTTTCCAGGTAATTGTAATGTCTATGGCCACCTTTACACTGTACAGCATCGTTTGCACTTGCCGTTGCTTTAAAAGTCAGCAAGTGAGCAATAAGATGTCAATACCGAATACCGAACCGAATCCAAACCCTAATTTTCATATGCAAATTAGGGGTGGGAAGGGGAAATTATTTTTTACTTCCTTGTTTTCTGACAAAAAGTCACGCAATTTCCCTCCCCACCCCTAATTTGCATATGCAAATTAGGATTTGGGTTCGGCCGGGAATCCTGCTGAAAAAGGCTGAATCCTGGCCAAATCCCGAACCGAATCCTGGATTCGGTGCATCCCTAATTTGCAAACCGTATTTTCTGACTGTCATCAAGTGACATCAGAACTGACATCATCAACTGATTTTATCAAAAAACCTGACATGGTATTAGCCAAGGCAGGAAGAGGGTAAAAAAAAAAGAGTGTGAGAGTGCAACAACCTATATCCGCTTAATACCGGCATTTTTGCAGGTACCCGACCCACTGCAGGACTCTTATACGCATCCTCCAACTAGCACCATAAACTAAATCTTCTAGCTTCCAGATGATCCAGAAAGAAGCGAAAAATCCCACCTGAATCTGTCTCTAATATACCACAAGATTAAAGGGATTCTGTCATGATTTTTTATGATTTACTTTTTATTTCTAAATTACACTGCAAATAATTCACTCAATAATTCACTCAATTTTTTTTTAGCTATAATATTGGTGTGGAGGCAGCCATTTGCATTGTGCCTGATCTTGATCTTTGAGAAGCATTTCAGAATGGAAGTGCTTTCAGACAGTTATTGTTTCTCCCCTTCTCATTGTACTTCCATATGACCCAAGACCATAGCCCCACCTAGTGGTTGACATGAAACTAGCACCCAAGCAGGAAAAAGTAGGGTTTTTCCTGCTTGGGAACTATTCTCACATCTACTCATGTCTACCACTATCACTTTTAGCAATGCAAACAAATCTTTCAGCAGAGGTGTCTGGTAGCTACTATCTGGTTAGCTGCCCATGACTGAAGTTTATTAGAGCACAAGCCACATGGTTGGGGGCACCTGGGAAATGTACATCATGTCTAACCCCATGACAAATTTCAAAATTAAATATAAAAAAGATCTGTTTGATGTATTTCAGTGCAGAATTCTGCTGGAGCAGCATTATGAATTGATGTATTTAATAAAAAAATCCCTTTAAAAAAATCTACTTATTTTTACCTCCAATGTATTATAATTAGTGATGGGCGATTTTATTTGGTAGGCGCGTATTAGCAGCAAATTTGTGCGATTTTTGACGCTGGTGTAGAAAAAAAACGGACGCTGGTGTCAAAAACGCACACCGGCGTAGAAAAAAATGGACACCAGCATCAAAAACTAGACGCCGGTGGCGTTTCGCGAATTTTCTCGCCGTTTAGCGAATTTCACAAATTTTTCGGCTAAGCAAAACGGCGCAAATTCGCCCATCACTAATTATAATAGACTGTAGATTGCAAGCTCAACTGGGCAGGGACAAATGTGAATGACTGAAAAATCTATATATAGCCTTGTGTAGTATGGCAGTTACTTAAAGGGCAATTCAGCCCCAAAATAAAAATATCCCTTATAGAAGAAAACATAATTCTAAGCAATTTACAAATATATATTAATAAACATTTTCAGTGCTTTTAAAGTTATTTGTAAAAATGTTTGCTGTTGAAAGCAGCATTTGCTCAACTCCTGGTTGTTACTTTTTAAACAATGTTGCAAAAGTCTTGGTTCCCCAGCAAAGTCAGGTCTGTTAATCAGCTGCCGTGTCTTACATTGTATCAACAGTCTGAGCCATCAAGACAAAGAATAGACAGGGACAGACAAGCAGTGCTTTCAATAGCAATATATATTCAAATAACTTCAAAACATAGAAAATGTGTAATGAATGTATATTCCATAGTAGCTTACAATAATGTTTACTTTTATTAGGCAATTTTTTATTTTGGGGTTGACTTGCCCTTTAAATACTTAAATATGTGTGAAAAGTAGTAATTTTGTATTTCCTAATTTGCAAACAGGCTCTTTTTTAAGTTCTCTATAGTATCTGTCATTATAGCTGCTTCTGGAATATAATCCCAATACTTCATCTTTTCTACTGCAGGTAGAATAATGAACGCAAATTACTATTGGGTTGCTATGGGTTGCTGGGCAAATCTCCTATACAAGCTCCTTTGTTTACTAAAGGTACCTATTCCATACAGGTTACATAGAAGTGAATGCCTGTTTGAAGCAGGATTTAACTAACATAAACTGGGGAGTTGCTGAGCAAGCAGCTTTAAAACATAAAATTTAAAAACAATTTAAAAAATAAAAATTGTTTCAGAATATCACTGTATGAATTAAATTAAAACATAATATCAAGGCGAACTACCTCTTTAATGTATGAATTGTACCAGTTGATCTATGACATGTGGAAGCATTGCTCAGTAAGAGCAGAAACATATGAAATATGTCAACTAATGTATCAAAATGTAACAATTAGAAAGTCAGGGTTTTGGCTTAATGGTCGCTACTACCAGGAAACTTAACGGGGAACTATCGTGAAAATGTAATATTAGCTTCAGCATACTGAAACAAGAAACTTTCTAAATACAATCAATTAAAAAATTTGTACCGTTTCTGAAATAATCAAGTTTCTCCTCATTCTGTCTGGGCTCCTTTTGCCTAGAAGATGTATTAGAGCTCAGTCTATTAAAATCCCCAGAAATCCTGTCTCTCTACATGCAGAATTTGTGCAAAAGTAATTATTTTGTTTGTACTGTATTTGAGTGAGCGCTAAGATATCTGCTATGAAAGAGAGCCCCCTATAAGATATATTGAATCATTCATCTGACACCCAACCATAGTAACAATTGTACCCTCTTTTATTAGTAATTAATTGTGCCCTCTATTATTAGTAGCTCTTGAGTAGTCCCAAATTAACCAAAAAACACCCTTGGTTTCTCAGGCTTAGAAATTCAGACAGTTCTATTTCTGAGGCCAACTGACCTAGAGGGGCTAAATTACTAACACCAATGGCTAAACTCCCCAAGTACTTTTGACGGATGGTGTCGGATCTACAAAACGCATGCGACAAGTCGGAAGTAGTCAAAATACAATGGGACTTATACAAAAATCTGATGCATAAGCTACATGTAAAAATGTAAAACAGGAGGTTTCGGAAAGACTTTATATTCTCATTGAAATACATTGACTTTTGTAAGACTCCATCTAACTTTATCTGATCCAACTTTACATAACAGCTGTGTGGGATTAGATTTTGAAGCATCCTAAAAAATCTTGTGGTGTCGCATGGCATGATCAGATAAAGTCTGACCCATAAAATGTGATGAAAAGAACTGCTTGTTTCTGCGTCTGCACTCACAGGCACTGCGTCGGAGCAGACACTCAGAGCAGATTTGCCTCGAAGATGAATACTCATATGCTCCTGCATATAAATCTTCTCCGTGTGTCTTAACCCAGGCCTGAACCCAGGCCTGTGAGTGCAGACACGCAAATGCGTGGGTGCAAGCAGATCAGCTGAATCAGACCAGTGTGTCGGTACCCTGCTGTTCCAAACAGGCGGAATCAGCCAGTGGTCTCTTCTCCCTCCTACGTCCGCACCCAGGAGCACCTCATCAGCCAGGGTGCAAACACACCGTATATCAGAAAGAAAACACCGAAATCTGTTCCGTGTGTCCGCCAGCTGACGCAGTATCTCTCGGTGCAGACAGGAGGGAGCAGAGGCCAATGGATCAGCTCAGGCCAAGGTGCAAATTCTCTAAAGAGCGAATTGTCGCCAGCGACCGATTCACCACACTCCGCACCACTTCGCCAGGCACAAATTCGTTACCACTATGCTAATTGGCTAAAATGCGGAGTTGCGGGCTGGGCGCCGAACACTGACGAGTTTTCACTAGTGATACTTCTTCAGTGAAAGCATTTCATAGCAAAGATTCGCTAGCATTTGTTTGTGCCAAGCGAAAATTCGCTAGTAGTCTTACACTTAGGTCAATTTGAAAAGGGGGGGCGCATAAAAGTCATGTATACTTCTTTTTTAGAGATGTTGATGGAAATGCTTGAAGTGGGCACTTTTTATTCCAAATGTCCATGGGAGTTTAATAAAGTTAGTTAATTGGCGATGTCCCTGCGAATTGGATTTCTGGCGAATTTCCGCCAGCAGCGACTACTTTGCCCAGTGAATCTGACCCAAGTATCAGCCTGGCCTGAGTGTAGCCTAAGAATATTATGCCCCACTGAGGGTAGGGAAACACCAACCGACCCACTGATTGTACAGAACTCACCTAAGGTATCTAATTTCTTTTTTTATTTAGAATATATTTCTATGGGTCAGTCTATCAATATAAATGTTATATCTGTTACATGATGATGTTCCATGATGATACAAAATTAGGCTACATTTTCCATGGCTGTTCAAACAATGCCAACAGCAGTTAACAAGCGTTCTTGTCTTGCCGTCTATGTATTTCTTCCCTTCTGACAGGCCCTCTATTAACCCCCTTGCTTTGCCCTCATGTGGTTATTACTGTTATTTATGGGCTTTCTGTGAAATCAGTCAGGTTATGCAGTCTTTTGTATCCAAGCAGAAACTTGTGGCTCAATTCATTTAAGTCGGTATTGCTTCAGTGTCTAGGAATGTGCTTTAGTAATTGGGACAAGAGAATAATTGGCACATTTGCCAGCTGAGCAGAGGACTATGGCAACTGCATTAAAGGAATTGTTCAGTGTAAAAATAAAAACTAGGTAAATAGACTGTAAAAAAAAAAAATATATATAGTTAGTTTAAAGGCTGGAGTTATTGGATGTGTAACATAATAGCCAGAAAACTACTTCCTGCTTTTCAGCTCTCTTTCTTCCACTGATTGGTTGCCAGACAGTAGCCAATCAGTGACTTGAGGGGGGGCACATGGGTCAAAACTGTTGCTTTTGTATCTGAGCTGAATGCTGAGGATCAATTGCAAACTTACTGAACAGTTATGTCCCATATGGTCCCCCTTAAAGTCTTTGACTAGCTCAGAGTTAGAGAGCTGAAAAGCAGGAAGTAGTGTTCTGGCTATTATGTTAGACATCCAGTTACTTCAGCCTATTTACCCAGTTTTTTTTACACTGAACTGTTCCTTTAAGTACCCGTTGTGCCTGTGCTAAATGTGGGAGCAGCAGTGATGCACAGATGGCTATGGTGCCAGCACACTGTATGCCCAAGGTGACTTTTATAAATTCCAACTTGATCTATAATGGGCATCATGCTAAACTACCAATTCTATCAACCAGCCTGGGCTTCTTCACTAGCAACAGTTATGATATTTCTATTTTTACATATGTTTTATTTTATATTCTCATTAGGTGCCCAATGCAATGTTGAACAGCTCTATTAGGAACAAATCAGCAGTGCACCATTCATTCATCTATTAATAGAGTATTGCCAGAAAAACTGGAGCATAACATTGCATGGCTAATTGATTTCCTGCCTGTTCTTTTCATCAATGTAAAAGCAGGGTTTATTTGCTAGTATTTCATATGTCTGCCAACACCAGATCAACATAACAATTCCTCTTCTTACACTGCTGCCTGTTGATAATGTGCATGGTTGATCATTTACATTGTTATGGAACACCAAGGTACCTTCTTATATCCTCGTTTTTTTAATTGTAGGTATATTATTTCTTATAATAAAAAAATGTCATTAGCATGACTTAGCACCAGGAGCAGATGAATGAACTATAGGGCCCTGGGAACTTTGATTGTAGGTATATTATTTCTTAGAATATAAAAAATGAATGAACGTGATTAAGCACCAGGGGCAGATAAATGGACTATAGGGCCCTGGGAACTTTTTTAATTGTAGGTATATAATTAGACTATAAAAAATTCATGAATGTGATTTTGCACCAGGGGAAGATAAATGGACTATAGGAACTTTTTTAATTGTAGGTACGTTATTTCTTATAATAAAAAAATTCATGAACGTGACTTAGCACCAGGGGGCAGATGGATGGACTAAAGGGCCCTGGGAACTTTTTTAATTGTAGGTATATTATTTCTTATAATAAAAAGAATTCATGAATGATTTAGCACCAGGGGCAGATGAATGGACTATAGGGCCCTGGGAACTTTTTTAATTGTAGGTATATTATTTTTTATAATAAAAACATTTCATGAACGTGCCTTAGCATCCGGGGCAGATGAATGGACTATAGGAACTTTTTTAATTGTAGGTACATTATTTCTTGTAATAAAAAAATTCATGAACGTGACTTAGCACCAGGGGGCTGATGGATGGACTAAAGGGCCCTGGGAACTTTTTTAATTGTAGGTATATTATTTCTTGTAATAAAAAAATTTCATGAATCTGATATAGCACCAGGGGCAGATGAATGGACTATAGGAACTTTTTTAATTGTAGGTACATTGTTTCTTGTAATAAAAAAATTAATGAACGTGACTTAGCACCAGGGGCAGATTAATGGACTATAGGGCCCTGGGAACTTTTTTAATTGTAGGTATATTATTTTTTATAATAAAAACATTTCATGAATGTGACTTAGCACCAGGGGCAGATGAATGGACTTAAGGGCCCTGGAAACTTTTTTAACTGTAGGTACATTATTTCTTGTAATAAAAAAATTCATAAACGTGACTTAGCACCATGGGCAGATGAATGGACTATAGGGCCCTGAGAACTTTTTTAATTATAGGTATATTATTTCTTATTAAAATTTAATGAATGTGACTTAGCACATATTCTTGTGTGTATTTGCAATTGCTTTTTTTCACGTTTTTCTTGAAGTTCTTGATATTTCTTAAATATCATGTACATAGTATACCAATAATTTACAGTTTGTGGTTTACCAACTGAGCCAGGGGTGTCCAAACTACGGCCCGCGGGCCAACTGCGGCCCGCGATCCATTTTAAATTGGCCCGCATCAAATTCCTAAAAGATACTTTAAGAAGAACAGGGAGCAAGCCAAGACCTAATCTCCCAGCGGCCACAGACCAACTAACTAACTGGGAGGCGGCGCAGCGCTGTAAACGTCACCACGTCCAGCACGGCAGGCACCTCATTCCCTCTGATTACAGTGCAGCTCCCTGGAGAGGAGAGAGACTGCTGCTGCTGCTGTGCCGGCATGCCCCGCCCCCCGCTTCGCTGGCTGGCCTGTGAGGAGTCTGGGTGTGTGAGAGTGTGGACGTCACTAGAGCTGTGCTGCCCAGGCACGCCCCCCTCCCCACGGCTTCACTCTGGCTGGCTGGAGTCAGACTGTGAGCCTGCCCTCTGTGGAAACTGGGTGGGGACTGGGGAGACAGCGTGTGGACGTCTCAGGAGACTCTGAGAGAGGCTGCCTGCTGCAGTGTGCTGCCATTCACCATGACTACGAGGTAAACCTCAGTCAGTCAGTCTGTGCAGGAGACTTCTGTTCTTCTGCACTCACACAGCACACTCCTCCACAACTTCTCTCTCTGGCTGTCAGAGTGAGCTACAGAGGGGTGGAGGAGAAAGAGGGGAAGGTTGCCAGTCCCAGGCAAGTAGCCTGTACACAGATTGCCAGTCCAGGCCTGTATGAGCATTATGGTTAGGCACAGTGTTATGTAATCGTAAATAATTATTTATTATCCCCTCAAGTATAAGCTGAAACAAACTATTGTACATTAGAGTTGCCCTGTCCATTTTGGGGCCTCCCTTTCTTTTGTGCTCCCAGATAATGGAACAATTAGAATGGTCGGCCCCCGCACATTTTCACCTCACCAAATCTGGCCCTCGTTGTAAAAAGTTTGGACACCCCTGAACTGAGCTAATGTTGCAATGTGCATTTTTAAATAAGTTATATAGAAGAACTAGACCCTAAAAATGAATTGACATGTGGTCGGAGAAATAAAGGTCTTCTAACTTTTTATAAGAATTGTGCTGTGAGTGCTTTCTATTTGTGCACTATAACTAAATTATTGAGCACCCGCCCTTTACTGATTTGAATGGTGTGTGCAGATACACGGAAATATATATATATAAATATGTTGGCGCTCTATAAATACATGTTAACAATAATAATAATAATAATAATATAATAATAGTTATATATTTAATAATATATACATCTATACATACATATATGTTAAACTTATAGAACCAGTAGTGATCTAGGCCTTCAAAGTTGTCACAGGAGTTTCCCATGTTGGATATTTCTAGGAGTGTCTGTGACACGCACATGCTCCGTGGCCTGGAGCAGCTGTTGAGAAGCTAAACTTGGGGGTCATTGCAAATAACAAGCTGATGTTACAAGGTTGATTATTAAATTGTGATGCTGATTGTGCTGGTTTGTGAGCTGCCACATACTAATTTACTAATTCACCTTATATTGTGACATTTATATTATATATATATATATATATATATATATATATATATATATATATATATTCAGTATATTGTGCCTTGGCTCAGTAACTGACAGAAGCACATAGCATGTGCAAATAAAAAGATGGGGTGCTACAGATTCCTGTTAAGGGCGCCCAGAGTTAGAAATCCCCACCTCCCTCATGATCGTGTGCATGCCCATCATACCTACATCTGGAGCACAGAGATGCTCAGAGGTTTAGATAATGGGCAAAATCTACCACCTGCCCAATCACCAGGGCTCCAGATGTAAGAAATCTTCAGACGTGGCTGGGCGGCAAACCTGGGCCTGGCTACAGGGGAACATTTGGAGACAAAAACATTTCTTCATTACTTCTTTAGTTACATTTTAGTTTTCCTTTAAAACATTTGACTAATGCAAAGTACATTTGAATGCATATATAGTTATACCATGTCATTTATATTTATTTCCAGGGGCCTTTGGTACCCAAATAATGATATATGTATATATGATGTATAATAGCAACATATAAGTTTGGTTGAAAATAAGACACTCGTCCATCAAGTTCAACCTTTCAATACATGGACCTTATGGGTCAGTCTCTTACAGGTGTGAACAGTGCAGAGAGGATAACAGGTGTTGACAATGCAGAACTTTTAGAGCCTAAATCTGAGTTGTGAACAATGTAGGGGCCAGTTAATCGCAGTTCACACATGGGAAGGTGTAAGGGAACCTTACCCTGGTGGTCTAGTGGGCAGCGGGGTCCAACGCTGCTCCTTCGGCATGGACGACCGCTGCTCCTGTCTCCTGCTCTGCCGCTTCCTCTATGTCGCGTGCCGGCGCGCTTCCTGGTTTATGCGCCGGCGTGATGACGTCATGCGCATTGGCGCGAAATTCAAACAGTATATAAGGGGAATTTAGTTTTCAGCAAGTTGCCCGTTGTTAGGTTCAATTAACTTGTTCCTGGGTGTTTATTACTTGTGATTCCTGTTTGATCTACTGTGTTTGACCCTTGCCTGCCTGCTTACTACTTTGACCTTTCGAATCCTGACCTTGCCTGCCTGAAACTACGGTGATCTCTCCAACCCTGACCTTGCCTGTCTGAAACTACGTTGACCTCTTCAATCCTGAAACCTTTGCCTGTCCTCCGACTATTCTACTATCTCTATCCTGATTCCGGCCTGTCTGACCATTCTATCTGCTTGTGCTGGCCCGGCCTGCCTGTTCCTGGTGGTGTTCTTCCTTCAGTATCCTGGTGAGACGATCGTGCCCCTTTGCTAGTCCAGAACCGTTAGCTTTGCTCCTCTCTCTGTTAAGACCTGGCGGCATCCAATTAGCCGAGGGCACCTCCCGAGGTGAACGGCGGCGGTTAAAGGCAGAAGTGAGAGCCGAGACCAGGGAGCTTAGCTTGGGTTCTGGATATAGGGTGCCGAACGTGACAGAAGGCCTGTGGGCCACCAGTTGGACAGTACTATTCTAAGGGACTTTTTTTTTTTTTTTTTGCTGTATTTTAAATATACAAATACTCCCTTGAGCAGTGCTGAGAAGGCAAAATGTTCATTTACATTAAATTCAATTATGGTAGTGTTGGGTCTAGGAATGGGTAAAATGGTGCTTTAGCCTTTGGCCTCCCTCCCTTCACTAAAAGGAAAATACAGCAAGGAACTTCATCCAAGAACAGAAAGCTTGTCAATATACAGTAAAAAAGCAATTATATATGCACTGAATACAATTTTATTTTTTAAAATATTCTTTATTACATTTTTTTTAAAAACAGTTAAGGAAATATATATATACACATATATATATATATATATATAAAACTATTTTGTCAATATAAAGAATAAATGTCATTTTTTTTTTTCTACAAAAAGTCATTTTTTACAGTCTTGATGAATTTATCCAAGGTGGATTCCATGGAGGGCTGCCATCGGAAACCTATGCTTTTCTGCCCCCGTCCCTCCCCCGATGGCTGCCCTAGTTCTATGTTTCTTCCAGGTAGTTCCTGGGATCTGTTTGTATCCAATCGCAGAAGAATTTCTTTAGGCAGTTTGGTGGTTTCTCAGTCTCCATTGGTCATCTGCAGATGGTGGATGTTGATCTGTTATTCAGTTTCAACATTTTCTTCTTTTTAGCTTCAATGGTTTGCTAGTATGAAATATTGTTCATTGTTAGTCATGAAGCAGGTATAAAACATGTAATGGCCAAAATTGTAAATGCAAATATAAAAAAATTAAGAAATTGTAAAATTATTATGTATATGTCACATGCCTTAATCTTGTTATTTAACAGTCAGCTAGAACTATCCAACAATAACATTGTCTCCCATCTCACCTTATGGGTCTCACTACTACATGTGGCCTAGTTCAGTAACCCACACCCTAACAGTCTATGCCTTTGTTATGTGAAGTCAGAGAATATTGTTTGCATAGGACAGATAGTTACAGATTATGCGAATGACAATAAGAATAAGCTATTTTTCTTACCTCTCTGCAGATGCTTCATAATATTCTTCTGTACAACCCTTTCATTGCTTATTTCTGTGATGAAAGGGTGTGACAAGAGCTGCCTTGCAGATGGTCTCTCAGCAGGATTTTTCTGCAGGCATTCCTCAATAAAGTAGTGGAATTTTTCACTCCTGCAAAAAGAAATTGAGGCAAAATGATAAATGTTCATGTTATAAATATATCTAATTGCTCAGACTTATGGAAGTCCATGCCCACATAAAGCTCCTAGCCCATTTATACTTTCCACATAATTACTACACCCTATTTTCCCAATCCCTCATCCCTCACTGTAACTTCTCCTTTGCCTTTTCTCCCACCCCATTCACCCTGACTCTCTTTCTTATTTGCACCACCCCTTACTCCATTGTCATTTCCTCACTCTCTTCACCCTCACTTCCTTTTCCATTTCCCCAACTTGCCCTCAATCTCTTTTTTTGTTTTCAGGGAAATCACTCACCATTTGTTCCCTTTCAACGTAGGAGCTGGACCACGAGTAATTTGTTGGATCAAAGCCTTGTCAGGAAGTTTGTTGTATGCTATATGATAAGCAAATACAATATTAAAACATGCTGACTGCTAATTACAACATTTATAGGGTTCTAAAAGGTAAAGTTTGATACAGGTCAAATCGTCTATTTCAAGCAATAAGCAGCAAGGGTTACTGGACTTGGCCTACTTAGTGCCTTTTATTACATTATGTTGGGGTTAGTTTTTTTTATCATTAATTGATTATAAACTTTACATAAGGGGCAGTATCATTCTGTGTTACGGCATTTACTTTCTAGTAACACACATATATTACGTATATACACAGTCACGCTAAGAATTCCTGAGAATGTACTTACGGACACATCCTTCTGCCATGTGAATGGCTGACATTCCCAAAGACCACACATCCGCCTAGAAAACATGGAGGAAAAGAAAACAATTAAAGAAGATTATACAGAGGAGACATATATATGTTGTCTCTCCATCCACATTATGATAGGGGTTCTCTTTAGACTGCAGAATAGGAAATACATTAAAACATGCCACTTAGTACTCATATAAAACAGTTCAAGGGCTGAAGTACAGTGGGTTTCATATCTAAAGAATGAATCCAAACTGAGAAACTTCTGTTTTACACAGAGTTGGAAAATCCAATAAAGCATAAGGAGGGGTTTCTAAAATTCTTGTGCCCTGTACTTACAATACATTATGCTCACTCAGTTCACTTACACCTTTTCATAATAGCAAAACTGGATGACAACTTTGCTTTTGAGAGAGGTATGTGAAGTAAGTGGCAAAAATACATGTAGTTTCATCATGTAGGCTACATACATTTAAATAAAGGTGGTGCTAACTCTA
This sequence comes from Xenopus laevis, assembly GCF_017654675.1. Lineage (NCBI taxonomy): Eukaryota > Metazoa > Chordata > Amphibia > Anura > Pipidae > Xenopus > Xenopus laevis. The sequence goes on along the minus strand of NC_054383.1, from coordinate 109,195,012 downwards.
AAATATAAAGGAAGAAAGAAGTCATCACTATACCTTATGGTCAAATTCGCCTCTCTTACTCATGCAGACAATGGCCTCTGGTGATAAATATGCCATATCTCCAGCAGGGCTATCACTTTTTCCTCCCGTGACAGCACCACCAAAATCAACTGAAATTGTAAGACAAAAGCATGAATTTTAGTTAGTTCGCAAATGCAACGCACCAATAAAAATCATGGTGATACAGAAACATTTGTGGGCAATTTTTACATGAGAAAGAATTAGTGTGCAGATGTGTTGTTTTTTTGCAGGTTTAGAACTTTTAAAATGTTTATATAAACACTACTATTGAGAGACAGAGTAATATAAAATTGACTTCACATTCACTAAAGCTTCACAACATCCATTCTGTATTCAGATTCTAAGCGTCACTTACTTATCTTTACAACTGCGTCTTCAGTTAGCATCAGATTATCGGGCTTCACGTCGCAATGTAAAATTCTCTGTTTTCTGAGATGATACAAGCCCTGGGAAAAATATAAAGGAAAATTGTAAATACAATTATTTTTCATGTTCTTAAACTAATAAGATATAAATTTGTTAAATAAATATCCAGAGGCAGGTCCGGACTGAGAATTAAAATAGGCCCTGGCATTTTAGGTACACAGAGGCCCAAACAGCCCCCACCAGCCCACTAAATACTGACTTTCTATGGGAACTTATAGCAGCCCCTCTGGCATTTGCCAGAACTCACAGATTGCTAGTCCGGGCCTGTCAGAGGACTACAGAGAAGGTTCAGATGTGACATACCTGTAATACCTGCTTGCAGATATAAGCAATCCAGCTTTCGTCTAAGGAACGATTCCTTTTGCTTTTTATTAGGTCAAGTACTGATCCACCATCACAAAGTTCTGTAGCAATCTAGAACACCAATAAAGAACACTTAGTACATGTATACAATTTTATTGTTGAGCATTAGGCAATACTAGTGATATAAGAGTTTGTATAATAAAGTATACTTTTTTTGCTTCTATGTGTTCTGTACTAGAAGTAAAATGTGACTGCCTTGATTTGCAGTCAGTGGGTGTAATTCAGAAATTCAGATACATATAAGCATTCAGGGTATGACTGCAATCAGGTAAAACTGAGAACAAAGAGGTCATGTGGATTGGACTCTTTCTTATACAATTGGATCATATTTGTATCCAAGCTTGTATGAGAGCTGTTGATTGAGAGTTGGTGCACAAAGGTTCAACATATCTAAACGCTTCCTTACCCATAGCTCTTGATTAATCCTTCTAGCAGGCTTTTGGTGAAATGCGCCATAAAAGGAGATGATATTCTCATGGCCAGAGACCTTCTCAAGTATTTCCAGTTCATTAAGGATTGTATCTTGATCCTAATTTCCAACAAAAGAAATGTTAATACAAAAGAAAATTAAATACAATGGATGCAATTGTTATTTTAAATACCCCAACCTAGTTATGGAGAATTGCAGCTTGTTAATACCATATGAAAATGGCATAATAAATCTTTCTCCGTTTTATATTTTAAATCTGAAATCTATTGCCTTCTATAAAAGGTATTCATCCACTTATTTTCACATAGTAACATGAATTTAGGCTGAGAAAAGTAACACATCCATTGAGTTCAACCTGTTCAAATGTATGAAACCTATGCAAAATAAGGCTTTTTGCAAAAGTGCTTATTATAATATAAATATAGTAACATTACAAAGACACATTACCTCTATTTTCCTTATTATTTTAACGGCCACTTCTTTGCGTTTGATTTGATGCCAACCCTGTAACACAAGTAGAGAAAGAAGGTTAGTGATGATGAACTTCATTATGGTGAATCAAACAGATATGTGGATAAGGCACAAGTTTATTGGCAGCCTCAGAAACACAAGAAAAAAGAACAATACTGTAGAGAGTGTAACCAACTGGCAGAAATCTGAAATCACCCAGAAGCATGACACAAACTACACAATTGTAATGTTGAATAAAGTATCTCACCATATGGACAACTCCAAAATTGCCTTCTCCGATGGCCTCTCCAAGTTTTAAATATCCCCTGGGCTCCTGAAAAAATAACATTGTATTCAAAAGCATGATAAATATAATACTAAACTAATATAACGCAACTGGACAAATAACTTTCTCAACATTAAAGAAGTAGTGATAGTATAAGGAGAAACTGGGAAATGGTGTATAAGGGGAGAAGGCTGAGGGCTTTGAATAATTAAGGAAAATTATGAAAGTTGTGCTTTTATGTTCCAAAATACTGTTTTACAACTTACTGGGTATTTGGCAAATGGATCTTTATCATCCTCCTGGGGAAGAAAAAAAAATGTTTAATTAGATAATCTGAGATTATTCAGTAAAACTGCAATTATTATATAAAGTACAAGGAAAGGTTCATTTACTGGGGGTGGCAAAATATTAGGTAAACGTATATATAAAGGAT